>NC_141052.1:18983117-19583117 GCF_041138505.1 Cibotium barometz
GTGTGTATATATATATATATATATATATATATATATTGTGTATATATATTGTGTGTGTATATATATATATGTGTGTGTGTGTGTGTGTGTGTATGTATGTATGTATGTGTGTGTGTGTGTGTGTGTGTGTGTGTGTATGTATGTATGTACGTACATTATATATATATATATATATATATATATATATATACACACACACACACATTTTTTATTATTAAAAAAATGGCGTTTTTTATTTTGGCTTGATAAAAACGACGTATTATACACGTATTATACTTTGCCGTATTATACGTCCCGTCTCGTACCTGGCTGCTATGCCCTAAATTGGTCCAACCTTGCAAGATATTGCAAATGAGAAACAACCAGACGTAGTAGACGAAGCCAAAGTTATTGAGCGTGAATAGATTCTTCTCCACAGATGGAAGTATGTATCCGGTCGAAGACAGTTCTACACGAAGTTCAAGAACGCAGTACCCATGAGGCCGTATGGCTCGACGAAGAATTCTTTCCAGAGTACCCCCAACTCGTGGCGAAAACACCTGGTCTTTGCACCATTTGTTCTGGTAACCATAGATGGTTTGAGTATCCAAAGCACCCTAATGCTTGTCAGAATACTAATGTGGAACCTTCAACCTCAAAAGACAAGTAGCAAGTTCAGCGCTCGGATAATTCAAAAAGCAAGCGTGCAACACCTCATGGAGTTCATGTTTGTGCTAGTACTCATACTTCAGAGATTGCAGAATTACCACCCATTAAAAACCAAGTGGAAAATTTTGCTGAATTAATTCATGACAACAATGATGATTCTTCTAGCATGACTTCCGAAGAACAACCGGATGAGATTGAAAAGTTCTTGGATTCGTTATCTCAAGAAGATGATTCACAAATAATTGACTCCTTTGAAGATGCATAGTCTGCACCGACAACAATTCAAAATAATCCGTCACAACAAAGATTGGTTAACTTAGTGATGGATAACGTTTTCAACAATAATGAGCATGTCTTTAATGCTCCTAACAACTTTAATGGACACTTCACTATTTTCAAGATGGACCCTCTTGCAGATGTTGTTCATATATCTATGAGAGCATTTCATGACTCTTCAACAATATGGAGAGATGTTCAAAAAGTCGACCTCAAGAACCACATTTTGACAAGAAAGTTTCAAAATAATTCCACAACATGGGACTCGACAGATCAAACTAGAAGATTCAACAACAACCATTATTATCACTGTGGATCTTGTTTTAAATGGCACGGAATGTCACGATTTGTGACTAATGATTAATCTCACTAAATTACATCTTAATCACTAATATTAGTGAAAGGGTGTCTTGAAAGGACAACCTTTCACAAGGGTTGATATAAAAGGACATGTCTCATCCAAGATACACAATTGTTTGTTTAAAAGACATAACTATTCGTTTAAAGAGTCACAACTCTACATTGGGGATGTGCCTCTTCACTTGTACCTTTTCAAGCCCTATTTAAGAAGGCCTTTAGTATCAATGCAAACAACACAGCTTTCCGCTTTAAGCATCTTTACTTTCAATGTTAAGTCTCTAATCATGTCTTATAAATTGCTAACAAACTGAGAAGTCCTCACATCATGCATGTCCCGCACATGTAATCATCATGCTGTTAGAAGTCATCTCCTGTCTACTTTTATACACCAGGGCCTTTGTTGTGGGTGTGCCCACCCTTATGAGGTGTTTTATCATTTTTCCTCACTCCCCGTATTTTTTCGCCGTTTTTCAGTGGTGTGGAAGGATGCCAGATGTTGGCAGAAGACTCTGGTGGCTGGCCGACTGCCCATTCAGCAGTCGTGTGGCTGGCCGACTGCCTAAACAGCATTCGTGGAGTATTTTTCTACTGGCCGACTTGCTGTAGGCAGTCGTGGACTTCTGTACTGCTGGCCGACTGCTGCTGCAGTCGTGGAGTGCTCTTTTCAGCAGGCCGACTCCATGCATGGGGCATATAAATAGGCCCCATGCCCCCACCACTTTCTCATTCAGTTTTCTGCGGGATCTTGAGTATAGAGAAGAGTTTACACACCTATCTCTCTGTGTTTCTTGTGCTGTCTATTTTCTGCATTCTACTTGCTCTTGTCTACCCAAGTTTGGTTATAATTTCCGCTGCATATTCTGACATGGTATCAGAGCCCTAGGCTCGTAATAGATCTTGGGAGTTTTTCAAAGCAAGAGGAGGTGCGTTAGGTTGCTGATTGGTGGACTGTTTTGGACAGTTTGGGAAGAGAAGGAGCAAGAGAAAGGCGGGCTAAAGGTGCTGGACAGCCACTTGCAGGTTTTACAGATTTTTTTTCCCACCCACCCACCCTTTCAGTTTACTCCCCGCGATGGCAGATTTACTAGAGATGGCTGAGAAGCACGTGAAGATTCCGACTCTCCCCACGTTCCCAGTGGACCATCAGTTGGACAGGTCCAATCACGGCATTGGAAGGTCATGATGGAGTCTGTGCTGGAGTCATATGACCTTGCTGATTTCATCATCATCGGGGTTCCACGGCCGGAAGCAGAGGAAGGGGAGTTACTATCGATGAGGAAGGACCGAGAGGCACAGGCACTGCTTTCTATTCCTCGTTGATTACGAGTGGCAGGCTCAGCACCATTACTTGGGAGGAGCTTGTGCCAATGGTCTTGGACCAGGAGGAATGTTTCATGAACCCTCCTCACAGCGGAGGTTCGGAGGCCTTAACTGGCCAACAGTCGAAAGGCCGGAATAACAACAAGGGCAAAGGGAAGGCTTCACCAGAGAAGTCTTCTGAGAAGAAGCCTGATTCAGAACGAGAGAAGCTGAAGGCCGAAAGATCCTGTAATGATTGTGGCGAGAAAGGCCACTATTGGAGGAAGTGTCCTAAGCGGACAGGGAAGAGTGCTGATTCCTCAGCCTCAGCTGCAAAGACTCCGGCATTTGTGCACTTAGAGATGGTGGACTCCGACGCTTCATCATCTTCGAGCGAGGAGGCAGTTGGCTTCACCGCGAAGGATACTCGGGAATGGATTCTTGACAGTGGTGCTTCCAGGCACATGACTCCATCCCGTGACTTCTTTCTGGATCTGAAACGGCAGTCAGGTCGCATCTTTATTGGCGACAACTCCACTATTCCGATACATAGTGAGGGCCGGATGGAGATTATTCCCGACGGCAAGGGAGGCAAGCATGCTTCCCATGTTCTTTATGTCCCTGCTCTGGGTTTTCATCTTCTGTCAGTGCATGAAGTATGCAAGACTGGCTTTCGGGTGGAATTTGAGGAGCATTCAGTTGCTCTACGGGACCGTGAGACTAGCCAGGTTGTTTGGGAAGGCGGTGTGGAGAATGGTATCTACAAGCTCTCTGCACTCTCCTCGTTGACAGGTTCTCAGGTCGGAGATTTGTGGCACTTTCGTTTTGGCCACTTAAATGTGGATGCATTGAGGCGAGCTTTCCGAGACCACATGGTGGTTGGCTTGCCAGATGTTGGTAGTAGGCAAGGGCGTTGCAGTTCTTGCATACGTGGTAAGCAGCACAGGGAATCCTTTCCGAAGCAGGCTTCCAGGCGGGCTTAGAAACCATTGGAGTTGATTCACACTGACTTGTGTGGACCTCAGCAGACACCATCTTTGGGAGGATCTCTCTACTTTATGCTGCTTGTTGATGATTGTACCAGATTCACGTGGGTCTACTTTCTTTCCCAGAAGGACCAAGCTTTTGCTCAGTTCAAGGATTGGCACGTGATGGTGGAGAAAGAGTCTGGATTTCAGGTCAAGACTCTCAGGGCTGATAAAGGAGGTGAATTCTCCTAAACTGTATTTCTCAGATTTTGTGCAGATCATGGCATCAAAAGGGAACTGGCCAATACTGGATCGCCTTCGGAGAATGGAGTTGTCGAACGCAAGAACAAGACTGTGGTGGAGATGGCGAGGACCATGCTGGAGCATCGTGATCTTCTTCGTCCACTTTGGGGAGAGGCTGTGGCAACGGCTGTCCATACCCTCAACCGATCTCCGACGACTTCAGTACCCCATATGACTCCATTTGAGGCATACTTTGGCAGGAAACCTGATGTCTCGCACTTCCGTGTCTTGGGAGTGACGCGTATGTACATATTTCGAAGAAGCAGAGGGGGAAGCTTGACTCCAAGTCCCGCAAGCTTGTATTTGTGGGGTATAACTCTCTTTCCAAGGGATACAGGTTGTATGATCCAGACAGGAACGAGATTGTTGTCAGCCGGGATGTGGTCTTTGACGAGCATGTTCCAGTATCCCCTGTCAAGGAGCCGCCACTTCTTGGAGATCCAGAGGAGTCTGATGATGATTCCCAGACCATCATTCCAGTTGATCAACCTCAGTCAGCACAGGAGGTTGAGCCCGCAGCAGTTGGAGTAGAGCCCCCGCGACCACAGGAGGCTCCACGATTTGTTCGAGTACCTAGGTGGTTGTTAGACACTCTTCGGGAGTCAGGTGTCACGGAGTTACCCTCCGAGTGGACCACAGAGGACGGCCCTCGAAGATCACACAGAGTCCAAGATAAAAGCAATACAGCGGAGCTTCTTCAGGTGAACTATGCTTTGATGTCTCGTATTATGCGAGACAAAGAGCCCACTTCCGTAAAGGAAGCCCTTTCACAGGATACTTGGAGGAAAGCCATGCAGGTGGAACTTGATGCCATCGAGAAGAACAACACTTGGGAGTTAGTACCGAGGCCGTCGAAGCGGTCAGTCATTGGTGTCAAATGGGTCTTTAAGACCAAATATGCGTCTGATGGGTCGGTGGACAAACACAAAGCCAGACTTGTGGCTAAAGGTTATACTCAGCGGCCAGGCATCGACTACGAGGATACCTTTGCACCGACAGCACGGATGTCCACGATTCGGACCGTTCTCGCCCTTGCTTCTTCTCAGAGGTGGCCCGTGTATCAAATGGATGTAAAATCTGTGTTCCTTAATGGTGACCTGCAGGAGGAGGTATATGTTGAGCAGCCTCCAGGCTTTATTGTTCCAGGATCTGAAGGGATGGTTTACAGGTTACGTAAGGCCTTATATGGTCTTAAGCAGGCTCCCAAGGCTTGGAATCAAAAGATTGATTCCTTCTTTATTCGGACTGGATTTCAAAGATCTTGCAGATCCAAACCTGTATCTCTTTCAAGAACGTGGCATGGTCACGCTTATCATCCTTTATGTGGATGATCTCATTCTCACTGGCAGTCATGTGGAGCACATTAGAGTGACAAAGGCTGCCTTGTCAAAGGAGTTTGAGATGACCGACTTAGGCTTACTCCACTTCTTTTCGGGATTGGAGATCTGGCAGAGCCAGAGGGGGTTTTTCGTCTCTCAGCAACGGTATGTTCATGAGTTGCTTGAGGCCTTTGGGATGGAGAACTGCAAGCCTATTACTTCGCCGATGGACCCGAACACAAAGTTAACCGTTACTGATCCTTGTGAGCCAGTTGATGCCTCGCAGTACCGGAAGTTGGTTGGTTCATTGATCTGGTTGCTGAACACTAGATTGGACTTGAGCTTCTCCGTGGGACTGTTGAGCTCTTTTATGCAGACGCCATTGAAGACTCACTGGGACACAGGATTGCGGATCTTGCGGTATCTGCAGAGTACGAAGGATCTGGGACTCTTTTACACAGGAGGGGATGGAGTCGGGCTCCAAGGTTGGAGTGACTCAGATTGGGGAGGAGATCCTGACACGAGGAGATCTACTTCAGGATACAGTTTCACACTCGGCTCAGGAGTAGTTTCTTGGAGCAGCAAGAGGCAGCCAACTATTGCCCTTTCTTCGACAGAGGCAGAGTACCGGACTGCTTGTGGTGCTGCTTGTGAGGTTGTGTGGCTACGGAGGCTGCTAGGCGAGATTGGGTTTCCACAGAAGGAGCCCACAGTCATCCAGTGCGATAACCAGAGTTGTATAGCTATTGCTCGGAACCCGGTCTTCCATGCCCGGACCAAGCATATAGAGATACAGTATCACTTTGTACATGAGAAGAGACATCTTGCTACTTTATTGTTCGACGGAGGACAATGCGGCAGACCTCTTCACTAAGTCACTACCTCAAGCTACGCTCAGGCGGCACTCCAGCTCCCTTGGGTTGGTTTCACAGCCAGGAGCTGAGAGGGGGTGTTAGAAGTCATCTCCTGTCTACTTTTATACACCAGAACCTTTGTTGTGGGTGTGCCCGCCCTTATGAGGTGTTTTATCATTTTTCCTCACTCCCCGTATTTTTTCCCTATTTTTCCCCATTTTTCAGTGGTGTGGAAGGATGCCAGATGTTGGCAGAAGACTCTGGTGGCTGGCCGACTGCCCATTCAGCAGTCGTGTGGCTGGCCAACTGCCCAAACAGCATTCGTGGAGTATTTTTCAGCTGGCCGACTTGCTGTAGGCAGTCGTGGACTTCTGTACTGCTGGCCGACTACTGATGCAGTCGTGGAGTGCTTTTTTCAGCAGGCCGACTGCATGCATGGGGCATATAAATAGGCCCCATGCCCCCACCACTTTCTCATTCAGTTTTCGGCGGGATCTTGTGTATAGAGAAGAGTTTACACACCTATCTCTGTGTTTCTTGTGCTGTCTATTTTTTGCATTCTACTTGCTCTTGTCTACCCAAGTTTGGTTATCATTTCCGCTGCATATTCTGACACATGCTTGTCCCGCACACCATTGTAACCCTCGTGTATGTTGTAATAATTGTCATGTCATCCTAGGCACTTATTAGGCTGTTGGTCAAGTGCCCGTCATCACGTCAAGAAGTCAAACACATCACCCTGGTGTGTGCAAATCTCGTTTGGAGTACACTGTACTAGCAACACTATTTATTTAGGGGACATGGACTATTCCATATTTGGGTACTATTGGAATTTGAGCAGCCTTGTAGCCACCCCATTTGAAGGCCATGTCTTCTAGGGTGCCCATGGGCAGGCGCCCATGGCCAAATGAGGTAGGCACCCAGGAGTGGTCCGCAAAAAGGGGGGAGTATTTCTCCATGACTAGCAAAGAACCATAGTCAGCCTGTTTTGCTGAAGTCGGCCAGCCCAAAAGCCCCTATATAAGCATGCATTGAGTCCTGTACCAGCAATCTAAAAATCTTGAACGTATATGGTGGGGATACCCCTGCAAGAGGCAGACTCAGCCATAGGAGAAGAGGTCCAGATTCAGTCCCAAGTCAGGACTCAGTGTGGAGCGAAAACGCAAGCAAGAAAGGCCAGCATGGAAAAAAACGCAGAGTTACCTACTGTCAAGCAGATGCTACACCAGCCAGCATGAATTCAGTCCTGCCAATCAGCATCTGTATTGGTTGGTAAACACAGGGATTAACATGCCTGCAGGTCAGTCTATTACTTCATCCAGCAAAACAAGCAAATACACCTACAGGTTGGGGGTATTCTGAGGGTTATTGGGACCCAATCCTGTGTACTACTCTCTCTCTCTCTCTCTCTCTCTCTCTCTCTCTCTCTCCACTCCTCTCTTGCATAATTTCAGATTTGTGAATGTCCTCTGCATGTAACGATTGCATATAGTAGGTAAGTTGTACTAGCTGACACATTTTGCATCCTTCATAGAGTTGAAAAAGCTCCCAGATACATATAAATACAACAAAAAAAGGGAGTAGGTAAACTCCTGCCAGAGGTGTTGGTGTTTCAAAAACACCAACTTCTCATTACATCCCAAACCACAGAAACTGAATGGAACTGGTTTGTCATGATGAGTACAAAAGATGGAGCAACAAACCCCGCAAATTGGCACCAACCAGGTGATATGTACGAGGACATCGTTCTATTTGACAGCCAATTGTTGCCCCAGGCCTTGTGCACCGAGTGCATTTCAACAGCTTACCCCGACGAAGAGCTGCACGTATATTTTTAATATGTCCCACACCAGCAAAATATACCTGTTTATACCAGCATTTGAAAATTAGTAAAACATATGGTAACCTTATTTGAGCAAAAAATGTGGTAATATTGTGTGAACCTGCCTCATTATTCTAATCTTTAATGTTGATTATGATAATGTTCAATCCCACACCATCTTCACATTAAAATAATATTTGAAAAGAAGGCCACATGCATTCTTAAAAGTAAATATTTCTCACAAGCCACAACATTGCCAAAAGTTTGAAATGTTCATGGGAACTCATAAAGCGATGATTAATTTCGTGTGCACCACAAGGAGAGGGGAGAGCATGTGACGGCAACACTGCAAAAACTTTTCATATTAAGGGCCAATAAACCCTTCATGTGTCAAAGAGTCACTTGAAAAAGAGCTGGCAACATGAGCAGGTCAAATTTTGAAGTCTTACATGAAGTCATTATCCACATGAGAGCAATGAAAGTGTGTATGGTCACAGATTTGTTTTTTTGAATATTGGTCAGCTCTAGTGTTGCATGCACGGAAGCCTTGATGTGCTGATCCATAGCCCTAAGCCTAATTAAGAACAAGATGCTGATTTAAACATGATTAAGACAAAGGAGAGAGAAGAAGAGAGAGATAGTTGGTGTCAAGGTTTCTTGTATTAATAGGGTACAAAAGGTTACTGAATGGTTGTACATGGTTAGGCCCTTGGTCTACGCCCAAAGGGGGTGACCTCTGGCCCTTCTATATGACTTCTACATGTTGAATGACTGATTTATGCTGAATGCACTGAATGTGTGTGCTGAATGATGACTTCTACTTATATATTATGCCTGAGGTGCTGGTCGGTCCAGTCCAGGGACTGTTGGCCTGTTTGCTTGGACAAATATTGCAAAAATGCTCTTTTAATATGCTGCGCTTAACTACTGGCCACTGTCTAGGATCTAGCCGCCTACTGCTTGGGCGCTCTGCTGGCTGTCGACAGGGATCCCATGCCCTCCATGGTGATGATGATGATGGTGCTGAAGCTGATGATGATGCTGCTGCTAATACTGCTGATGATAACGATATCCTAAATGCTGTCTTAATTGCTATATTAATCAGGGATTATGATGTTCCTGCTGAAGATTAGCCATGGCACGGGCGTGCACGTGACATCCCCTCCTGCTAAACTTGATGATGGGGTGGACACTCTCATTCTTCCTCCTTGGACTAGTGACTTTGACACTTCTACTTTGACTTTGATATTTTGGTCTGAACACCTTCCACTTCTTATCTCCACTTCCAAGTCTTGCTGAAGAACTGAACATCTACTCCACTGCTATCCCCATGCCTGCTATCCCTTTCCCTTAACACAACGGTGGGTCACCTGCTGGAACTAATCATGCCTTGCTAGGAACTGATCTGAGAGCTTAATGATGTACTGGTTCTGAGAACATGGTACATACCCTCAAGGAATGCTTTCCTCCAACTTCGCCTGTCGTAGACCACTCCAATATGCTACCTTAGCTGCATTCTTCTAATGGATCAGTGCACCTCCTTGACACCTATGCTTAGTGGCTGAGCCTGAATGCTTGTTGTATTGATCCACAGCCCTAAGCCTGGTTAAGAACAAGATGCTAATTTAAACATGATTAGACAAAGGAGAGAGAAGAAGAGAAAGATAGTTGGGGTTAGGGTTTCTTGTATTAATATGGTACAAAAAGGTTACTGAATGGTTATACATGGTTAGGCCCTTGGTCTACTGCAAAGGGGGTGACCTCTGGCCCCTTCTATATGACTTCTACTGACTTCTACATGTTGAATGACTGAGTCCAGTCCAGGGGCTGTTGGGCGGTTTGCTTGGACATATATTGCAAAATCTCTTTTAATATGATGCTGTGATATGCAACGGAAGTCTTTGTATTGGAAGATCCTATCACACAGATGCTCACACCGTCTTCTGTATCCTGAGTTTCGTGAGTTTAGCAATCCATTTCAATACTTCAAACTTTAAAGAGATATGAGAGAGAGAGATGAGAACTGTACACCAGATTGGGTCCCGAATTACCCACTGAAGGGCCCCCTATCCCGATAACGAGATATTTGCTTTATTTCTTTAGAGAGAATGGCTGTGGACTGTAGATAAGCCAAACGCAAGATCTCGGAGGATCGAAAATTGGCTAAGCTGTACACGGCTGTAGAAACACCTCGATGAACTAATCTCGAGCCTATGCACTCTTCCCAAGAGCATGAGGAAGGGCTGCACACCTGAGGCTGAGAAAAGAAGATGGTGGACTGTTCTACACTATGTTAGAATGCTGTAAATGCTTATGAATGCTGTGTTACCTTCACCAGATGACTGCTGCATATATGGATGATGCACAGAAGGCTGGATACTGATGCAAACTGATGAGTCAAGGCTGAGAACTGCTGTAAACTGAAACGCAGACCTGTAGGGATGCTGCTGGACTGAAACGCAGGTAGTACTGATGCTGCTGGACAGAAACGTAGGCTGTTCTGCTGCTAGACAGAAACGCACAAGTGTACTGCTGCTGCTAGACAGAAACGCAGGTGACTATACGGCTGGTTCACATGCAGAAAACACAGGCTGTATGCTGAATCAGGGACTGTACTGATGCTGAATGCAAACTGTAGGCTGATTCAGGGCTGATTTGATGCTGAAAGCAGGCACCTAGGGCTGTAGGGGCTGCTGAACTGCAGGTGTTGGAGAAATAGGGCTAGCTAAAGCAACCTCAAACACTCCAAGGGCTGGATGAGACTAGTCTAGTGCTGGAGGCAAGGGAACTCCTAGGGCTGAGGAGGAAAGCTCTTAGCACACTGAAGACTGAATGAGAAACTAAGCCCTATGCAAGCCTATTTATACTAACTGGAGGTTGGTCAAGTTGGCTCGTCATTTCATAAAGTTTATATTTATAAATGACAAATAATGCAAATAATGCTAAATAAATACTATAAAATATGAAAAAAATACCAGATAAATCCTAGTAAATTCCCTAAGACTTCTGGGATGTTCTAAATGATGCACAGGCATATGAATGCATATTATGCAGGGTGCAGAGTGCTTTCTGATGCAAACCCTAAGGCTTCTACTAACTCTACATGCATGAATGATTCTCTCCAAGTGGGTTAAGGGACTTGACTGACTGACTGACCCGCTAAGGCTGAGGAATGACCTACGTAGCTCGTGCCTGACTTATCCTGGACTGAGGATGTACAATGGGGTCATGGCGTACGACAAATATCATCCTGCTGGGTTCTAAAACTGTACAACTGTTGCACTTCTGATGATGAGCCATCTTGTCACCATGCACTGAGTGGAGAGTGCATGTGACATTCCCTCCTAATTAGCTTGGCGGCAGGTTCATGGCTTCCAAGTAGTCCGCCAATAACTGGGGGTACTCCTGGAAGAACTCCTCGTCGAGCCATACGGCTTCGTGGGTGCCTCGATCTCGGAATTTCGTATAGAACTGACGAATCCGTCGACCGGAACCATGCTTCCATCGATGAAGGAGGATCTGCTCAGGCTCAATCACTTCTGCCTCGTCTACCACGTCTGGCTGCTGTTCATCTGAAACATCAAACACTTCTGGACCAACATATGGTTTTAGCCAAGAAACATGGAAAACATCATGCATTGTCCAACTGGCAGGCAATCTTAACTTCATGGAGACATCACTTAACTTCTTAACTATTGGAAAA
This sequence comes from Cibotium barometz, assembly GCF_041138505.1. Classification (NCBI taxonomy): domain Eukaryota; kingdom Viridiplantae; phylum Streptophyta; class Polypodiopsida; order Cyatheales; family Cibotiaceae; genus Cibotium; species Cibotium barometz. The sequence continues at coordinate 18,994,670 of NC_141052.1, forward strand.
GGGCCAAAACTATGGAATGAAAGCTTGGGACAACGTTTGCCCGCTTGTTTCAATCTCTGCTTCATGATACGCAAATAGACCCTATCCCCTTCCTTGAAGTGGACATCTCGTCTAGACTTATTTGCATGTCTGCTATATGCTTCCTGAGCTTTGGTCAAGCGGTCCTTGACTGACTCAATGATCTCGGAAAATGCTTCCGTGGTTTTAGTAGCCTCTAAAGATAGAGACACCATTCTCGTCAAAAGAGAAGAAAAACGGCGACCAAAGGCTGCTTCATATGGAGTCCGTCCGACACTGGATGAATGAGTGTCATTCAAGATAGCTTGGACCAATGGAAGATAGTGCTCCCATTTGGACTGCTGGTCATGACAGTATGACTTGAGGACATCAAAGGCCAACTGGTTATAAATTTATGTCTGGCCATCTGTCTGGGGATGGAATGCACTAGACAACTGCAACTTAGTTCTGAAGTTTTCGAATAATGCCCTCCAGAAATGCGAGGTAAACTTGGAATCTCTATCTGATGTTATGGTGCTACGCAAACCACAAATTGGATACCAATGCTTGAGAAACAGACGGGCTACGTCCTCGGCTGTGGCCGTATGCTTGCATGGGATGAGCATGCAGAATTTACTAAAGCGATCCACAATGGTAAAACACTAAGTGTTACGGGATCCAGTGGATGCTGGTAGAGGCCCTACAAAGTCCATACATATGTCGATGAAAAGTCCGTCGGGGATAGGCAAAGGTTGAAGTAAACCTGCCTTCTTTGTATAGGGAACCTTGACTTTTTGACAAATCTTACAGGCTTGTACATGTGCATAGACATCACGCCTCATCTTTGGCCAATAAAAGGACCGTTCTAATTTCTCGAGGGTACTGTTGATACCCCTATGTCCTCCAACTAAGGAGTCATGGGCATCGTGGAGAACGCTTTTCCCGAGTAACACAGAGACGGTTCTTGTAGAACAACCAACCGTTCTATACTGAATAGTGGCCAGGCTCAGAAGTGAGGACCAAACTATACTGAGTACCAAACTCAGGGGAGTCGACATATTGGTCTTTCATACTATCCAAGTCCTTCCCCGTGATTTCGAGAATGGTAGCTTCTTGGACTGCCTAGATGCTGGACTTTCGACTGAGAGCATCTTTCTACTGGGTTATGCTTACCAGGGATGTATTCAATCATACCTCCAAACTGTTGGAAGATTTGACTCCACCTGGCCTGTCGATCACTCCACTGGGCACTGGGCATAGTCTGAAGCCACTTAAGTGCTTGGTGGTCTCTTTTCACTGTGAAAGCTTGTCCATAAAGAAAAGGCTTCCAATGTTTGAGCGATGTGATCACACCCAAAAGCTCTTTGTCATATACCGAATAATTCTTTTTCGGCGACATCCAACTTTCTGCTATAATATGCCACGGGTCTATTGTCCTGCTGGAGGACTACACCTATGGCTACATTGCTGGCATCGGTGATGACCTCGAAAGGTTCGTCCCATGATGCTAACTTTAATACAGGTGCTTCTGAGGCAGCTTTATGGAGTGCACGGAATGCATCAAGCGCCTTGCCTGTAACTGAGACTTTCTGCTTGCGAGTCTTCACCCCCTCGCGCAAGTCGGTAAGAGGTGCTGCAAGGTTGGAAAACTAATGGACAAGACCTACGAATGAACGGATTTCGTGGGCGGTCTTAGGAATGTCCCAATCTAAGATCTCCTGAACCTTTGATGGGTCCAGTCTAATCCCATCGGAACCGATGATGTAGCCCAGATACTGAACTTCCTTAACACCAAAGACAGACTTTTTGGCGTTTATGTAGAGCTGGTTATCTCGCAAAAGTTGCAAGACTTTCTCCACATCTTTCTCATGCTGCTCTGCAGTGGCTGAGAAGACTAGTATGTCATCAAGGAATATGAAAACACACTTCCCAATGTGGACTGCGAAAATCCTGGACATCATCTTATTGAACGTTGCGGGTGCATTTGTAAGCCCAAAAGACCCTAGTGACCACGCTCTGTCCGAAAAGCTGTTTTTGGAATGTCACCTTCAAAAATGCGGACCTGATGGTAACCACTCTTGAGGTCGATCTTAGTGAAAAACTTAGCACCGTCTAAACGCTCCAAAATGTACTCTATCCTGGGCATAGGAAACTTATTCTTGATAGTGAGTTTGTTTAATGCCCTGTAGTCTACACAAAGGCGTGCAGACTTGTCCTTCTTTTGTACAAATAGGATAGGTGCAGCATGAAACCGATCCCATCAAGTGGGAAAGACTCCGTTGGACACCCACACGCTTAATAGCACAACTTTAAAACCACAAATTTGAAATGGACAACTTAAAACAACTTGAAATTGAAATGAAATGAAATGGAAAGATGGACACCAGCACTGGGGCCGGAACGGGCCGACCCCCCCCTCAATATATGATATATTTATTGGGAGTATTTAATGAATACAATGCTCCATGCGTTCCAAGAACCAGATGATGTCCATGTACATATGAAAACAGTACCAGACAAATAGGCTCGAAGTCGAATTTCGAAGTAGATGCTCGAAGCAGAACGACCACTAGTATGGTCCAATCTCTACAGCCCTGTGCTTTCACTGGACTCCGCGGAGAGCGCCACACTGGTGTTCCGAGACCACGCACAAACAGGCGCTCCCGTACTAACGCCTGGCTCTCCCAATCTCAGCACTTTTGGACCGAGGTTCGCCAATATAGCTTGGACAACCCGGCACCGAACGGGTCTTGGCCGTATAGGGAGTCGGGAATCCCTTACCAAATTTAAACACAAAATACTTTACTTAAATCTGAAATTCACTTACTTGTGGATAGCTGATAGAGAACCAACACTCGTGGTATGATGAAGCCACCCTTGTTGAAGAAACAGTTGCCTCGTGGTGAACCACTATCACCGCAAAAGACCACAGCCGCCTGCTGTGAGAGAAGGAGCACAGCGTACTGGTGGTGGACAATGTCCTGGAAGCAAGACGCCACTTGTTGGTGATGCACACTCAGCCTGCTGGTGTTGGACACACAGCCGGCTAGCTTTGGTAAGCTGCGTAGGAGGATGGAGAAGGAACTGGCGCCTGCAGGAGATGGACAGCAGCGACCGCCTGGTTGCTTCAGGTGGGGGCAGCCGCCTGTAGATAGTGGGCAGCCACCAGCAGCGATTACAGAAGTGCAGCCTGAGGCGCAGCAGTACTGTAGGAGAGGAGTCGTCAGTGCAAAGAGTCACAGCCGCCTGCTGTAGCACCCGTTTGCAAGGGAGAAGGTGACTGGTTGCAGTAGTGTACACAGCCGCCTGTATGAGGAAGGACGCCTGGCTGCTGTACACAGGCGCAGCCCACCTGTAGGAAGGTAGAAGCAGCCGCCTGTAGGAAGTAGAAAGCAACCACCTGCAGCCAGCGCTAGCCGCCTGTAGAAGAGGAGGCGTAGCCAGCAGAGCAGAGGGAACAGAAGCAGTCGCCTTCATGAAAACATGAGCCAGAGAGAGGGAAAGTCGCCGGTTATCTCACGTAAGAAGGTTGATCGCCGGGTGATGTCCACGCTTGAAGGATGTCACGATTGTGACGTGTTTATATACCAGATTCTCTCTTCATTGCTGATTACTGTTGCAGATGCAAAGCGTTACCAGCCAAAGGGAACCCCTACCCTCGATTGGTTGCGACTCTTCGTCAAAGGATGTACCTCTTCATCGAATAGCCACATCTCTTCGACGAATGGTTGTATCCCTTAGTGAATGGTTGTGCCTCTACATCGACTGGTACCCTTTCGTCTAAGGACATGTCCTTTCATCAAAGGACATGCCTCTTCAAATGTGTCTCTTCATCTCCTATATAAGAGACCTATTGTACTCAGTTTAATAACAACAAGTCAATTCAATCTTGTCTCAAGTGTTCTCCTGAAGGTTCTTGTTCTAAGTTAATTACTTAAGTAGTAATTAGTACACAATATGCAGGATTAACAACATAATCCTCACAGTGGTATCAGAGCAAATTTTTTCCTACCCGTGGGTTGTGAAGCCCTCACCCTCTCCGCGGCACTCCCTCATCCACCTCTCCTTTCGGTGTTGTATGGAAGAAGCAGAGCGATGGTGGACTTGGCGTGAATCCTTGCTTGTAGTAATGTAAACAAGTACACAGGGTCTCACACCCATATACACGTATTGTGTGTATAGCAGAGAGGGACCCCCGACAGTATTTCCGGAATGCCCTCCCTCCCTGCTGCCGGTGGCGTTCGCAACATGGCAGGAACTGCCCCCTTCGCTGCTGACTATGGAGCCCCTCTCTCTTCGCCTTGGTTGCTGCCAACGGGCGCTCTAGTTCGCTGAGCTTGGCTGCCGGTTGTGAGCCGCCTTACTATATGCTGAGCGTGGCTGAGCGTCACCTCCACTCATACTTTGGGTGCTACTATATGCAGTGGCTGCTGGTTCAACACTGTTCGCAGCAACCCATTCGGCGATCAGCCTTCGAAGCGTCACCTCCACTCGGCGATTCAGCTTTCGAAGCGTCACCTCCACCCGGCAACGGCCTTCGAAGCGTCAACCTTCAAAAAAACAAAAAAACACCAATACACAACATTAATAAGTGTACTGCCACGTGGAATTTTGAAAAAAAAAACTCAAACAAACCCAACAGGCGTGCGTAACCGGCTGGGCGTGCGCTGGCCGCCCGTTTGGGATTTGCTGGTGTGAGCAGCTACCGTGGGCGACTCGAAAACCACCACCCGGCTGTCAGGATGTCGCCTAGTTCTTACTCGCCTCCTTCTCTCCAGCGAATAGGCACCCTTCTTCCTGGCTGTTCGTGGGTTTTCCTGGCTTTGCCCACATCACATACTTTGTGTGCTCTTATCCTCTACGTGCATGCTTCATGGACCACTTCCCGGAGGAACCCGACATGCACATCTCTTACCTGAGTTACATCGACGAGATCCCCGAGGCTGTTCTTCCCGAACACAACCCTCCTCGTGCCCTCACTCCGGATTCAGTGCCACTACCCGTCGATGTTGGGTGGATTCCAAGTCTTTCAGCCTCTCCTATCCCAGCATCCCCGGCCTCTCAGGTGTACCGCATTCATGTCAGCAGCCCGCATGTGACCGAACCCGACACTTGGGCGATTTGGACTACTTTCCTCACCTGCGAGCCACTGCATCTTACTCATTTCGAGTATTTTTTATCACGGTACCGGCAGTTGGCACACTTTCTCCCAGAGTGCAGTGTGGATGGCTTACGCAATGTCTCCTCCACGCGCCCTCCTGTGACATTTTACTGCGAGATCTTCGTCCCCGACTATACTCCATTATCTCCAGTGCCCAGTTCTTTGGAGGAAGCCAATGCAGTAACTTCGGAGGACGATCCCGACGAAGTGGAAGATCCCGACTTCGCGTACGAGGACCCTATTACTGCCTCTCCAGCAGCTGTTCTTTCCATTCTCCATTTCGGGTGGACCTTTCCTGCTTCACCACAGTACTCTCTCTGAGTGCTTCAGATGTCGACGTCGCACGACAACGTGCCACCCGCCGATCCTCAACTGGAAGCCTTGCTGATGACTACTCTCCAACAACAGATGGAGGATTTGCAAAAGGCATTTTTCGACGGAATGGCATCAATGAGATCCCAGATGGAAGACATGCAGCAGCGGCACCAACATCAGCGCAAGGGATCCAGGAAGTCCCAGCGAGCGCATCGTTCGCATTCTCCACAGTCATCTTTGGAAGAAATGATTCGACATTACATTCAATTCCGTCTGGCATCATGGGAAGATTATTTACCACTCGTGGAATTTGCTTATAATAATTCCCATCATTCAGCAATTGGATTAACTCCATTTCAAGCAGCATATGGACATACTCCTCTTGTGCCTACAAACTTTGTTTTACAACACAAAGTGGCGTTGGCAGATCAGTTGGTTCAGGAGATGCAAGATGTGCTTGTACAAGTTCGAGATAAATTGATCCATGTGCAACAAAAATATCAAAAACAGGCCAACAAGCATCGTCGACATGCAGAATTTCAAGGAGGAGACTTGGTCTTATTATATGTGGCACCTCACCGCTACAAAACAGTGAAGTCAGTTTTTCCAAAGTTACGACCTCGCTTCTATGGGCCTTTCAAATTCTTAAGAAAAATTCAACTGTCAGTTATAAGTTGGAACTTCCACCGTCATGGGGAAAGATTCATCCGACTTTTCACATCTCTTGGCTCAAATAGTATATTCAAGGAGATTCGCCTGTTCCAGACTTATCTTCTTATGTACCAGAAATTGAAGATGACCATATTATCCTTGTTCCAGAAGTAATACTTGACGTAAGACAGAAGGAAACAAGAAGAAAGTTGACTATAGAATTTCTTGTGAAGTGGATGGACTTGGATGAGTCTGATTCCACTTGGGAAACAGATGAAGAAATGCAGCAGTACCCTAACCTTCTTCAGGAGTTCTTCGATAAACGGATGTCTATCATTTGACACATGGGTTTTATTTTAAATGGGAGGGAATGTCACGATTGTGACGTGTTTATATACCAGATTCTCTCTTCATTGCTGATTACTGTTGCAGATGCAAAGAGTTACCAGCCAAAGGGAACCCCTACCCTCGACTCGTTGCGACTCTTCGTCAAAGGATGTACCTCTTCATCGAATAGCCACATCTCTTCGACGAATGGTTGTATCCCTTAGTGAATGGTTGTGCCTCTACATCGACTGGACACATCCCTTAGCCTAAAAGTTGTACCCTTTCATCTAAGGACATGTCCTTTCATCAAAGGACATGCCTCTTCAAATGTGTCTCTTCATCTCCTATATAAGAGACCTATTGTACTCAGTTTAATAACAAGTCGTCAATTCAATCTTGTCTCAAGTGTTCTCCTGAAGATTCTTGTTCTAAGTTAATTACTTAAGTAGTAATTAGTACACAATATGCAGGATTAACAACATAATCCTCACAAAGGAGGGAGCCTTTTTTTTATAAAATTAAAGTGTAGTTTACTCTACGCTTGCATGTGGATGGGGAGTATGGGTAGGTGACCATGCCCACCCCCCACTCACTTAAGTGGGTCTCCCCACCTTGGCCCCTAAGTGGGTGCCCAAAGGGGGGTGCCCACATTTAAGTGAATGTGAACACTTAACCTTATAAAACTAAAGGTTAGAAATAAAATAATAAAAACAACATGTGCAACATACTTACCACCTGTTCACATGCACCAAAACTCGTCAGAATACAGAGCACACTTCACGACTCACTGGCAGGCGTCCCCGCTCAGTAAGTAACACGTCAAGCAGGCAAACACAAAAATACATGTCATGTGAAAACAGTTTCAAACATGCAAATCATGTGTGCATGTGCAAATAGTAACATGGACATATCTCCTGTTCATGGAACAAGTACAAAATATCTGTCGGCACAAAACTGGCACGACATAAAAACATAAAAACCTGGTCTTCCTATGGGGTGACAGTCCCATAGGTAAGACACAGTTCCAGGCACGAGTCTCCCTATGGTGTGACAGTCCCATAGGCAAAACACGGCACGAATACTGGCTCTTCCATGGCGTGACAATCCCATGGGTCGAACACAGTCCAAGTCATACACGGGTGGCACCAGTCTGACTCCCGTCCATACGACACCATCCTGCTAACACACGGGTGGCACCAGTCTGGCTCCCGTCCATGTCAGCAAAATACTGGCCTCTTCACATGAGACACCGGCCTGGCCTCAAGTAAACGAGACGCAAAAACTGGAGATGGACCAAATGGTCGGCCAATTGGTGACATCCCCCCGGGCTTCTAAAGAGTTGACCTCAACTGAAAAGCCTCAAGATATGCCTGCAACAATTGCGGATAATCTGCAAAATAATCCTCATTTACCCATTTGGCATCAATAGGCAAATAATTCTTAAACTTCACAAGGTATCTCCTGGAAAGCTTTCCTGCAGGTAGCTTTCTCTCCTTGTGAAAAACAATCTGTTCTGGCTGGAGGATCTCCTCAAGCTCGTCAATTTCTGGCGGATCTTCTGTGACAGGCTCATCAGGATCTGGCCCCACACATTTCCGAAATAGACTCACATGAAAAGCAGTGTGAATCTTCCAATGATTAGGTAAAGCAAGCCTGTAGGACACTTCATTGATCTTGTGAATCACCTTGAAGGGTCCATAATAGCGAGGAGAAAGCTTAGGATATGATCCTTCTCGTCCTGGCCTCTTCCGAAGCCTAGCCTTCTCAAATTTCAGCAATACCCAATCACCTTCTTTGACTTCCATGTCCCTTCTGTGCTTGTCAACAGCCATTTTATGCTTATCCTGAGATCTTGCAATGGCTGTCCGCACCTGACCAAAGGCAACATCCAAGTCACGAACATATTCATCAGCTGCAAATATCTCATCCTTGGTACGAAGGATGGGTGGCAAGACCACTCTGCCATAAATAATCTCAAACGGAGCCTTGCCCGTGGAAGCATGGATCGTATTGTTGTAGGCAAACTCAACAAGTGGAAGATACTTCTCCCATGCAATCTTTTGATCTGCCACATAACATTTCAATAAATCCAACACAGCTGAATTTGCAGCTTCACTTTGGCCATCCGTTTGGGGATGATAAGCTGATGAAAACTCAAGTTTAGTACCCATATTATCAAATAAAGCCCTCCAAAATAGGCTTGTAGTCCTGGGATCTCTATCCCCAACAATGGATTTAGGCATACCATGATGCTTGAAAATATTAGCAGGAAAAAGCTTTACCCAAGTTTAGTACCCATATTATCAAATAAAGCCCTCCAAAATAGGCTTGTAGTCCTGGGATCTCTATCCCCAACAATGGATTTAGGCATACCATGATGCTTGAAAATATTAGCAGGAAAAAGCTTTACCATATGATCAGCTTTAATGGTTTTCTTGACGGGCAAGAAATGAGCTTGCTTGCTAAACCTGTCCACAATAGTCCAAATAGCATCATTCCCATGCTGGGATCTAGGCAAATCCATAATAAAATCCATCATGATACTTTCCCAAGGTTGCGAGGGAATAGGCAATGGCTGAAGCAAACCTGGAGGCTTTTGCCTGTCAAATTTCACCTTTTGGCATATTGCTCTCTTTGCTCCGGGGTTAAGCCGAATTTGTTCTTCCTTGGGCCCTGTTCTTTAGATGTGTTATTTTCAGCTTTACCACCCTTGTAGGTGTCCCGGAAGTTCTTTTTAGGTGGCTGTCCACCCTTTTGCTGATTTGGGACAGCCTTGTCCTTCCCCTTGGAACCTCCTTGATCCTGTTTAATCTTGAGCACCAATTGCTCCGTAGCAAGAGCAGAAGCTGTGAGAAGCTGTGAGTTGTTGCAACGTATGTTTCGGGTGCAATTCAATGCCCGATCGATATGCTGGTTGCAGTCCAGAACGAAACTTCCTCTTTCTTTCATCCTCAGTAATTTGCATAAAGGGAGCAACACTTTCCAGAATTTGTTAACATACTGTTGCACGCTTTCATTGTCTCTTTGCTCCAACCTGTCCCACTTTTGAGTGAGAGTTTGCTCTGCATTTGGTGGCAAGAACTGAGCATAAAATCTATCCTTGAATTCCTTCCAAGTGGAGATGGGATCCTTGGTGATCTTTTCAATGATCCACCAATGAGCAACAGTCCCTTTTAAAAACATGCTAGCATGGCGCACCTTTGACTTTTCTGTAAAGTCCTCATCGCTAAAAGCAATGTCGAACTGTGCCACAAACGCTAACACCTTAGAAGCATCATGTTCACCATGAAAAGCATCAAATTTAACAGATTTGTCACCTGCTTTGAATTCCTTGAGCTTCCTGGCATGAGGCTCATGGTCTTCTCTTTTTCTTTTCCCCTTATCCAATGGGGCAGCCCTATCTGCATGGGCTCCATGGGCCGACATATAAGTTTCATGGGGCACGGTGGCATGTGCTCCACGAACTCGAAACTCAGATGCATGTGACTTACCTGCATATGGCATTGTCTCTCCATGAGACAACTCAGAAGGCAAAATTTTTCTAGAAGTAGACCTGTCACCATGAGATACATGTCTGGCATGCATGTGACTTTCATGCCCTCCATGAGCACTGGCATACATATATCTATCAGGCTTTGTGCCTTGTGACGAGGATGCATGTCGAGAGGTGATTGTCACCTCTTCCTTTTGCATAAAAGATTTCAGCCTTTGGGATGCGGGATCTGCATGCTTCAAACGAGGTGGATTTCTGAATTTCAACTCTCCGTCATCCCCCTCTTTGATATCACCCTTGCGGAGGAGGTAGGCAAGTGCCAACTCCCTTGGTTTCTTGCCCACTTCACGAGCCATTGATTCAAAAGTTACATCTACCATAGCATCAGCCTTCCTGGCTTCAATAGCACTTTGCAGATGGGGATCTTCATGCAAAAACTTTAACTCTTGCTCTTGAGCCTGCAAAAGTTTTCTCATATGTTCCATTTCAGCCCTCATAGCATCAAGCTCTTGTTCAAGCATAACTGTCTTTCCTGGAGACAGTTGACCCTTTGATTCACTATCAATAACCCTTTCAAGGGGCTTGTGTCTACCTCGTAGGGCATCAAACCCACAAGAGGCACTAGATGGACCCCTCGAATTTGGCACTTCCAAAGGGTTGCCTTGGCTGTCCATTGTGTTTAAAGTGTGCTAAAAGCGGGATGTCCAGTACACAGGTTCGTTTCCCCACTAGGAAGAGGGAAACAACCGTGCTCTGATGCCAATGAAACCGATCCCGTCAAGTGGGAAAGACTCCGTTGGACACCCACACGCTTAATAGCACAACTTTAAAACCACAAATTTGAAATGGACAACTTAAAACCACTTGAAATTAAAATGAAATGAAATGGAAAGATGGACACCAGCACAGGGGCCGGAACGGGCCGACCCCCCCCTCAATATATGATATATTTATTGGGAGTATTTAATGAATACAATGCTCCATGGGTTCCAAGAACCAGATGATGTCCATGTACATATGAAAACAATACCAAACAAATAGGCTCGAAGTCGAATTTCGAAGTAGATGCTCGAAGCAGAACGACCACTAGTATGGTCCAATCTCTACGGCCCTGTGCTTTCACTGGACTCCGCGTAGAGCGCCACACTGGTGTTCCGAGACCATGCACAAACAGGCGCTCTCGTACTAACGCCTGGCTCTCCCGATCTCAGCACTTTTGGACCGAGGTTCGCCAATATAGCTTGGACAACCCGGCACCGAACGGGTGTTGGCCGTATAGGGAGTCGGGAATCCCTTACCAGATTTAAACACAAAATACTTTACTTAAATCTGAAATTCACTTACTTGTGGATAGCTGATAGAGAACCAACACTCGTGGTATGATGAAGCCACCCTTGTTGAAGAAACAGTTGCCTCGTGGTGAACCACTATCACCGCAAAAGACCACAGCCGCCTGCTGTGAGAGAAGGAGCACAGCGTACTGGTGGTGGACAATGTCCTGGAAGCAAGACGCCACTTGTTGGTGATGCACACTCAGCTTGCTGGTGTTGGACACACAGCCGGCTAGCTTTGGTAAGCTGCGTAGGAGGATGGAGAAGGAACTGGCGCCTGCAGGAGATGGACAGCAGCGACCGCCTGGTTGCTTCAGGTGGGGGCAGCCGCCTGTAGATAGTGGGCAGCCACCAGCAGCGATTACAGAAGTGCAGCCTGAGGCGCAGCAGTACTGTAGGAGAGGAGTCGTCAGTGCAAAAAGTCACAGCCGCCTGCTGTAGCACCCGCTTGCAAGGGAGAAGGTGACTGGTTGCAGTAGTGTACACAGCCGCCTCTATGAGGAAGGACGCCTGGCTGCTGTACACAGGCGCAGCCCACCTGTAGGAAGGTAGAAAGCAACCACCTGTAGGAAGGTAGAAGCAGCCGCCTGTAGGAAGTAGAAAGCAACCACCTGCAGCCAGCGCTAGCCGCCTGTAGAAGAGGAGGCGCAGCCAGCAGCAGAGGGAACAGAAGCAATCGCCTTCATGAAAACATGCGCCAGAGAGAGGGAAAGTCGCCGGTTATCTCACGTAAGAAGGTTGATCGCCGGGTGATGTCCACGCTTGAAGGAGGGAGCCTTTTTTTTATAAAATTAAAGTGTAGTTTACTCTACGCTTGCATGTGGGAAGCAGTCGCCTTCATGAAAACATGCGCCAGAGAGAGGGAAAGTCGCCGGTTATCTCACGTAAGAAGGTTGATCGCCGGGTGATGTCCACGCTTGAAGGAGGGAGCCTTTTTTTTATAAAATTAAAGTGTAGTTTACTCTACGCTTGCATGTGGGTGGGGAGTATGGGTAGGTGACCATGCCCACCCCCACACTCACTTAAGTGGGTCTCCCCACCTTGGCCCCTAAGTGGGTGCCCAAAGGGGGGTGCCCACATTTAAGTGAATGTGAACACTTAACCTTATAAAACTAAAGGTTAGAAATAAAATAATAAAAACAACATGTGCAACATACTTACCACCTGTTCACATGCACCAAAACTCGTCAGAATACAGAGCACACTTCATGACTCACTGGCAGGCGTCCCCGCTCAGTACGTAACACGTCAAGCAGGCAAACACAAAAATACATGTCATGCGAAAACAGTTTCAAACATGCAAATCATGTGTGCATGTGCAAATAGTAACATGGACATATCTCCCGTTCATGGAACAAGTACAAAATATCTGTTAGCACAAAACTGGCACGACATAAAAACATAAAAACCTGGTCTTCCTATGGAGTGACAGTCCCATAGGTAAGACACAGTTCCAGGCACGAGTCTCCCTATGGTGTGACAGTCCCATAGGCAAAACACGGCACGAATACTGGCTCTTCCATGGCGTGACAATCCCATGGGTCGAACACAGTCCAAGTCATACACGGGTGGCACCAGTCTGGCTCCCGTCCATACGACACCATCCTGCTAACACACGGGTGGCACCAGTCTGGCTCCCGTCCATGTCAGCAAAATACTGGCCTCTTCACATGAGACACCGGCCTGGCCTCAAGTAAACGAGACGCAAAAACTGGAGATGGACCAAATGGTCGGCCAATTGGTGACACAACAAATGGGGAGGAAGAAGGCCGAATGAATCCGGCTCGGAGAAGCTCAGATAACTACTTTTCTAACTCACCCTCTACGGTCTTGGAAAGACGATAGGGAAACCTGTTAGGAGGATATGATCCAGGGACCAAATCAATGTGATGGGACTAATGTGCAATTCAATTTATTAGCCAACTGGGAAGAGATGGCATCTTCAGAACTACCCATGTCGAAAAGGACTACAAACTGTCGGCCCCTGGCAGAGCCATAAGCTCGGATGAGGCTCTTCTGAGGAGCATCGCTCTCACCCTCCTGCTTAGCATCAAATACCACGGATGGTATAGGATGCATGGAAGGTAAAAGTTGAACTGCATTTGAGGTAGGAGGCGGGACTGGAGGAGCTGGGGAGGCTGTGGCAACTGTGGCAGAAGGAGCTTTGGCGGCTTGTGCCGCTTGCCATTTGTGGCAATCCTTCTTACCATGCCCTATAATATGACAGAAAAAACATATATTTTCTGACTGGTACTTCCTTTGCTCCTCTGGAGGAAGATAACCTCCAATAATGCCTGCTTTAGCCTTTTCATCAGGGGTTTTCTTAGGTTCTTTATCCTTCTTACCTCCTGAACTGGAGCTATTACTGCTGTCCTTCTTAGCATCTTTAGAAGACGCATTACCTTTCCCTATCTGTGCAGCTGATTGCTGCTGCTAGGGTTTGGTACTGGACTGAGATGCTTGCTTGGGCTTGCCCCCGTTAAGCTTCATTTCTTCATTTTGAGCGAGAGTCAGAGCCCGGTCATATGTACTTGGTTCAAAGTTACGAACTGTGAACCGAATGTTAGTCCAATCCACGAATGAATTGCTCCATTTGGCTTGCTCAAATAACCCTAACTGCTGTGCTAAAGTAATAACCTTACCGGAAAACTGAAGCACTCGGGATCCATTCTGTCTGAGTCCATAGAACTCGTCTTTCAGACCGGTCATGTACTGGGGCGGGAGAAATCTGGTCTTCAGGTCATGAACAAAGATGTCCCAGTCAAAGGCTGTGACACCTGTGACCTGGTCTGTATGAATACTAGACCAATGCTGCCACCAAGTGACTGCCTCACCAGTGAGATGGGGAGCCGCTAAGTGGACTTTGTCTTGAGGGTCTGTGATCCTAGCTAATGGAAAATGAGCATTAAACTGATGAATAAATTAATTAACTGATGAATGATCACACTTACCATCATACTTACTGAAGTTTGGTTGACTGCGAATGATGGTGGTTGATGCTGCTGCGACCTCCTAGCTGGTGACACCTATGACTGGGGAGACTGAGGAGAGCTGTTGATACCTCAAGTGTATGGCCTCCTTTTCCCGTTGGTGTTCGAGTAACATACGTTCTCGATCAAGCTCACGTTGGTGTTCCCGAGCGGCGAGTTCAGCCTGACACCGGTCTTCGTCGATCCTGCGTTGGGCTTCCTCATAGTCCCGTCTTTCTGCTTTTTCTCTTTTCCTTCGGGCCTCGTCCTCTCTCCTTTGTTGTTCCATTTGAAAGAAGAGGGAGATGTAGTCGGGTGCTACTGGAGGTGTAGAAGGACGTGCTGCTGCTGCCTCCAAGAGTTGGAGACGCTCCATGAGCAGCTGGCTCTGAGCTCTAAGAAGAGCTATGGTGTCTGCTGTAGGCGGAAGAACAAGGTCTCCTTCGGGGGAGACGTCTTCCGGCTGATGAGTACTCTCTCCTGTAGACATGATGCTGAAGTCGGTGGTCGTGCCGGAACGCAATCTAACCATCCAAGGATGCCCCCACGCTAGGATACGGTGTGTGTGGACAATCTGAATCTGATACCAATGTGATATGCAGCAGAAGTCTTTGTATTGGAAGATCCTGTCACACAGATGCTCACACCGTCTTCTGTATCCTGAGTTTCGTGAGTTTAACAATCCATTTCAATACTTCAAACTTTAAAGAGATATGAGAGAGAGAGAGATGAGAACTGTACACCAGATTGGGTCCCGAATTACCCACTAAAGGGCCCCCTATCCCGATAACGAGATAGTATTTGCTTTATTTCTTTAGAGAGAATGACTGTGGACTGTAGATAAGCCAAACGCAATATCTCGGAGGATTGAAAATTGGCTGAACTGTACGCGGCTGTAGAAACACCTCGATGAACTGATCTCGAGCCTATGCACTCTTCCCAAGGGCATGAGGAAGGGCTGCACACCTGAGGCTGAGAAAAGAAGATGGTGGACTGTTCTACGCTATGTTAGAATGCTGTAAATGCTTATGAATGCTGTGTTACCTTCACCAGATGACTGCTGCATGTATGGATGATGCACAGAAGGCTGGATACTGATGCAAACTGATCATTCAGGGCTGAGAACTGCTGTAAACTGAAACGCAGACCTGTAGGGATGCTGCTGGACTGAAACGCAGGTAGTACTGATGCTGCTGGACAGAAACGCAAGCTGTTTTGCTGCTGGACAGAAACGCACAAGTGTACTGCTGCTGCTGGACAGAAACGCAGGTGACTATACGGCTGGTTCACATGCAGAAAACGCAGGCTGTATGCTGAATCAGGGACTGTACTGATGCTGAATGCAGGCTGTAGGCTGATTCAGGGCTGATTTCATGCTGAAAGCAGGCACCTAGGGCTGTAGGGGCTGCTGAACTGCAGGTGTTAGAGAAATAGGGCTGGCTGAAGCAACCTCAAACACTCCAAGGGCTGGATGAGACTAGTCTAGTGCTGGAGGCAAGGGAACTCCTAGGGCTGAGGAGGAAAGCTCTTAGCACACTGAAGACTAAATGAGAAACTAAGCCTTTGCAAGCCTATTTACACTAAACTGGAGGTTGGTCAAGTTGGCTGGTCATTTAATAAAGTTTATATTTATAAATGACAAATAATGCAAATAATGCTAAATAAATACTATAAAATATGAAAAAAATACCAGATAAATCCTAGTAAATTCCCTAAGACTTCTGGGATGTTCTAAATGATGCACAGGCATATGAATGCATATTATGCAGGATGCAGAGTGCTTTCTGATGCAAACCCTAAGGCTTCTACTGACTCTACATGCATGAATGATTCTCTCCAAGTGGGTTAAGGGACTTGACTGACTGACTGACTGACCCGCTAAGGCTGAGGAATGACCTACGTAGCTCGTGCCTGACTTATCCTGGACTGAGGATGTACAATGGGGTCACGGCATACGACAAATATCATCCTACTGGGTTCTAAAACTGTACAACTGTTGCACTTCTGATGATGAGCCATCTTGTCACCATGCACTGAGTGCAAAGTGCATGTGATAGATGCACCTACTTAACTGCTGCCCACACCTAAGCTTCCCGCTACAACGGCAGGAGAGCCCCTCCGCAACCAGTGATCCTAGCTCTCGTGGTGACCGCCGTCCAACCTTCCCAGCCAATGGCTCTGCTAGATCCGTACCACAGACCCTAGTTCCGCCCACGCGGAAATTTCCCTCTCCGGGAAGGTGCCGTTGTTCCAAGGACTACCTTCACATGCTTTTATTGCCATGGGCAAGGGCACCGGAAATCCGACTGTGAAATCTGGAGGAAGCATGGGGCGGAAGTAGAAGGAGCCCAAGCTTCAATATCCGGCCCACCACCCCCGTAAATGCTGTAGAAATGCAAGCTCTGGATGAGCAAGCAGTCGCCCGGCCAACAACATAGCCGGCCGAATCATTAGCCATGGCGGTGACAAGATCCAAGCCTCCGAAGGCGGCAAACAAACCAATAGCCAGCATATGTGCATCCCTCAGTTTTGGGTTTATGTTACTTGGGATGCTATTGCTTGGCTCACTCGGTCTGGTCCACAAATATTTTTTGAGGGCAAGGATCCGGACACCGCCATAATGATATGTAGAGGTGTGGCAAAACGTTGCATGCTACAGGATATTCCTCATACACAATATAGACCACCTCTGCAAAGGATTGATACTAATTGGGTCCTGGGAGCTCATTGCCAATATCACAGCTTGGCAAATTTGGAGGGTCAGATGAAGAGAGACTACTGAGAGCACTCACAGATATGACACTTAATGCATTGGTACTACATAAGGAGATATTATTCACACTCTTATGGCCACATGCGCTTACATACAGGGACCATCCAGATTTGCGCATGCAAAATGCACTGATTTCATGAGGGAGGGCGTTCAAGGGATCTTTTTCTCAACAACCCCCACACGACTTTCTTGACACCTTTGTGCCCCATATTGGTACATTTTGGGACAAGGACTTGTTTTGTTCCGGTTTCCAGCCGTGATTTTGCATGGTCTTTTCATACTTAATAGAAGTCTCCTTTTTGCCCAAAAAAACATCCAACCTAAACATATCCCTAATCCAAAACCCTGCTAATGCATATAAAAAAGGAGAAGTTCAAGCTCTGACTACATAAGAAAACAGCACGCAACCATAGCTTCATGAGAGAGATCTCACAATTAACTAGTTTATATACTCAGTTTCAACAAGCTTGCACGGGGTTGCGGGAGGGGGGGGGGGGGTGGTTGGCTTCACTACGTAATTGGGACCCAATACTATGTCAACTATCTATCTTCTCTTCTCTCTCAAGATTTGGGCTCTATAGCTCAGCTTATGTGAGCAGATTGAGGAGATAGACATTTATGTTACTTGGGATGCTATTGCTTGGCTCACTCAGTCTGGTCCACAAATAGTTTTTGAGGGCAAGGATCCATATTTTTTGAGGGCAAGGATCTGGACACCGCCATAATGATATGTAGAGGTGTGGCAAAACGTTGCATGCTACAGGATATTCCTCATACACAATATAGACCACCTCTGCAAAGGATTGATACTAATTGGGTCCTGGGAGCTCATTGCCAGTATCACAGCTTGGCAAATTTGGAGGGTCAGATGAAGAGAGACTATTGAGAGCACTCACAGATATGACACTTAATGCATTGGTACTACATAAGGAGATATTATTCACACTCTTATGGCCACATGCGCTTACATACAGGGACCATCCAGATTTGCGCATGCAAAATGCACTGTTTTCACGAGGGAGGGCGTTCAAGGGATCTTTTTCTCAACAACCCCCACAGGACTTTCTTGACACCTTTGTGCCCCATATTAGTACATTTTGGGACGAGGACTTGTTTTGTTCCGGCTTCCAGCCGTGATTTTGCATGGTCTTTTCATACTTAATAGAAGTCTCCTTTTTGCCCAAAAAAACATCCAGCCTAAACATATCCCTAATCCAAAACCCTGCTAATGCATATAAAAAAGGAGAAGTTCAAGCTCTGACTACAAAAGAAAACAGCACGCAACCATAGCTTCATGAGAGAGATCTCACAATTAACTAGTTTATATACTCAGTTTCAACAAGCATTACAAGAAAATTAAAAGACAGTAATGCAAATGTATGTCAAGTCTACGGTCTCACCTCAGGACTCCAAATTGCACACTCTTCGTGTACCCAAACTCCTGCGATGCCAGACCGATCGTTCAAAGGACCTAGCAGCTGGCCAAGCCAGCCTGATTCATTCCCAAAGGCATCCCATTCACTGTATCCTGGATAAGTACTGTCACCTCTGCTATTTTGACTATCTCCCTGTTTAGTAGAGACTGGCAACAAAGAATCAGGAGGCTCTCCCCTGCTGTTTCCACCACACAGCCCGCACCTTCTTCCCTCAGCTAGATTCAGTTTCACTTCACCTTTAGTTGTGCAAGCAGCAACTTC
Source organism: Cibotium barometz (assembly GCF_041138505.1). NCBI lineage: Eukaryota > Viridiplantae > Streptophyta > Polypodiopsida > Cyatheales > Cibotiaceae > Cibotium > Cibotium barometz. The sequence continues at coordinate 19,013,384 of NC_141052.1, forward strand.
CTCTTTCTCATGGGAGAAACGAAGAGTGCCACATGTCTCTGGACCTCCCTTCTCCTTCAGGATTGGGCAGGTCTCCCCTTCCTTGCCATCAAGGACAGAAGCTTTTATTGATTCAGATAAACAAACAGGTTTGAATGAATCTAAGTGATTCTGAGAAAAGTCTGCTAAAGCATGATCACCATTCAACGTACTGACACCGATAAAAACCTCCAAGGTTGGGCGGAGCGCATTATCCATGCTAGCATCCTGGGTATTATCAGCTGCCAGAGAGCTATAATGCACAGATGTAACATCTAGCAGCTGAGGCTTATCAAACTCTTTTCTGGATGCTCTAGCATTATCCTCGATTGGTTGCACTCTGCAGTTGCCTATCGAATGGGACAATTTATCAGTTGATTCACCTTTCAGCCGAGAACCTGCTGATTCTTCCAAGCATACCTGCTCGTTTTCCTGACTGCACCTTGTTCCTTCATTGGAAACAGCATCTGGCTTCAATACCTCTGAGCTGCTCAAAACCTTTTCCATCTCTTCCTGTGGGACGATATTGCAAACAAAAGGTTCAGGCATGCTTTCCATCTCCACAGGAGTGTAAGTGTTTCTTGCCCCCATCCTTGACCTTCTCCTGGCTTTTTTGGTCCAAGTCCAAGACAAAAGGGGTGCTTCCTCTCTTGCCTGTAGTTCATCCAAACTCTTCCTCTTCTGAGTTTTCCGTGGCTCCTGCAAATGCTCTTCCGTCCAATCATGGGGAGTTCCTTTGAAGGTGCGTAAGCTAGCCTTTCTCCGAGAACCTGTGGAAGAAGAAGGCCCTGCAGCATTGATCTCGAGTGCAGTACAGGCCTCATCTTTATTAATCCTTGCTCTCCTTCTGCCCTTTATGTCACACATGTCAATCTCCTTCTGTCTTTCCAGGCTGCTACCATTCAAAACGTCACTTCTTTGGATATTGTCCACCCTCCGGTACTTATGGCCTACCATCTCCTCGCTTCGTTTGCTCTTACATCACTGTCGAGTTCAAATGGCTTGTTTCTCTCCTTGAACCTCTCAATCCCACGCTCTTCGGAATCGAAGCTCCGCTTGCTTCTGCAGCTGCTTGTACCGGCCCGCAGATGGCTGGCCAGGGCACTGAGAGCCCGCCTCCGATGTGCGATCTCGCAAGGGGTAGGCCTCGACCTGAAAATGTCTTCTCTTCCGTCTGCGCTTTCCGATCGCGATCCACGGCAATCAGCAACATTCCGGCGGGCTCCGTCGGACGAAGGTTTCGGCTAGCTGATCTGCAAAAAACTGGGGTTAGTAGATTGGGAGGCAATCTTCTCCTGAGCTAATCTGGGAGGAATCGAAGACCGGTGGGTGTCTGTACAGCGGCTAGCCAGCAATGATGGCTGCGAGTATTTTCCTGCACAGAGGCTTGAGGACTCTGAGATCTAGGCAGAAGGACGCTGAAGATGTTGCAGTTGTATGTGATGATGAGCCAGCCAAGACGACGATCACCCATCCATGGCGCCAAAGCCCTAGCTCATGGCAAGGTAACTAGCTCATGGTGGCAAGGTATAAGCACAATCGACCATATATTTATTAATTGATTGGAAGTTTTTGATTACTACAACTATTAATACAAAGATTTATTAATTGATTGGAAGTTTTTGATTACAACTTTTAATACAAAGATTTAATTCCTTGTTGGGAGACGTCATTTCAAAAGAGTGATTGGATTATCCAATCAACACTCAAGAAATCATAAGCTCAAACCAGAATAAGCCAAACTGAGGGTGGTGTCCCTTGGAATGTGCTCGAATCGGAATCAGGAAGCCAAACTGATGGTTGGTCAGAGTGTCCCTTGGAATGTCCTCTTGTCAACTTCAAAAGCGTGATTTGATTGTCCAATCAACACTCAAGAAATCGTAAGCTCAAACCAGAATCAAAATCAAAAGCCAAACTGATGTGGTTAGGGTGTCCCTTGGAATGTGCTCGAATCGGAATCAAGAAGCCAAAATGATGGTCAGAGTGTCCCTTGGAATGTGCTCCCATCCAGTCCATGAAATAGAAGGTAGGCAAGAAGATTTTCTACTCCATCATGAGCAAAGACTCACAGGCTTGAAATCCATGCATGCAGGTCATGCACAACTTTCTTCTAACACACTAAGCATATGTTTCAATCTATGTCTACATTGTTGCCAAGCTAAATCATACAAAACAAATATTGTTAATTTGTTGCCAAGTCATCGACATAAGCACACACATTGGAGACTCCAAGTTCCATCATAGATCACTTACGTGACTCTTTCATATGGAAAATACACTAACCTAAATTAGACACTTAAAAAATGTAGCTTGTGATCGTGCATGAGCAAAAGAAGGCATACGAAGTTAGAAATGTGCTGAGGCAATATGACACATACAATACCAACATCTAATAAGACTCCAATCGAGCAACAAAGTAATATAGAAAGAATTTTCACAAAGTAAATATGAATCATCATAGCAAAAGACATGAAGTTGATCCTTTTTTGGGCATGACATTTGAAGAAGAATACATGATCAAGAACCAAAAACATTCCATGATGCAATTCATATTGCAAACATAATAAAAATGAATGCCATTGTTTTTAGAACTAGACTCTTTTGCTTCACATCTTTTCATAAGGAAAAATTAGTCATGGACATCTTGCTATATGTTCAAAAGACTTGATTGACAATTGCCACAAAAAGAATGCACAAAGATAGCTCCACTTGAATGTCTACGTGGGTTTCACATAGTAGCTAGGTAAGGTGTAAATTCACAACTCCGTCGTGGGGGACAACAATCTTGTGAACAAAAAGGTTTCCAACCACCCATTAAGTTAGAATCCCGAAATGAGCACAACGATTTATGCCCATGAATGCACCTAGGCTAGTGCTTTGGTGTGTTAATAGAGAATTGGACAATTAAGGTATAAGTAAGTTATGAGCTAAGGGCATGTGTAAAGTGCCCTCAAATTGTCCCTTCATTTTGTATAAAAGACAAGTTCTCCTCTATGGACTTTTACATGTGTAAGAGAGCTAGCCTCCTTCTTTCTCTCTCATCATTGATTTGAGAACTAGTCTCCTTCTTTATCTCTAGTCATTGATTCTCATTATTCTCCTTTGTGAACACTTATGCTAATTGGAGTTTGTGAATCCTTTAGCTCTCTATTGAGCTCCTTTTTGTGGTTTTGTGTGAGAGAGTAACTTCTATGTGACAACCAAGAGGTTGAAACTTTATGCATGGTTGAGAAAACTAGCCCAAGGTTTCCCAAGTGTCATAGAGCTTTCTTCTTGCTTGAAATGAAATAAGAGGCACATCAGGGAAATGCCTAGAGCTTCTCAATAGTAGAGAGACTTGCACATAGGGAGTGAGTGGAGATATCAACCAAGAGAATGTGTAGGGATCAAGTGGTCCCAACAAAAGAGCAAACCCTTATTATGTGCAACATTGAGTAGATTGAAATGGAACTACGAGGGTAGAGGCTCTCATTTTGTTTTGAAGAGCTTGTGGATGGAATTTCATTGCATAAGAGGAGAAATAGCTTACACGTGGAATCAAATGCCACATCAAGAAATGGCACTATGAGGGTAGAGGCTCTCATTTTGTTTTGAAGAGCTTGTAGATGGAATTTCATTGTATAAGAGGAGAAGTAGCTTACAGGTGAAATCAAATGCTACATCAAGAAAGTATAATTAACTCCGCTCAATTGGAAGTGAGTATACCCTCGGGGACTTCATATTTTTTGGGACATCATCAAAGGATGCACACAAAAAGCATAACAGTTATAGTAGGGGCCACTCCTACATAATAATCTTGAGAGCCTCAATTACTTAGACTAGTTTAAAGCCCAATGAGAGCCTAATCTAGCCCAAAGGTCCCAATGGTTAGCTGCATCACTCGTAGTATGGGCATTTTTGACACCCTCCATATGGATTTGAATGCCATTGATGTGCTTTTCTTGTACTTGTGGATGGAGAGGTGCTCTCTAAGTTCTACTATAGTTGGGAGATGAGATCGTGTTTGTTAGTCATAACCTCTATGGGGACGCCCATTATTTTATTTCGGGATATTTTATTTGGATACGCCTTTTATTTATATCATTTACCATTAATGTGTTTAATCAGTTGTGCTCTCGTATGATATGGTCAGGATTAATGTGTTTAATCAGCTAAGCGAGCCATGAGGAAAAAGGAAAAGACTTATCTACTCATGGTGGTTAATGAGGTTTATGGCTCTAAACCAATTTCCAAAGACACCTCGCACGAGCCATTCATTTCACGATTTTCTGATTGTTTTATGAATGAGTTACTTCCTAGATTACCTAATTCTAGACCGGAAGACCATAGGATAGACATTATCTTTGGTAGTATTCGACCTTGTAGAGCTCCTTATAGAGTAAATTTTCTAGAGCAAAAATTGTTGGAATTAGGGTTGCAGGAATGCACACACAACTTCAAGAAGATGAGGAAGCTTGAGCACAACACAGTAGTGTATTATGAGTGCCAAAAATGAAAGATAACAAGCCCTAGAAGATAATGGGCGTATATACAATGCACGGGGGAAAAAACCTCCTAGTGAGGGAAAAAGTGCCCCGGCGGTCCTAAGTGTGTTCACACACATCACTACTATAATATGGTAATAAATCCCCCCTGGAGTGATGCGGTGAACAAGAGCTAGCACTCATGTATAGGGAAGTGTCTAGCTATGTGGACGAATCCACAAAAGGGAGTAAGCCCAAAGCTTTGCGAAAAGCTTCAAACTTCTCACGAGGCAGAGCCTTTGTGAAAAGGTCTGCAAGGTTATCCTGTGTTGGCACATAAGCCAAACTGATCTCTCCTGCAGAGAGTCTCTCCCTGACATAATGGTAGTGCACCTCAATGTGCTTCGTACGAGCATGGAACACTGGGTTCCGCGCAACTGCCAATGCGCTCTGACTGTCAGTGAAGATGGTGGTGGCAGATGGCTGCCCAACACCCAAATCAGCCATAAGGCGTCTGAGCCACACACACTCAACCGTAGCTGTGAAAGCTGCCCTGTACTCAGCTTCACAACTAGAAGTGGCCACAGTAGGCTGCTTCTTGCTCAACCATGATATGCATGAGCTTCCAAGCATGAAGCAAAAACCACTCGTGGACACGCGTGTCATAACAACCAGCCCAGTCAGAATCTGAAAAAGCATGTAAATCTGGTGGCAATGATCCCCCCTTGGGATAAAACAACCCAAGATGCCGAGTACCACTCAAATAGCGAAAGATACGCTTCACTGCCTGCCAATGCTTAATGCCTGGGCTATGCATAAATCTGCTCACCTGTGAGACTGCAAACTGAATGTCTGGCCTCGTAATGCATACATAAATGAGGCAACCAACAGCTGTCTGATAGAGTGTGACATCAAAGTGATCTCCAGCATCATGAAGACTCAACTTCAAACCTGTCTCCATTGGAGTAGCAATAGGCTTGCAGTCTTCAAGGCCAAATCTCCGCAACAATGTTTCAATATACTTTGTCTGACACAAAGCAATACCTCCATCACACTGCTTAAATTGCACCCCCAAATAATGATGCAAATGCCCCAAATCTGACATCTCAAAAGAGGCATTCAAATCAGCCTTAAAATCAGCAATATGACTCTCATTTGGTCCTGTGAGCAGCATGTCATCGACATAGAGAGCAATGATTAGATGTACACCATCCACACGTTTAACATACAAAGTGCTTTCTGTTGGACTATTCTGAAACCCATGTGCAGTCAAATATGCATGTATTTTTTCATACCAAGCTCGTGGAGCTTGCTTTAAACCATATAAAGCCTTTTTTAACCTGCACACTTTGTTTTCCTGCCCTCTTTGAACAAAACCACGAGGCTGCGATACATACACCTCCTCATGCAAATCTCCATTTAAGAACGCAGTCTTTATGTCCAGCTGATGTACATTCCAACCATTATGAGCTGCTAATGCACAGATGCTACGAACAGTGGTCATACGACATGTGGGAGCAAAAGTCTCATCAAAATCAATGCCCTTCTCTTGAGCATAACCTTTTGCAACAAGCCTAGCCTTATGGCGATCCACTGTGCCATCAGGCTTACGCTTCAATTTGTATACCCACTTAGTGCCAATGGCTTTCTTGCCAGGGGGCAAGTCACATAAAGACCATGTACCATTCTTCATAATAGCATCGTACTCTGCTTGCATAGCAGCCATCCAATTTTCTGAACTTTGTGCCTCATCAAATGAAACAGGCTCACTTTCATCGCACATACTAGAAACAGCCAATGCATAACAATCTGACGCATAAGAGGCACCATGAGAGCCAGAACGAGTGCGACTAGACAAAGGGGCATCCAACTTGCTGTCACGCAAAGTCTGCACCAGCCATCTAGGCATGTTCCTAGAGCCCTCAATCTCTTGTCTCTCATCCTCAAGTGCATCATGCACATCTGCATCAGATATAGGCTGATCTGTGCCATCATTTAAAACCTGCATAGGCTGAAAAACTGCCTCATGAGGTATTGCACTTGACTGTGCACCACTGAAAAGAGGCAACAATGTATCATAGACATCACGTGAGCTGATATCTGTCTCCTTAGTACATGAAACCAAGGGCTGAACTGCATCTTCCACAAATACAACATCACGGCTAACCAAAATGCGCTTTGTCTGTGGATGATACAAACGATAGCCTTTGCTCTCAGCACTATATCCAACAAAAATACATTTGACAGCTTTGTCATCCAATTTTCTGCGATGTTGCACAGGCACTAATGCATATGCCAGGCAACCAAAAACACGTAAATGGCCAACAGATGGCTTGCGGCTATGCCAAGCCTCATATGGAGTGACAACCTGTAATGCTTTGGTGGGACACCTGTTTAGTACATAAGTGGCACACATGACAGCCTCAAGCCAAAAACCATGTGGTAGACTTTGACTCTTAACCATACATCTTGCCATTTCCATGAGAGACCTGTTTTTTCTCTCAGCCACACCATTTTGCTGTGGTGTATACGGCACTGTACATTGGTGTTTTATCCCACGCTCAGCCAGAAATGCATTAAATTCTGAAGACATATACTCCCCCCCTCGATCTGAACGGAGGGTGCCCATCTTTCTTTCTGACACATTTTCAGCCATAACCAAAAACTGTTTGAAGCACAAAAACACTTCGGACTTTGCCTTCAAAGGATATACCCATGCATGCCTGGTAAAATCATCAATGAAAGTCACGAAGTAAAGGTAGTTTCCAAATGATGGAGTTTGCATGGGACCACAAACATCACTGTGAACAAGCTGCAATCTGCGTTCAGCTCTCACTGATCCATCTTTGGGAAAGGAAGCACGCTGCATTTTACCCAATATGCAGCCCTCACAAACATGCTTGACAGGTGCCTCAAGCTTAGGCAAAGAAGACACCATTTCTGATTTCTGCAGGCGCAGCAAACTTGCAAAATTCAGATGACCAAAACGTGCATGCCACAGTTTTGCATCTGAAATAGCCTGCGTATCCATAATAGCACATGCTGAATCCTCTACACATTTGCCATCCATATTGAGCTTATACAGCCCTCGACATAGTGAACCAGATGCTACAATGATGTCACCACAAGAGAGATCATGAACAGTACATCTGTCATCCACAAATTTTACAACCAAACCTGTTTTGGCAAATGCGGAGACTGACAGCAGATTCTTTTTGATCCCTGGCACATACAATGCATCAAAAAGTGTAAAGGTGTTGCCATTTGCAACATTCAGCACAATCTGTCCAACTCCTTCAACGGGATAAGAGGAGTTATTGGCACAAGTGACAGTATTCCCTGTGGGAGGAGACTCAAGGAAAGTGAATAAACTGCGCTGCGAGGTGATATGCTTAGTGGCACCACTGTCAAAGTACCATACATCTGAATCTACTGCAGACATACATGTGTCATGCAAAGATGGGTCATAACTGCACTGCGCATTGAATGCCCATTCTGTATCTAGCACAACATTAGCAGATTCATTGTTAGAAGGAGAGGCATCTGCAACAGCCATACTAGCCTCTTTCTTCTTAGCCTCTTTCGCAGCCAGCTTAGGACACGCTTTGATGACATGATCATTTCCCTTACAGTACTTGCAAAATGTCTTCTGTTTGTCACCCTTCTTCTCATCTTTGTCTTCCTTCTTTGGTTGCGCAGCATTTGCAGATTTCTGCTTACTAGAAGAAAAGCCAGCTTTACCTTTCCCGCTTCTCTGACTAGCAACGAAAGCTTGATCTGCGACACGCATAATATTCCTGTTTTGCCTTGACTAGTCTTCTTGCAGCAAAACAGAAACTAACTCCTCAAATGATAAGGCATTGGGATTGCCTTTCATCATCAAGCGAAGAGTGGAAGCAAAACCCTGATAAGAATCTGGTAGACCATTCAAAACAGTCTGCACAAGTGAACTGTCTGACAGGATTTCATCTGCAGAAATGAGCTGCTCTTTGAAATCCTTGATCTTTGTCAAAAAGCTATCCATAGAATCACCTTCGTTCATATGCTCACTCTCCAACTGTTTTCGGAGATAAGCAACACGAGCCTCATTTCTTGCCTGATACAATGTGGCAAGTACATCCCAAGCATCCTTAGAAGTCCTGCAGGAGCGAATATGTGGGATAATGGTACGTTTGACAGACAGCGCAATCAAGGCATGAGCCTGCGCATCTCTACCATCCCAACGAATCTGCTCTGCTGAAAGTGGTGGTTCTCGAACAGCTGCTACAGCACTTGTGCCTGCACCATCATCAACAGTACCTGTTTCTGATGTGTTTGCAGCATTCCCAGCCACAATAGGACGTGCATCAATACCCTGCACAATGTTCCATAACCCCTTTGCTACCAATACATGTCGCATCATATATGCCCACAATGGATAGTTGGTGCCATCCAACTTATCCTCAGCAGCCAACATGCGGAATACATCATTGTTGTCAGCCATGGCCAATGACTGTACTACTAGATGTAAATGCTGTCTGTAAGAGGTAAACCTGTATAAAATCGACCTGTGCTATGTAGCACAGCCCAAAACAGACGAATGGGCACCTGTCCTGCAGATTTTAATCTTGACAGAAAATCTGCACAGTAGGACGATTTTGCCTGCGCAGTACTTGGAATGCAAAAACGGAGGGCGAAATGACTTCAGATCAAAATTCTGAAATGACCATGCCCTACGGGCCCTCCCACGGCATATACTAACCTGCAGACGCTCGTGAAACCTCGTCGCAATCGGAGGAGATGAAGCGGCAGGTGCCGGTGATGCTGCCCGGGAGGAGGAAGCCTGCTCTGATACCAATTGTTGGAATTAGGGTTGCAGGAATGCACACACAACTTCAAGAAGATGAGGAAGCTTGAGCACAACACAGTAGTGTATTATGAGTGCCAAAAATGAAAGATAACAAGCCCTAGAAGATAATGGGCGTATATACAATGCACGGGGGAAAAAACCTCCTAGTGAGGGAAAAAGTGCCCCGGCGGTCCTAAGTGTGTTCACACACATCACTACTATAATATGGTAACAAAAAGAAATCCAGTCTCAAATTGAGGACCTACTTGATAGGAACTTATTATGCCTAGTAGTATATGGAGCACCTATTCTTCTAGTCAAAAAAAAGAACGGAATGTTTTGCATGTGCATTGACTATTGAGCTTTAAATAATAATATTGTAAAGAATAGATGTCCTATCCCATGTGTGGATGATCTCTTAGATGAGTTGAAAGGAGCCAAAGTATTTCCAAAATTAACCTTAAATCAAGCTATCAATAGATTAGAAGGGCTAAAGAAGATGTCTATAAGACTGCTTTTCGCATGTAAATGGGTCATTATGAGTTTTTAGTAATGCCTTTTGGACTTACTAATGCACCTGCTACATTTAGTCGCACAATGAACCATATATTTCTGAAGAATTAAAATTTTATAGTTGTTTTCTTTGATGATATCTTGGTTTTTAGCAACAAGGACAAAGATGATCACAAGAAACATCTAGAGATAGTATTCAATATTTTGAAATAAAATCAACTCTATGCCAACCTAGACAAGAGCGAATTCTTTCAAAAAGAATTTGAATACCTTGGACATATTATGTCTGCGGAAGGAATTCACGTCGATCCTAAAAAGATAGAGACCATTAGATCATGGCCTAGACCGAAGGACATTTATGAGTTGAGATCTTTTATTAGTTTATGTTCTTATTATATATTTGTGAAAAAAATTACTTACAAAGCATATTACTGGATTGAATTATTAAAAAAAGAAAAAGTTTTTCTTTGGACTGGCATGCATGAAAAATCTTTTAATGCACTTAAGTATGCACTTGCCCATACACTTGTACTAACACTACTTCATTTTCTTAGACCATTATTTCTGGTAGTAACTGATACTAGTGGACATGGTATTGGTGTTGTGCTTATGCAAGATAACCATCCGATTACTTTTAAAAGTAGAAAATTGAAACCATCTAAACTTAAGTATAGTACTTATGATATATTTAAATTGATTGTTGTTGTTTGTGCATTGAAAATTTGGAAACATTATCTTATGGGTTCTAAGTTTATCATTAAAACTAATCAACAAAGTATTAAACATTTACTTTCACAACCTTTAATATCATGCAGACATACTAAGTGGGCATCTTTTATTCAAAGTTTTCAGCTAGCTATTCAATATACATATGGACGTGAAAATATTGTTGTTGATGCTTTGAGTAGAAGACCTACCATTAATAATATATCTTCTATTAGAGGTATTTCTTTTTATAACATGAATGGAACACATGAAAATTAATCGAATTTTTTTGATGCATATATGGGTAAGTGGTACAAGGGCCACACTCATCCAAAGGAGATTCAACCCAATCTTGTGTTGATGGTAATCTCTACTCTATTCTCCATCTCTCTTTGTTTATTAAGGTTTATGCTTTTAATTTGTGCAAGTATACGTTATGTTCTAATTTTTGTTATTGAGAATTAGAGTTCCTTCTCCAAGTGTCATAAAGGTCCTAATAGTTTTTGAATCAAACTAGAGCATGGCTAACATGCAAAATAATCAATCACATTGTTGACATGACCTTTGTATGTACAGTTATGCCTTTATCACTATCTTTTGCAACCACGCTAAAGGCTTTCATGATGATGTGACTTTGGGATTCAGCCAAGCTTACCACTCAGGTGTCATACATTTTTTCTAGTTTTTGGGTCCCTTAGAAATTCCATGAGTGGCTTATCATTAAGAAACTAATCCTAAGACCTAGCCTATGCTTGCTTTGATACCAAATTGAAATTTGGGCAACTACCATGGTTCAAAGAAAACACAAAATGCCAATAAGAAATCAATTAAGATGAAGATTAGCCTAATGATGGACTCAAAGGCTAATCTTTAATTAAGATGAAGATTAGCCTAATGATGGACTCAAGGTAAAAGAATAGTCTTCATTAATCAAGCTCCATACAAAGAGTCAAGGATTACATCAATTTATAGCTTCCAAGTGAACATCAAGACAAACATCTCCATGAGAATCATTAAATCATTAAAATATCTCCCTTAATCTTGCTGTCTAGAAATTACAGCAAGTATCCCCTCCAATTCAACACCCATAATGTGTGCATAAAGGCTGACATAGTTATACTCCATGCATTGACCAAATGTGAAAGTGAACGGAAATCCTCTTTTGCTTTTGGCAAGTCCAAATCTAGAAACATTGAGTGTATAATAGATCTTCTATCCCTACTCAAAGCATCAGGGAAGCCAAGAGTCAGCACCAACAATTCACATACATTTGTCCTCCTTAACTTGGCTTCACTTGTAGTGACTTCACCATCAAGTCTTGCGTATTGTCTTTCTCCAATCACTCCTTTCCCTAATCATAGGCCACCCTTTCACACTACATTTAAAAGTGTCCATGGGCATGCCCAATACTACTCCTAACCCTTGGCCCCTTTCACATCCCCTTCATCCCTTGGCGTTGGGCCCAAATTGACTTAAGTCCCTTTCACTCTGTTACATGATGTGTCTTACATACACCACATGTACAAGGACTACCCCATGCATGCATCCACCAGGTTTGAGCCATGCACTAAACCAAAAACCAATGGCAAGTCTTAACTTATTGAGTGTGAGGGGTGGTTATATCCAGTCTATTTACTTAAAGTTGGTCACACAACTGCAAAGGAGAAGGACAACTGCTAAAACCTAGCAGTGGAGGTATCAACCTCTAGAAACCCAAGTAAGGAGAAGGATGACCTCTAAACACCTACAAGCTCTAAAGTAAGCATGAGTCATTACTCTGAGATAAAACCCAAGAGAGGATCTAGTTGAAAAGAAGCGATGTCGTTTATAAATAAAAGACAAAAAGCAAAAAGGGTAAGACATAGTCACTGTGTAGAGAGTGGATTTGGCAAAAATGGCTTCAAATGCATCGTCATCATCCTTTGAGGTGAAAATGCATCCTCCTAAAATTGCTCACTAATCATGTCTTAATTATCATCTAATCTCTTTTCTAATGATGTTGATTCTAGCATTTGATCCACCATAGCTCATCACATTGCTGCAAATTTAACATGGTATCAGAGCCTAGCCTAGAATCCATCAAGTTTATGAGCACATTATCTTGCTAATCACTTAGCTAATTAGGATTAAAAGATAATTAAGTTTTTAAAAAAACCTATTTTTCAATTAGCCTCTGTACCCCCAGCTGGTCGAGGAGCTCTCTCTCCCTTCATACATAAAATTGGCCCAAACCACTTTAGCCACACATAGCCACAAGCCTTGTGCTTCAGCCCATCAAGACAAACCAGCAAACCACCGGCGCAAGCAGCAGAAAATCGCATTTTTTTTAACGCTTGTTTTTTTGAAGAAAATTGAGATCTTGTCTCTACACCAGGTACAATGGCTCTAATTCCTCTTGGCCCTAGGGGTTTTCAAGGGTGCTCTATAAGCTGGTGAAGACAGTTTTTGATTTGATCAAGTCTACAGTGAGATCCAAGCTCTTCATCAAATCTGTAGGTAACTTTGGTAAAACAGAGATTAAGCATTCAATGTTTGGTCAAATCTTGTGTTTCTTGGCTTAATCCTCTACTAGACTAATTGCTATTGATGGCCTTGAAAGGATTTGAGCTCATTTGAACTCTAAGGCCCCAGATATGGACTCTCGCATACTCTGTTTTCTGCACACAAAACAAAGGATTAATTTGCTAATCAAGGATTAATCAGTACTAATCACTGTATTTTGGTGCAATTGAGGGTTCAAATTAACCATTGGGTATCTGATACAGATCCCTATAACTTCAGATTGCAATTCGGAGATGGTTTGATACTCCAACCATTCCGTACAGATTTGTTACCCTTGGTTTAATGATTTATGCTGATAAATCTGTTGTAATTATCACCTAAACACCATATTGAGTTGTAAAAGGGTAGACACTACCCTTGAATCTTGAAATTGGATCAAGAGGTAAGACCCCCTTCACATCATCATCATGAGTATGGCACAAGAGAGCCAAATTTAATGGGAGCAGTTTTACACATGGTAGACAAAAACCATGTATTTGCTCATGAGGAAAAATCTGTGAGGGGACTAGTTGAGGGAAGAGATGAATGCCCAGAGGTGAGAAGGGAAAATGAATGGAAGGCAGGAATGAGAAAGCATTAGGACTTATCGCACTCAGTTTAAATGATGAAATCATTCATCACATCACAGGGATACAATGGGCAAAAGATGCATGGGATGAACTCAATAAATTATTTGGTACTCAAGCAAAAAATTCAAAGATAAATCTGCTAATGCAATTCTACAAACTGGATATGAAGGAAAGTGAACCTTTAATCACACACTTGAACAAATATAAAAGCATTAAGCAACAACTGTCAGCCACCATTGGCAAAAAGGTAGAAGATGATGAGGCACTAGCAGTGCTTCTGAAGAGTGTGGAGGACAAAGGTGAATATGAAAACATTGTAGCAACATTAAAGAATGTACCTGAATTGAAGTTGCATGACGAGATAGAAGGAGCTCTATTAGAGCAAGAGATCAGAGTCAAAGAGAAGAAATGGCTGGACTCAACAACTGGAGAGGAAAAAGCATTCTTCACCTGAGGAGGATTCTCTCGAGGATGAGGACAAGGAAGAGGCAGAGTAGGAGGAAGAACCTTCACTTGCCACAACTGTGGAAAGCCAGGACACATGGCAAGAGACTGCTATAGCAAACCCAGTGGAGAAGGAACGACATCGGCAAACTTTATGGAGGCTCAGATCATCTTTTCTGAGAGAGAGAGAGAGAGAGAAACCCCACAACCCAATGTAACCTGCCCCAACAGAGTAAAATCGCCTCTGAGCCATCGATGATGTAGGCCATGTTGTAGGTGTATGTGTGAGCACTTTAGTCAAGGTCACGGGCACTTGTAGTAGCCTTGGACACATAGAGAGAGAGCCATTGGCTACTGTCCTTAAAACCGAGTGCAAGTTAAGCTACCAACCTTCAAAGGTACCATCACTGAAGATGCGGAAGACCATGTGCGGCGGTTCCTCACTATGTGTGACTCAAGAGGTCTCAACCGAGACGATGCACGCTTGGTCTTGTTCTTGACCACGCTGGAAGAAAGTGTCGACCGGTGGTACAATCAATTTTCCATCAACCACTTCCCGGATTGGGCCACCCTCAGCAGGCTATAGTTCTTGGCTACCTTTCGGCCAGGGAACTACTTTGACCTCATCACTTAGGAGCTCAACCAACTCTCCATGAAGGCGGGGGAGTCAGTCAACTTGTCACAAGAGCTAAAGTTTTGGTCGCTCGGCTACCCCAAGATCCTGGAAACTACATGCTACAACAGTGGGTGCTTTGAGCATTCCCTACTCAAACGGCGATGAAGATGAGAGAGACTTTTCCACCCCAAGGCACCCTGCAAGACTTCCAAGACGCTACACAACTGGAGAATGCTTGCCTCATGGCCGAGGGTAGTACCTCTTGGCCCCTAATTATCCCCGGCATGTCTTCAGCTCCCTCTAATCGTTCCTCTAGCCCTGACGGTAGCTTCTACATCCGCTTCCATGGACGAGCTAGCCAAGCTCAAGAAGGAGCTTAAAGATTTCAAAAGGTCACAATAAGAGGACGCGGTTGTGGCAACGCTCCAGCCGGAGATTGAGTAGCTCAAGGTCAAAGATCCAAAGACGAGTCCATGGTGCCCGGTATGTAGCTCGCAAGGCCATCTTCCAAATGATTGTCCCTCCAAGAAATATTGCTCATTTTGCTCAAAGGCGGGGGCCATGAGGACAAGGAGTGTTACTACCTCAAGGGACTTCGCCTTATGCAACAACAACTTGAGCAAGGTGCCTCCCCGATCCCAAGCTTATATTAACCCTGCCCCCGCTGGTTCCTCCTACTTAGCTACCCCACATACCCCTTCCCCCCCCATGGCTACTTTTGTACAAACCTCTCCACCGCCCCAGACCACTTCATCTCAACAGGGAGCTCAAGTAGCCACCACGGTAGCATACAATACCTCTCATCCCGGAGCAACCCTAACATACAACCCCCTGCCTATGCAAATTCCATATCAAGCAAGCACTCTCCCAACCTATCAGCAGTACCTCCCACCAGTGTCTGTCCCACAAACACCTCAAGTCTATCAAAACCCACCTCTGGTGGTGGTCAGCCCCTCTAGTACCTCCACCCGCTAACAACACGTATGGGGCTTGGCCTAACCAAAGGTACCCCAATCACCGTCCTCCCAACAACCCCACCCAACCTCTTATATGCTATCGTTGTGGGGGGAGCAGCCACATGCAAGCTCTCTGCACTGTACCAGAGGGCTCACCCCCATGCCTCCATTGCCTGGAGAGCCGAGACCACTACACCCGATTGTCCTAGAACCCCATTGGTTAACATGGTGGAAGCTGTTGTAAGTTCCTCTCTCTCCAACTTTTGAGGTGTGCAGGTATAAGAACCTCCCCTTCTGATCTTATAATTATTCCCCTCTTTGAAATAAAAGAAAGATCATGTTTTACCCTGTTTTGGCCTCCTGGAGAGAGAAAATGTCTAGAGGGAGGTAATTCAAAATTGAGATATTTCTGGATATAAAAATCCTCCTAGTGTCTAAAATAGTTTCCCCTAAAATAGAAATTCAAAAAGAACTTTCCAATGTGCAATTGAAATTAATTGAAAATAGGTAAAAATGACCTTAGCCTAAGAGTCCAGATTTTCAGAAATTTTTGGATTATGGTCCAATTAAGGTTTCTATGGACCAATAAGATTAATCCAAATGTAGGGAGGAGATAAATTGAAGAATAAAAGAAAAACCCCCAAAAATGAGTAAATGCTCACATAAGATGAAGAGTTGACTGAGTACAAGGTTTATTAGTTAAAAATTAAGAGATATTCAGAGGAAATGATGCATTTTTGACACCTGAGTGTGGGGATCTCCCCTCATGAAGGAGGTGACTATTTCACATGTGTGGAGCAGTTTTAAATTCAAAAATAATGAGATATTTTCATTTCTTCTCTCTCCTGTTTCAACTAGATCCAAAAAGTAAGCTAAACTGACCCAAAAATGGTCAGAAATGGTCAAGAATTGACTAAATTGATCTGGAAATTTCTAGAATCAATTTGCTTGGTTAGAGGCTCACTTTTTTCTATAAATAGAAGCCTCCCCCTTTGTAAAAGCTTAATGGTGTTTATGCACTGTTACTCTACTCCTGTCCATTGAATTTTTTAATAATTCAATTGTTTTTGGCCTAATCCTCTCCAAAGTGAATTGGTGGCCACTCTTGCTTCAAACAAGAGTAGAACCCTCAATCCCTCAAGCCAAAGGAGAGCTTATAAGCTCTATGTAAGTTAATTTTCTTACTTGTTTAATTTTAAATCTATGGTTTTATTGATTTTTATGTTTTGCAGTAAATTGAATTAAATTCGAATGCTATGCCTTGATGAAAAGGCCACCCCCTTCTCTTCTTTACATTCCAGTCTTTCTTAATCCTAGAAAGATTAACTAAAGGATTAATTAAACTCTTCTTATTGTTTACTCTCTTGAATTTAGAAAATTGTGTCGATTAGAGTTCTATGAATCTAATTTGGGTTAATTTAAGTCAATTAAAGAATGATAAAAATGAGAAATGGTCAACCATACAAAGGAGGTTATGGCAAAAATTTCCAGAATTTTGTGGAAAAGAAAGATTGTTTTTATGTTATTCCAAAAGAGTAATTCCCACCATTTTTGCATCTAAAAGAAATATTCTGATTACTCCACGTACATATTCACCTATAAATATGCATGGATATCACTGATATCAATTATCAAAATTGATTTTTATGCATAGAAAGATGCATAAAGGAATTATTTTTATTTCAAAAGTGTTATTCTCTCATTAAAATTGATTTTTATGCATAGAAAGATGCATAAAGGAATTATTTGTATTTCAAAAGTGTTATTCTCATTAAAATTGATTTTTATGCATAGAAAGATGCATAAAGGAATTATTTGTATTTCTTTGTATTTCAAAAGTGTTATTCTCATTAAAATTGATTTTTATGCATAGAAAGATGCATAAAGGAATTATTTGTATTTCAAAAGTGTTATTCTCATTAAAATTGATTTTTATGCATAGAAAGATACATAAAGGAATTATTTTTATTTCAAAAGTGTTATTCCCATTAAAATTGATGCATAAAGATTTTTTATATCAAAATTAGAATTCTCTTAAATTCTATGTTTAAATTCTATGAATAGATGTGATGAGATGGAATGTGAATCAGATAGATGTGAATGAATGAATGGATGGATGGATGTGATGTGAATAGAGGTGATGAGACGTGAGGTGAATAGATGTGATGAGATGTGATGTGAATAAGATAGATGTGAATGAATGGATGGATGGATGTGATGTGAATAGAGGTGATGAGACGTGAGGTGAATAGATGTGATGTGAATGAATGAATGGATGGATGGATGTGATATGAATAGAGGGTGTGAATGAATGAATGGATGGATGCGAATCAGATAGATGTGAATGAATAGATGGATGGATGTGATGTGAATAGAGGTGATGAGACGTGAGGTGAATAGATGTGATGTGAATGAATGAATGGATGGATATGATGTGAATAGAGGTGATGAGACGTGAGGTGAATAGATGTGATGAGATGTGATGTGAATCATATAAATGTGAATGAGACGTGATGTGAATAGATGTGATGAGACGTGAGGTGAATCAGATAGATGTGAATGGATGGATGGATGGATGTGATGTGAATAGGGGTGATGAGATGTGATGAGATGTGAGGTGATGAGATGTGATGAGATGTGAGGTGAATAGATGTGATGAGATGTGATGTGAATCAGATGGATGTGAATGAATGGATGGATGGATGTGATGTGAATAGAGGTGATGAGATGTGAGGTAAATAGATGTGATGTGAATCAGATAGATGTGAATGGATGGATGGATGTGATGTGAATAGAGGTGATGAGATGTGAGGTGAATAGATGTGATGAGATGTGAGGTGAATAGATGTGATGAGATGTGATGTGAATCAGATAGATGTGAATGAATGGATGAGATATGATGTCATGTGAATCAGGATGTAAATGAATGATATGAGATGTGAGTGGATGTATGTGTGAATGTGTATGTGAAGAATGGATGTGAATGAGTATGTGAAAGAATGGATGTGAAGGTATGTGATGAAAATGGATGTGAATGTGTATGTGAAGAATGGATGTGAATGAGTATGTGAAAGAATGGATGTGAATGTGTATGTGAAGAATGGATGTGAATGTGTATGTGAAGAATGGATATGGATGTGTATGTGAAGAATGGATGTGAATGAGTATGTGAAAGAATGGATGTGGATGTATGTGAAAGAATGGATATAGATGTGTATGTGAAAGAATGTGATGTGATGTAAAGAGATGTGATGTGACATGAATATATGTGGATGTGAAGTGATAGATATATGAATGTATGGATAGATGTGAGAAGTCGTACATGTGAACGATTGGATGGATGTGGATGTGGATGAATGAGATGAGATGTGTATGAATGAGATATGATGTGGATTGAAGTGATGTGATATAATGTGGATAGAATGTATGTGATGGAATGGTTATGAGAATGTATGTGGTGGATATGAACGAATGAATGTGATGTGTGATGTGATGTAAATGGAGATAGATGTGATGTGATGTAAATGGAGATAGATGTGATGTGTGATGTGAACGAATATGATGTGATGATGTGATGTGAACGAATATGATGTGATGAGATGTGGATATGGGTAGATGCGAGTGGATGAGATCTGATGCAGATAAATGAGAAAAGATGTGATGAGATGGAAAATGATGTGATGAGAATGGGAATACATATGAAATAAAAGAGAATTGATGTGGAACAATATGGAAAGACGAGAGTTCGTTATAGAAACTGTATTTATGACATGTTTTTAAATGACTCTTTGATGTTAAGAATGCTGGGGAAGCATTTTGACTGTCTTGTGAATGAGGTCGTGGGGAGACCTAATCTGATAAAGTTGCAACAGCTGACGGAGAGTCAATGGAGGACGTCTCGTGTAGCAAGGTTGGCTGAGGTCTTGACCAGCCTCGGTTCGATTTAAATGGTGAGCTTCCGGTACGGTGGATGAGGGACCAAGGAAGCGGCTTATGATGACTAAAGGCCTAGGTGACCTGCGAAGGATCCTAGAGGGTGCTGAACATATGCTCGCGGGCTCTGGGTCGCCGAAGGTACCCAGACGTGCATTGGGGAAGATATTGGAACAAGGAGTAAGAGTTGTTTTCTGAATTCGAGCATGGATCTGGTTGATTGACCTTGTTGGTCCTCAACGGATGAGTCCATGGCTCTTTTATATGGATCTATTGGTTGATCTTGCTGATCTTCAACGGAGATTCCATTTTGATTTTTATAAGTGAAAATATTGTCGGTTACTATAAGCTAGGAACTATCGAAAAGGACCCTAAGTAGACAAGTGAGCGTTCTGGTTGCCAATGATGCCATAGGTACACCGATGAAGGAAAAATTGGAAATTAGGATTCAACTGGATATTTTGGAGGATTATGATTAGTGACACTATGGTTTCATTAAATTATTGTTTTAAAGACAGCTGATTCTGTGAAAAAAGGTGATTTCATATTGGGTGTGTAAGTGGTGTGACTAGTTTTAAGTTTGCATGAATATCTGGCTAGGGGGCTTGGGAACTCTTTTCCCTCGTACCCGGGACAAAACCTAACTAAATTCTTAAATGGATCCCATTACTACAGTGGTTGGGCGATTGGCTAACCCACGAATGAGATGAGATGTGTATGAATGAGATATGATGTGGATAGAAGTGATGTGATATAATGTGGATAGAATGTATGTGATGTGTATGAATGAGATATGATGTGGATAGAATGTATGTGATGGGATGGTTATGAGAATGTATGTGGTGGATATGAACGAATGAATGTGATGTGATGTAAATGGAGATAGATGTGATGTGTGATGTGAACGAATATGATGTGATGAGATGTGGAATGGGTAGATGCGAGTGGATGAGATCTGATGCGGATAAATGAGAAAAGATGTGATGAGATGGAAAATGATGTGATGAGAATGGGAATACATATGAAATAAATGAGAATTGATGTGGAACAATATGGAAAGACGAGAGTTCGTTATAGTAGAAACTATATTTATAACATGTTTTTAAATGACTGTTTTATATTAAGAATGCTGGGAAAGCATTTTGACTGTCTTGTGAATGAGGTTGTGGAGACCTAATCTGATACAGTTGCAACAGCTGACGAGGAGTCAATTGAGGATGCTCGCGTAGCAAGGTCGGCCGAGGTCTTGACTATCGATTTAAATGGTGAGCTTCTGGTACGGTGGATGAGGGACCAAGGAAGCAGCCTATGAGGGTGCTGACCATACGGTGCTCGGGCTCTGGGTTGCCGAAGATACCCACACGTGCATCGGGGAAGATATTAGAACAAGGAGTAAGAGTTGTTTTCTGAATTCGGGCATGGATCTGGTTGATTAACCTTGCTGGTCCTCAACGGATGAGTCCATGGCTCTTTTATATGGATCTATTGGTTGATCTTGCTAATCTTCAACGGAGATTCTATTTTGATTTTTATAAGTGAAAATATTACCGGTTACTATGAGCTAGGAACTATCGAAAAGGCCCCTGAGTGGACAGGTGGTGATGAGCGTTCTGGTTGCCAATGATGCCATAGGTACACCGATGAAGGAAAAATTGAAAATTAGGATTCAACCGGATATTTGGAGGATAATGATCAGTGACACTATGGTTTCATTAAATGATTGTTTTAAAGACAGCTGATTCTATAAAAAAAGACAATTTCATATTGGGTGTGTAAGTGGTGGGACTAGTTTTAATTTTGCATGAATATCCGGCTGGGGGACCTGGGAAATCTTTTCCCTGGTACCTGGGACAAAACCTAACCAAATTCTTAAATGGATCCCATCACTACAGTGGTTGGGCGGTTGGCTAACCCACGGGTTTGGATGGGGTTAGGTTGGATTGATGGGTCCCTAAAATGAGACTCAATTTTGTTATGGTATGATAGATGAAGTAAATCCCGGATAAAAATTGTTCTATGGAAAAGAATCAACAGCTGTGCCTCTCAATGGGAAAAAAAGCGTTGGTATCTGTGATCCAAGTGCAATCTTTTCCTTGATCTGACTATGGGACTTATGGGTTCGGTCAGATTAGTTCAAATAGTTAAGGCTTTTGACTACGTTAGAGTAAAATTATCCTGGAGGAATCGCACGTGCTCTCCGGGTGAGGGAAGTATTTTCGGGTTCGGTTTTGGAAGAACCGAGGGATTAGTCTCTTGTCCGGATATCCGTGGTTAGGCGAGGCCTCGAGTGAGGGACCTTGCCCCACGCAAGAAGTGCTACTTCTGCTGCTAGCACCCCTGAATTCGTTGCGCGGTGGGGACAAGGATCTTTCAGCTATGGTGTCATCTCCCAAGGTTGACACTCCAATAGTGGCAGTGGTGCCACCTCCCACTACTAGCACTCCAATAGTGGCGGCCGGTCCCAAGGAGCCCCAAAGACACCAACTCCTCTCCCTGATGGTGCAATCTACCCATCCATTGTGGACCAAGCTTATAAGGAGGCAGTGGAGGAATTCATTCAAACACCACCCATGGAGAAGGAAGCGGCGCCTACCTTGGTCATCCTACCTTGGTCATCCCCCCAACCACCACACGTTCAAAGGCGGATGAGGAGTCTACCCAACCCAAGGTTAGTAATTTAAGTTGGGAGGAAAAGTTGGCAAGAGTAAAGGTGGAAATTACCCTTCCTCAGTTATGTGGTTTGAGCCAGGAAATAGGAGAGCAACTGCTAGGCTTGGTCCAGCATTGGATGGATCCGAAGGTAACTAGGGGTGAAGCCACATCTAGTAGTAGTAGTGGGCGACGGCCCAGGATTGGATGGATCCGAAGGTAACTAGGGGTGAAACCACATCTAGTAGTAGTGGGCGACGGCCCAGGAGGCAGTAAGCAAGGGTATGCCTCACTGTCCCAAGAGTGGCCGATCACCGAAGCCCAAGGGTGACAGTCTCCGTGGGAGGAAGTCAAATTACAGGAGCCATTGTGGATGGTGGTTTTGGTGTTAACATCATGCCCGAAGCTACTAGGAAAGTCAAAGGTCTCCGAATTACTGAGCCAGCTCCCTTTGCCATCCGAGTGGTAGACCAGAGAGAAGTGATGCCCGTGGGACTAGTCAGCGAGATCAGCTTTGAACGATTAGTACGTGAAATGACTTTTGTGGTGTTAGACCTCCCACCAGCTCGAGGGGCCTACAGCTTACTCATTGGAAGGCCTTGGTTGAGGGCAGCTCCAAGTGATCCATGATTGGGGTCGGGACAACTTGCATATCCCTAACCCAGAGGGAGCACTCTCACCAATGGGACCAAGCCCTTTTGGGGGTATTGTGGGCCTATCGCACATCCTGCAAGGCAACCACCTTACACACTCCTTTCCAACTTGCTTTTGGGCTTGAGGCAGTGTTACCCTTTGAATTTAATGCAGGCTCATCTAGAGTGGGGCAACATAGGGTGGCCGCATACTCCACTCGGCAGGAGCAGCTCAAAATCTTGGAAGAGACTCGTCAACTCGCTCGGATGGCCACAGAGGTAGAGCAACTTCGACGTAAAGCATGGCATGATCGACACTTGAGACTTCCTCAATTCTCCAAAGGTGACTTGGGTTTGGTTTACAACTCTAAATATCTAAAAAAGGCTAGGAAGTTGGTGTATGCTTGGCAGGGTCCTTTTCGAGTGGTGGGTGGAGATCTTGCCCATGGGTGCGGTACAACTAGAAACTCTCCAGGGTGCCGCCCTTCCATTGGTGAACGGATCTAGGGTCAAGAAGTATTGGCTTCCTCGAGGGTGACAAGCGAGCTAGTGGGCATAATAAGGCAAGGGATTGTACATATTTTTTATACATTTTTTGTATCATTTTTTTCTTTTTTTCTTTCTCCTTCTTTTTAGAGGGCGGCTTCACCACCCCTTCTTCACGGACCCCCTCTCCTCTCACTTCTCCCTTCGGCCTTCTTCACCGCCCCCCAAAAAAAAGAAAACACCCACCCCGTCACCCCCTCTCTCGTTCCCTCACACACGCCACCCCCCCTCTCTCTCTAGCATTTCCTCTCTCTTCTCCTTCGCCCCCTCTGCACCATCCTAGAAAAAAAAAATCGACTGTCTCATCTTAGTTTTCTTTTTTCTATTAAAAAATAAAACAAACCCCCTCCCCAAAAAAAAATAACCAGCCACCTCTCTCTTTCTCTCTTTTCCCCCTTACCTCACCCACTGACCAACCCCCCTTTCCCCCTTACCTCACCCACCCACTGACCACTCCCCTCTCCCTCGCCCCAACGGCCACCCCCTCCCTTCACTCCTCACCGACCACATGCTCCTCACCCTCTCACCCCACCGACCACCATCCCTCTCCTCTCCCCCTTCCCTCTTTGCGACCCCACCACCTCCTCTTCCTCACCAACCACCCCCTCACACTCTCACCCCACCGACCACCATCCCTCTCCTCTCCCCCTTCCCTCTTGCACAACCCCCTCACTCCCTCACCCCCTCTCACCAACCACGCCCCCTCCCTTTTTCTCATCGATTCAAGCCCAAAAAAAAACCTCCTAGTTTTCTTTTTCCCATTACAAGTTAAATAAAAAAACCCCCCCTTAGTATTTATTATTATTATTTCTTCTTCCAAAAATAAAAAATAAAAAAAATCACCCCCTCTTAGTTCCTTTTTCATTACAAAAAAGCCCCCCTTGTCCTATTTCCTTCTTCTTTCCAAAAAAAAACATCTCTCTTGCTCTCTCCCCTCACTGCCCACCTCCTCTCTCTCTCTCTCTCTCTCTCTCTCTCTCTCCCTTCACTCCCCACCGACAACCCCCTCCCTTTTCTCTCTCTCTCTCTCTCTCTCTCTCTCTCTCTCTCTCTCTCTCTCTCTCTCTCTCTCTCTCTCTCTCTCTCTCTCTCTCTCCCTTCACTCCCCACCGACAACCCCCCCTCTCTCTCTCTCTCTCTCTCTCTCTCTCTCCCTTCACTCCCCACCGACAACCCCCTCCCTTCACTCCCCCACCCTTTTCTCTCTCTCTCTCTCTCTCTCTCACCCCACCGACCACCCCCCCTTTTTTTCCCCTCACCGACCAACCCCCCCCTTTACATCACCCCATCACTCCTTCACTCCCCCACCCCCCTCTCTCTCTCTCTCTCTCTCTCTCTCCCCCCACCGACCACCCCCCCTTTTTCCCCTCACCGGACCACCCCCCCTTTTTCCCCTCACCGACCAAGCCCATCCCACTGACCACCCCCTCTCTCGCTTACCCCACTGACCACTCCCTCTCACCTGCATGCCTCCCCCTTCTCTCTTGCGACCCCACCACCCCATCTACCCCCTCTCCCTTTCTCTCCCTCTCCCTCATGCCACCGACCACCCCCTCTCTTGCTTACCCCACCGACCACTCCCTCTCACCTATGCGCCTCACCACCCCCACAGCCCACCGACCAAACCCCCCCTCATCGACCATCGCCCCCCCCTCTAACCTCAAGTTCTCAACCCCTCTCTCCCTCCCTCTCTCACTGTCACCCCCCCTCTCTCGCTCGCTGACCCCACCCGTCCCTTCCCTCTCCTCACCATCATCCCTCGCCGTCCCTCTCCCGCTCGGCGACCCCACCCCCTCTCTCTCTCGTGCAGCCAACTCACCGGCCCCTGTTCGTAGCCCAGTGTCGCAGCCCATTCTCCCCTCTCCTCACCAACCCACCGTCACACCAGCCCCCTCTCTCTCACTCGACCCAACCCCACCCTCGCTCCCCTACGCACCCCCCTCTCCTTCTCTTGTCGGGTGCTGCCAGTAGCCCCCTCCTTCTCTCGTCGGGTGCTGCCAGTAGCCCTCTCCCTCTCTCACCTAACCCCACACCCTCTCCTTTGCCACCCCACCCATCTCCCCCCAGCCTTCACTCCTAGAAGCAAGGCAACTATGTATCGTCTAGTAAATAAGGTGGTGATGATAGAATTAAGCAACTGTTTACAATGTAGCTCATGCTCAATTCTAGAACAAGAGATGTGTTGGGATCTCAAGATATACGGTATGTGGATTTTGGCACCTCTAACCACATGACTAGTCATGGTGAGCGGTTCAGACACTTGCAGAAAATGGAAAAACCAAGTTATGTAGAAATAGGTGATGATACTGCACATCCCATTGTGCATGTTGATTAAGTGCCATTGCCTATGCAGGATGGAAAAATGAAGTACTTGGCATATGTACTTCATGTTCCAAATATTACAAAGAACATAGTTTATGTTGGACAGATGGTTAAGCAAGGTCTACAAGGGAGGTTTAAGCCTCAAGGAGGGCGCAGCCCCGACCCCACCCTCTCTTTCCCCTCTCTCCTTGCAACCATGCACTCCCTGCCCCACCCCCACGAGTTTAATTTTTTTAAAAAAAAGAAAAAAAAAGGAAAAAAGGAAAATCAACAACAACAACAACGTCTTTCTCCCTGACCCCCCCCAAACGTCTCTCGGCTTCTCTCACCCTCACCGACCACCCCCTCTCACCCCCTCCCCTCACTCCTCACCGACCACACACTTCTCACCCCCTCACCTACCTCTCACCCCACCGACCACCCACCATCCCTCTCCTTCCCCCCTTCCCTCGGGACCCCACCACCTTCTCTCCCCCTCACCTACCTCTCACCCCACAGACCACCATCCCTCTCCTTCCCCCCTTCCCTCGGGCGACCCCACAACCTTCTCTCACCCTCATCGACCACACACTTCTCACCCCCTCACCTACCTCTCACCCCACCGACCGCCATCCCTCTCCTTCGCCCCTTCCCTCGACGGGCGACCCCACCACCTTCTCTCCCTCACCGCCGTCACCCCACCGTCCAACGCCCCCCCTTGTTCACTCATCCCACCAACCCAACCCTCTCCCCTCTCGCCCGCAGCTCTCTCCCTCCCACTCCTCACTCTCACTGACCAGCACCCCCCTCACTCTTGTGTAGCATCCCCCCTCTTCTCTCTCGTGCGAGTCACCCCAGCATCCCCCCTCCTCACCCTCGCGACCCCACACATACTCGTGCACCCCTCACCCCCCCACACTCTAGCCCCCCACTCTCCTCACCCCACCGACCAGCCCCAGCCCCGTAGCTCTCGTTCCCTCCTCTCTCACCTCACCACACAAGCTCCCCTTTGCTCTCCTCCCTCTCTCACCTCACGACCAGCCCCCCTTCGCTCTCCCCCCTCTCTCACCTCACGACCAGCCTGCTCTGGGGTGCGCAACAACCCCCCTTCGCTCTCCCCCCTCTCTCACCTCACCACCAGCCCCCCCTTCGTTTTCCCTTGTGCCCCCTAAACCTCACGATCGCCCAAAAAAAACTACCTTCCCAACTCTTTTCTCTCTCACCCTTTTGGTTGTTTTTTCATTTTTTCTTTTATTTTATTCGTATTATTAATTATTTTTCTCTCATATTCATCAACCCTCTGTCTTCTTTTTCTATCACCAGGCAACCACCACTCTCTCATATTCATCAACCCTCTCTCTTCTTTTTCTATCACCAGGCAACCACCACTCTCTCTCTCTCTTTCCTAGCCACCCTTCTCCTGTGCCCTCATTTGGCTTCCGCACCCCACCCTTGCAGTAGAGTCAGTGTCTCCAACCTAGCCTTCATCATGGAGGAGCACCGAGTGAGCGATAGGGCGCGCACCCAGGGTTTGACTTCATCCTCTCGGGAGTGTCCCTCTTCTTCGGCCTGCCACCATCGCTCTTCTCTGGCCCACCTCCGAGGACGACAGTCTCTTCTTCTCGGATCCCCCTCGTGCCCACCTCTCGTGTGGCCGCCATCGACATCGCCAGCATGGCTTGCGTAGCTGCTTTGACCTTTGCCACTGCCACCACTAAGCTGTCATCTCCACTGGCTGAGGCATCATTTCCTCCGCCACCCTCTAGGTCCTCCATTATCTTTTGTTTTATCATCGCACGAGCTTGCCTTAGTAGGGTTGTCTCACTTTGACTCTTTAGATTTCACCACTACATCAGAGGAGTTATGTAGTCCTTCTTGGTGGACTTAGCCACCAAGCGCATCCCCGCACTCACCATTGTCTACATTAGTGAGGTTTTTCAATTTCCCACCATTCCCAAGCCTGTAGAGACGGGATTGGGTATTTTGGGATTCCTGAGGAGGATTGGGTCCTTAACCTCCAGGGGTCAGTCCCTGCTAGGATGATTTCTAGGCAGAAATCCCCTCATGACCCAGCATCCCCCATCATCTCCCTGGATGCCAACACTTTGGTGTCGGCAGAATTGATTCACCCCCCACATTTTTTCATCTATTGTCTCCTCACTCGCCATTTCCCTCATCCCCAACCACCAGGAGTACTTCGTCTTGGAACATTGAGACACTTCTACAAAGCATACATTTTGTAAGTGCATGAATCACACAAACACTTTACATTATCATTACCAAATGAGCAAAATCATACCTGAAAATTTCATTTGGATTGGAGTCAGGTCACCCAGGCTAGGTGGATGAATTGGTTGTAATGGTACATTTGGCGCTTCACCTCTTGGTGCCAAGCTTATCTGAATCCATAACTTGATCTATGTTAGTATGCAAACAATGTAACAATAATACCAATGAACCACAAGTAAAAGAGTGCCGTGCCTGTATTGCTGCATGACCAACTTCTTCAACTTTTGGGGTTGCCTCAATCTTGCATGTACTATCATTAGAACTGCTCTCGTCATATTTTCTGATGGAGAGGAATTAGAGTTATCCTCTTCTTGTAGTGACTTTCCTTTTTCCTTCGTTGCATCCTTTTTTGGCACTTTTGCCCCTTCATCATTATTATTCTCTTCATCCTCATCATCCCCTTCATCTTTCATAAGACCTTTATCTTTGCCTTGAACATGTGATTTGCATGTAGACTTCTAGGCTTCATAATAGAATTCACCATTCAAAAAGATAAGAAACAATATTTAAATTGAAGTGAAATATCTAATTGTATAGTTTATACCATGGTTGATTACTTTGCTTTACAAGCCTGAGTATACATCTCCTTCTCGCTCTTGGGAAATTTGCCACTTGGAAAGTCAAGGAACAATGGGCATCTCTTGTATATCTCTACATCCCAAAGGTCTCGAAGTTGCTGCTGTGTATACATAGTGCTTTCATGTTTTGGATTACACCATTCTTTTAAGATTGCAGGCACATCTGCCAATAGATCTCTCCGCATGGCACTTATTACAAATCCATCTACGCATTATTACATCTGTTCAGCTTACAAATATAAGAGTACAACCAAGTAGTAAGTACGCTTTATAGAATGTTATGCACTTGAACACAGTACAGTTGGTAGCCTTCACGACAGTAGGGTTGGAAGCTACCACACCTTGTTTCTTTAGGGATCCCACCATTTCCTCAAATAGCTTTCGAAAATACATTCTCTTAAAATCGATGAGGTCATTAAGGAATGTATATGGAAAAATTACCTTGTACTTTTTTGATATTTTTGCAAGGACGGTTACACCCTGTGCTCCAATCTCATGCTATATGACTTTTCTTCGAAGCCAATCCCTGAATAAACTTGTATTTGCTGCATTGCCATTGAAATTGTTATTCAAACAAAATAGAGTACTTTGTAAATATCAAGAAGATAGGAAAAGTAATTATTACATACTTTTAGGGATTTGTGAATCCTTCAGCCTCTGCAAATCGCCATCAATCAAAATATCCACAACTTGTGCTTTGTGCTCATTTTGCACAACGAGTTAGCTGCCAAGCTGTATAGCTTATCCTCTGTCAAACAATCCGGTTTCTTGTCCCAATTAGCTTGCACTAGTCGTCTACAACACAACACCATAATTAAATCGCAACATTAAAACCATAAAATTTTGTTGCCTACAAAATAGACAGAGGAAATAGTGTAGGATTTCTTACTCCAAAGAAACCTTCTCCTTGTGTAGGATTTCTTACTCCAAAGAAACCTTCTCCTTGAGTGTAGGGTTTGCAATCACTGCCAGCCGCCTTGTAGCATGCCTCCAATTTCTTTCATATTTATAAAATGCCATTCTCCATCTCTCTTCAAACTCTTGTGCAGACAAGCTATCCACTAGGGAGTCAATATCTCGAGTGGCTGTGCTGCCGAGGTAATCATCCTATTATTCAGGAATTGCAACATTAGTGGATGATATGCGAATGTTTATCATATATTGCAAGTGTCTAAAGATTGAAGGTTTACTTGGAATACTATTTGGGAAAGTTCTGAAAACTCGCAGTTATACCAAGATGGGCAGTCCTTTTTTTCTGTGTCGAGGCATGCTTGTCCATCCATGCCTTGTTCATCTCTCTAGTGTGCTTTATAATTGTTTCTTTGTTTGCCAGCCCAAGTGCCCTAATGAGGCACACTTTGTTCACAAGGGAAGAAGAAACATAGCCCATTTCATTCATCCTACGGGAACAAAATTTGAGGTTATAATGAAAGATTGAAACATAATACATCGAATATTCCTAATTCAAAGAGTCTTAAAACATATATTCTCTTACATGTTTAAGCGAGCGTTCACTGTGAGAACCTCCCCCAGACTATCCTCATTGAATTCAATAAGGATAGCGTCAACACCTGGATGTCTTGATGCGACATTCTTGAATGCCACAGTTAGATAGTGCAAATCTAATTAGTCCTAAAACTATTTTATAAAACAAAAGACCGCATTCAAAAAAGTAGGTAGTTGAAGTAGACTCACATTTATTAATCTCCTCCATCCATGCCACAACTCGATGATTATCGTCCTGACACATACAACATCTTGTTGCTCATGAATTCCCACTATGTGCCTTTGATCATATTCTCGAACTCCTCGTTTTTCGATCGCCAAATGTAATCCCATACAATAACATCATCTTGAGTCACTTCTCTAACAGGATTATGGGATGAGGAGATGGAGCATATGAACCTGTATCTATTGGTAACATAGCCATTCATATAAAATTCCCTTGCCAGCTTCTTGTACCTAAACTGCACTCTTTGTATAGAGGGGTTAGGTATAAGTCTGCACAAGGGAATAGGTGGCAAAGGAGTGGATTTCACCACCTGCAATGTAATGCGCACACACACACACACACACACACACACACACACACACACACACACACACACACACACACGTTATGCTTGGTAATCCAAAAGATATCTTATGTAAGATTTGATAAAAAGTGGTTAACAATTACCTTCACTCTATTAAGACTATCTTGTAGGAGTTCTAACCGTAAGTGAGTTGCAGGAGTCGCTATGAAACTCTCTTCATTCTCGCCTTCTTTTTCAATTCCCTCGTCCACCTCTCCTACTTCCTTAGTTTCTTTAATGATTTTTTGAAGAAGCACCTTTCTTCGAAGACTTAACAACTCGTCTTGGATTCCTTCGAGGAGGAGGACTCCAATCATCATCTTCATCTTGCACTTTCTTCCTCTTCTTGGTACTTGTCACTTCTTGGCTTTGTTGCCTGGAAGGTGTGCATTTTACACGTTTTGCACGCTTTGGGATGTGGGGTTTTCTTTTATGTTTTTGTAACAATCTAAACACATCGACATATACAAGATATATTGCTCTCAAAAAAATCACTAAAAAAGAGCATAACTGGAAAGGTGGAGAGAGATAAAATAAGACTGACAATCTCTGGCTGGCCACACAATGATGTGTCCTTTGGTTTGATTTAACTTGTTGATATCACCATCTTCAAGGGGAAAAGGAAGAGGAACTTCTCCCACTTCAACATCTTCTATCGACATGCCAACATGACCATGCGACAAAGCAATTCCATGGACAGTATCCATGGTGGGGTTTACATGTAAAATGGTCCCAGTAGCTACCTTGGTATCACTAAACATTAAGGATACTTGTGTCCCTCTTTGGAATTGGGGAGACGCCATGAGAAGTAACACGAAAGGAGAATAAAGAAGAAAGAAAGAGTTCTAAAAGATATAAGAAAGCAAAAGATAAAAATAGTGCAAAAAAGCAATGGATATAAATAGAGGAATAAATATAAATATATAAAAAAAGATTAAATTTAAAAATTAGGGTTTTGAAATAGGGGTTTTGAAATAAGGGTTTTGAAAGAAGAGAAAGAAGGAACAAACAAAGAAGAAGAGAAAAAACAATGAAAAAAAAGAGGAGAGAAAAAGGTATATATATATATATATATATATATAGAGAGAGAGAGAGAGAGAGAGAGAGAGAGAGAGAGAGAGAGAGTTGGTGAGAGAGAGAACGCTTAGGATTTAGAAAGGTAGAGAATCTATGAGAGAGAGAGGACAAGGGTGTGTGAGAGTGTTTTTAAAGCAAGGGAAAGAGTTTTGATTTTAAGGAGAGGGAAAAGAGAAAAAAAATGTTTTGTTTTGGGAAGAAGAAAGAGAAAGCTGTTTTGAAAAGAGAGAGCGTGTTTTGTTGGGGGGGGAGGGGGAAGGAGAAGGTTTTGTTTTGGGGGGAGGGAGAGAGCGCTTTGTTTTGTTTTGTTTTTTTTTTGGGGGGGGAGCGCATTTTGAATTTGGGGGGGAGAGAGAGCGCGCTCCACGTGTTATTTGGGAGGGGGGAGAGAGTACGTTATTTGGAGAGAGAGAGAGAGAGAGAGAGAGAGAGAGAGAGAGAGAGAGAGAGAGAGAGAGAGAGAGAGAGAGAGAGAGAGAGAGAGAGAGAGAGAGAGAGTTTTGAGTTTGGGGGTGGGTGCCCTACTAAGGGTGACGTCGCCCTGCCCACTAAGCCCTTGGGGGTGGGTGCCCTACTAAGGGTGACGTCGCCCTGCCCACTAAGCCCTTAGTGGGCAAGCCTTTAGTGGGTGTATATCACTAAGGACAACTCACTAATATGTGCTTAGTGATGTACATCATTACTTAAAAGTATAATGTCACAATCCACTACATATGACACTACATATGACACATGTTACATGATGTACAATGTAATTGCTTTTCAATGTAGAGTACACCTTCCTTGTGTGTGCCACCTTAACATGTACTTAAGGGGTTAGGGAGTACATTTTTTTTTTCCATCATTCCTAATGATGAGGAGTTGCCACTTGCTATCTTTCAACGAGTTGACTTTGTAATAAGCATAACTTTGTAATTGTGGCTAAACTTGAAGGAGAGACCTTTATTATTATGTGATGATAATGACCATGATGATGATAGACATGCTCAGATGTTGCATTTTGAATCTTTTCAAATTCTCCCATGCATTGTTGGGCAATACAAGGATGTACTCTTTATTTGAAATAAAAATGGATAGAAATATAAAAGAGATTATAAAAAGGTTAAAACTTAAATTGGGATCATGGCAGAGATATAAAAGTTATGCAATCATTATATGAGAGTTAGTTATGAAATAATCATTATCTAAGAATTAGTTATGAAATAATCATTATATAGAAGTTAGTTATGGAATAATCATTAAATGAGAGGTAGTTATGCATGCATTTATTGTATAGTATAATTATTGAAAATGAATTTTAGATTTTGTGTATTAATGACATTATTTATAATGATC
This sequence comes from Cibotium barometz, assembly GCF_041138505.1. Taxonomy (NCBI): domain Eukaryota; kingdom Viridiplantae; phylum Streptophyta; class Polypodiopsida; order Cyatheales; family Cibotiaceae; genus Cibotium; species Cibotium barometz. Next base: position 19,046,473 of record NC_141052.1, read on the forward strand.
ATTTTAATAAAATAAGTATAATTTTTTTAAAATTTCTAATATGTATAGAATTCATGTTTAGACTTTGAATTCATCGTCATTAGTTTATTGTATGTTTGTGAGATGGTTTTTTTGAGAGCTTATGTGTTTCTGAGTTGGTTTTCTGAGAGCTCTTGTGCCCTAGAGAGTACTTCTTTTCACATTTTTGTGGAAGGTTTGGAGAGTGATCCTATTGTTAGAACTGTACAAGGTCGTTATTATATTACTAAAGCTGATGATTTTCTAGTCAGCTAGACCCATTGGAGAGGAACCATGTTATATCTTTGATAAAGATATAACAACAGAATACCTTGTTATTCCAATAATAGGAGAGTTAAGCAACACTACAGCAAGCACCCCAAAAGAAGTTATTATTGACCTTACAATAGAAGATTCTCCCACAGGTACACCACTTTAGAAGAGTATGGTCAAATACTTATTATCTAAGGAATCTCATGCTGGTGTTCTTCGTAGATTGTTATTAGCAAACACACATATTGAGAAAGTAGAAGAGATTCCTCAAATCCATAATGGTAATGTGGCTTTTGAGTTGCCAAATGTACATGATCCTTTAGTCTCTCCAATGCAAGTAATGGAGCAAGCACATGATGGCCATTGTTGGGTGAAACCTACAGAGAGTCATGTGAAGTTTCCTGGGGTTGTATGAAAGAGTTCTTGTGGCGGCTTATTTGATTGCACTTATGCCTTGTGTGGAAGCAGAACTATGAACGGCACACCGAATACAACATCATGTATTGGTAAGCTTATTGTCTTGGCTTAATTTTAGTAAACTTTGATTTATAAGAGTATTTATTAGAACTTTATAATTTTTCACATAATAGGAAAGCTCACACAGAAACTTCCCTCTTTGGGCTTAACGGATGGATATGGATTACTAACTTATTTCTACTGAACAAACATGTATATAGAAGAATGTGTAGTGCTACGATGTACTATTGTATGCTGATCCACATATGTCGAGATTGATGATACATCAAGGGGAACATTTGCATGAGGTGCAAAGGGGAACATCAAGGCATGCATTGCAAAAGATAAGAGAACTTGTGTAAGAGGCAGTTTAAAGGTTTCTACAAGTGGTCCAAGGAAGGTATAAATGGATATCACCAAACAACTCATATTGGATGCAGTTGTTAGGAAGCATACAAAGAATGAATCAAATATTAGCAACATGGAGTTGTCACTATTATTGGAACACATGCATCCCCTAATTCAATGTCAAAGGTAATGTTCTTTTCATATTGATTTTAATTGTTTGGTAATTCTTGTGAATGAACGTTTACAACGTTTACATAGTTTATTAATTGGCCCAATTCTCTTGTAGATTCAGGAGGATGGTGCATGCTTCTAGGATGAACAGTTAGTACAAGGAGTAGAGTCAAGTATCCTAGAATTGAAGAGACGATGTGCTTTTGAGTTCTTCCATGGTAGTCATTTTCCTAGGCAAGCTTTGGATGAGTAAGATCGGTGTTATATGTTTAAAATGTCAACCATAGGGCTTGCATCGGGTTTAGATTGGGTTTAGATTTGGTGAATTGTATGCGCCAAATAGGAGACGAGGATTTGAGGAAGGCTTGGGTTTTTTTAAATCACGTCAGGTGTGTGCAAGGATGGACAACAATGGCTGCACATGTATATGATCGTTTGGTCTTGTTAAGTTCTTGAAAAAAATTGATCATATTTTTAATACTTTTTCAATTGTTGTATGTTGGCATGTAGCCTACAAGAGCTCATGACAATTGCAACTTGTGAAATGAAAGAGAAGGACACAGTGGCACAAGTTCTTTTTTGGGAGATGATTAACAATGTTGTGGTCCAAAAAGGCTTCTCCAAGCCATATTTTTTTGGCTTCATGGGCTGATGAGGCTGGAGCCAACTGGAGGGCAGTTAGGGCTATCTATAATGGACCAGAGAATATATTGGAAGGTCATGAGCATTCGTGTCTTTTTCATTTGGAACAAAGCTTGAATATCCATACAATACAACATGTAGTCAGGAATTTTCAGGAAGAGCATAAGCGACTATGTCGTCAGTGGCATTGTGCATTGAGTGAGGAAGAGACACTTTATAAATACATACACATTAGATCGTGGTGGATGAACGATAAAGTTGCTGATGCAAAATTACTAGCCATGGATTGTTGGCTTAGTTGGTGGCATACTAGATATCCCCATTGGAGGAAACATCTTGTAGGGGCAAGTATTGCTTTCTTGGTTCTTGAAAAGAATAGCTTGTATTTTGAATCTAAATTGTCAACTTAACTATCTAGTTATAGAATGCGGTTGGATGATGTAATTAACTTAATTTCCTGTTGTAGGATGTTGACGATGCTTGTGTGTTGCACATACCGACCACTAATCTAGCAAAAACGAAGCATGCAAGTTGGTTAGCAAGAGAGGGTTTCAAGGGAACCATCTCTTTATATGATGCAGCTATTTCAGACCTCGTTAATGCCCTCTTGAAATCCACAAAGAAGCATGCATTCATGCAAGGCAAATATCATGGAGCAAGCCCTATAATAACAAAGTTGATGGAGAAGGCCAAAACATCAAAAGCTCCAAGTCCGTCAAGCACTAGCAGCTTAGTGGGGGAAGCAGTGGGTAGCACACCAATGCACGTGCAACCAAACTTTTTTGGTGATAACATTACTGTTAGCCGGCGTCAAAAACCCACAGTTATAAATCTTGAGGAGGAAGATAACTCATCACATCGTCTAGAGTATGTCATAGAAAACTAGCCACGCAAGAAACAAGGTAAGAGATTAAGCTTTCCACCCACTATTCCTTTAACTAAGGTGGTCAAAAAAATGCAGAGGGAGAGACAATTGAAGCAGAGCTCCAAGAAATCATGGACAGTGATATACACTATTCAATGCTATTTAATGTGGGCTATACGTCGAACATCTCTACATAGCAAGGTAACTTGCCAAGGATGGTTAGGTGGCCAAGATGGCAAGTGCAAAAACAACATCAAGAACTACGGGGGGCAAGGTGTTCAAGCTCTTTCTTTTTATGGTATGAGAGAATTCCTACCAACAAGATGAGTCAAAGACCATCAACCCTCTTGACTGAATTGTTACATCAAGGATTTGAGGGAAAGCCTCATCATATCTTGAGCTTTGGACACACCACAACACCAAGCAAGAGACACATGCTATAGAGTATTTACATAATTCAAGTCCTAGATACAAGCAATTGCCACTCCTAACAACACTAGCAGTAATAGATTATAAATATACACGAAGGTTTTGTTATTGAATTTTTAGCCTCACAGCGTTGTCCTAGGCTTGATCCCTGTCGAGTGTGCTTTGTTTCTATTTTTATTGAGGCCTTTGGCCATTTGCCCTATCGTGGCCTTTGCATGGTGGCAGATGTTGTGTTGGTTGCGCCTTGCCTTGGGCCATGTAACTGCGTCGACTTCGGCCACCTTTGCCTATGCACCATGCATGCGTACAAAAAGCATGCCATCACTCCTACGGCCACCCCCTTTTTCTCTTAAAAAATAAATTCTTTTTTTTTTGCATGACAAGTAGTCATCGTGTGGCCAAAACAATAAAGCAAAGAAAAGGAAAGAAAGAAGATCAATTTTAACCATTCTTTTTTGGCAAGAAAGGAAAGGACCAGCCCATTCTTGAAAATATATATAAACCCTCATCTAGCTTCATTTTGGGGATGATTAGAGAGAGAAAGAGGATTAGAGTAGAGATATGTGTAGAGAGGATGTAGAGAGCATAATTATATGTAGAGAAGTAGAGAAGGGTGTTGAGCTTCATTTCAAGAGTTGAGTTTCACCTCAAATTGTTTCCTCTCAATTCAAGTCCTTTTTCTTCCTCATGCTAGTTTTCTTTTTCTATTAGATTTCTAATGCAAGAGGAGTTTCTATCCTCCCATGAATGGTTGTATGGGTTTCTCTTGGAGGTGTTCTAGATATTTTCTTGATGGGTTTGAGTTATGCATGTTGAGCATTATGGTGAGAGTAGAGGGAGTGCTCCATTCTTGCTCGAGTTGTTGCCTATTAATGAGGAAGTACAAGGTGCTATAGAGGCATGTTTCCCTTCACTGCCTTCACTATTATTAAAAAATGATGCCACCCACGAGCATAATAAGGGGCCAATGTACATATTAGCCATATGCTTGTAAATTTAGGGCATGAGCAAAGATTTAATCTTGGGGGGTTCACCTAAAAATATGTAAGTATACCACATGAGTTCAAATGAAGGGGTTTTTTAATTTTAAAATTTTAATAAAAATTTACATAAATGCATCTACAAAAGGGGGTTTTCAATCGATTTTTTTTAAAAAAACTCGTAAGTTCAAAAAGAAAAAGGGGTCATTTTACTCATGAAAAATTTCAGAGGTAAGGGGTTTTTTAATTAGCCCTTGCACACATCATACATAGGGTTTCTTAATAGTGCATCCCCCGAAGGTGTGGATGGTTCATGATACTCGGACGGTCCATGATAAGTGCACTATGAATAAGGTTAAGTGGTATGGTTTGGGACCAATTTATGATACACTATAAATGAGGTTAAGTTGCATGGTTTGGGACCCATCCATGATATAATATGAACAAGGTCAAGTGGTATGGTTTGGGACCAATCTATAGAACATGGTCAAGTGGTATGGTTTGGGACCCATCCATGATATAATATGAACAAGGTCAAGTGGTATGGTTTGGGACCCATCCATGATATAATATGAACAAGGTCAAGTGGTATGGTTTGGGACCAATCTATAGAACATGATGTGGGGCATATTGGTGATAAGATTTGGGTAGCCCTGGTGGTAGGCAACTTATGAAGGCGTCATGTAAGGTAGATGCAAAGTAGAAGCACTTCACGTGAGGTCACATTCCATTGTGGAAGACAAGTGACTTGGTAGGCACAAATGTAGGAGGATCCCACACACTTTGAATGATACAACTAGTGCTAGGACCACCAATGAATTATTGGCATGGGTAGATGGCAGTTCAGATATTCATGGCATGATATTAATGCCCATTGTTGCTTGCAAATGAGGATCAATACCAATACCAAGATGCAACAAAAAACAATACTTAGGGCTCTTGAAAAGAGTTCCACTTTGTAGATGAATGTGGGAGAGGGTTTGATAATAATCCCACATGGGGACTTATGGGAGTCCTAGAATTTTTGTATAAAAGGTGGCTCATTTGAGAGCTTTACACACTTTTGGGCTTAGTTCATGCAAGAGCTCCTTTGAGAGACCTACTCTCCCTCTTCTCCATAGAGGTGAAGACTCTTCTCTCACCCCATCTACATCATTGTATGAGGTTAATCTCTTCATTGAATCATTAGCAATGTCATGAGTCTTTCTCATCCTCTTCTCTAATCATTTTACTCTTATGCATGCTTTTAGTATTTCATTTTTTGAGTACATGGATTGATTTGAAGCTTTCATGGAAGCTTGATGCTTGAATGTGTGCATGCTTATAGGAAGATAGGAGTGGAGTGAGGTCTTTCTCTTTGCTTGAGTGCATAGTGATTGTATTCCTCTTGCTTGTGTTTGTGAATGAATGGGTGTGAAGGAATGAGGACAAGTTGAGCTTGTGTGTATGGTTAGTCTAGTGTCAAGTGATGGTAGCCATGAGCATTCTCTCCATTTGAGGATAAGCTCTTGTGCACCGGTACGGGTCGAATCCCTAGCTCCGAAAGGGATGCAAATCCCATTGGAGTGAGCTATACTTGGATCGTACTCCTCTTACTACAAGAGAGAGGGTTTTCCGTCTCTCCATTGGCGCCGCTGCCGGGGAGAAGACTCAAAACCGGTTGAGAAGCTTGCATTACTACCATTATTTCTTTTTATTTTGAGGTTTAGGGCATTGAGTGTGTGATCTCAAGGGTGCCTTGTGTGTTTTCATTTTTTTTTATGAGAAGCAAGAAAAAAAAATTTAAACCCCATTGCGGTAGAGAAATCCCGCCATTATTCAGATTTAAGTACTTTCAGTTTTTTCATCTTTGACAAGGTTTGCGAGAAGTTGGTAGGAAGTAGTGAAACTACTGTTTTTCCTTTATCGTTTTGTTGTTTTGTAGTTTTGTGGGGAGGCGTCGCAGCAAAGAAAAATAAATAGATATATATATATATATCTATTTATACACATATATATACATGGGAGTTGCTGTGGGCGGCCAGTTGGAGTGGGCGGCCGGTTTATAGCAAGGAGGTAGATCTTTGGAGGCGGCTTTATATATATATATATATATATATATATATTTATATTCATTGGAGAGGCCAAGGCTTTGGGCCGCCGGCTTTAGGGCAACCGCAAGGAAACAAGCTGGCCACAAGCAAAAAAAAAAAAAAAGAAGAAGAAACAAGGCGGGTGGGAAGGCGTCGGCAGAGGCGTGCAGCAGACGGCCTTTAAAAAAGAAAAAAAAAAAAAACCATTATATATATATATATATAATCGTTTTTTTTTTGTTTTGTTTACGTTGACGTGGCGGGGCTGACAGTAGAAGGCTGCTGGAGGCGTTGATGGGCGGCCGGCAGAAAGTGGCGGGTCTCAGTAGAAGGTCTCAGTAGAAGGCTGCTGGAGGCGTTGCTGGTGGGCGGCCGGCAGAAAGCGCACTGAGTAGAGAAGGAGAGGCCGGTGCGAAGTTAAAATATTAAAAAAAAAAAAAAAACACACAACTGGAGTCTGTTGGCTGACTGGTTCGAAAGCTGTGTGGTAGGAGGCCGGCGAAGAGGGCCTGGTGTGGCGCAGTGTTGACGGCAGCAGCTGCAGCAGCTGGAGAGCGGAGACGGTGTTGAAGTGGGGCTAGTGAACAGAAGCAAAAAACGAGGAGGTGGGTCAGGCACTGCAGAGGCGGCTGTGGAAGGCGTGTGGAGCAGTGCGAAGGAGAAGCTGACGGACTTTAGAGGCTCTGTGGTGGGCGGCCAGCTGGCGGTGGCTGGCGACTCAGAAGAAGAAGGCGTCGAAGCAATAGCAGTTGAAGGCGTCCGACTGCAGCTGTGCGAAGGCGTCGAGCACTGCAGCGATAAAGAAGTGGCAGAAAAGGAAGAGAAGCACGTGGACGCATTGAACGCGAGCGGTGCGGGTGCGGGTGCGGCAGCGACGAATCCGGAGAAGATAACGCAGGTTAGTATTTTCTGATTTTTTGTTTTTTTTATATTTTTTTTGTTATTTTGCTTTTATTTTTTAAATAAAAAAAAACTATAATATATTAAATTAAAAAAAAACATTAAGTTCAAAAAAAAAAAACCATAAAACATTAAATACCAAAAAAAGGAAAGGGAGATTTTTTTTATTTTTTATTTTTAAAAAAAAGATTTAAAAAAAAAAAGGAGAAAAGAGATTAAAAAAGAAAAAAAAAGAAAGAAGAAAAAAAATTTTTAAATTTAAAAAGAAAAAAAGAGATTTTGAAAAAAAAGAAAAAAAAAATAGTGGAAAATCTTAAAAAAAAAAAAATAGAGAGAAGAAAGAAAGAAAAAAATTAAAAAAAAAAATTAAAAAAAATAATAATTCTTTTTATTTGTTTTTAGGAGTCCATAGTGTGTGCATATTTTTTATTTTTTCATTTCTGTAATTTTTAGCATAATTAGAGTAATTTGCATTGTTTTAAATTTTTGTAATATATATTAAAAAAAAAAAAAAAAAAAACAAAACAAAACAAAAACCAAAAACCAAATCCAAAACAAAAACCAAAAACCAAAAACCAAAACCAAAACAAAAACAAAAACAAACAAACAAAAACAAAACAAAAGGGAAAAAAAGAAAAAAAGAAAAAAAAACAATTTTTATATTTTGAAATCATCATTCATCATTTAAAATTTTGCATAAGCTAAGTAGCTTGCATTTTTTTATTTTGGTAACTGCATGCATAATTAGTAGATTTATAATTTTTTATTTTTTGCACGAAATTTATTCATTTTATTAAAAAAAAAAACAAACAAACAAACAAACAAAAAAAAAAAAAAAAAACAAAAAAACAAAAGGAAGGAAACAAACAAAAGAAAAGTTTTGATTTTTTAGGAGTCTATTATTTTTTGCATATTTTGTAGTTCTTCATATTTTTAATTTTTTTTGCATAATTAGTGTAACCTGCATTTTTTTTCATTTTTGTAACTTTGTGCATAGTTAGTATTTTTTTAGTATGATTCATAATTTTGTGTAAATAAAAAGAGAAAAAAATAAAAATCATAAAATCATATAAAAAATAATAATAATAATAAAAACAATAAAAAAATTAGGTTAGATAAGTACACCATACATATTCTTTTAAGTTGCCGTTAGTGATTAGGTAGGGAAAAATATATATATATATATATATATATATATATATTTATCAAAAACAAAAACCAAAAACCAAAACCAAAACAAAAACAAAAACCAAAAACCAAAACCAAAACAAAAACAAAAACACATAAAAACCCAAAAAACCAAAACAAAATTTGACCTTATGCACTTACGGTCAGGACGTCTTGTAGAATCTGCCATAGGGCCTAGGGCACCTTCTAGAGTGCCTACTCAGGAAAGTGGGACCCAATCGATAGGAAACTTGGCAGATATTGCTGAAACCCTTTCTGAATCCCAATCCGATACCCTTTCCTCTAGAACAACTAGTTCATTGTCCATGGACAATCTAGGGCCATCCACTAGTTATCCTGTAGCCCAAAATAGGACACCCTCAAGATCCTTTAATCCATTTGAGGCTGACACCATGGGGTTAACATTCAATGTAAGACTCCAATATGTCTACACAAATGCTCAAGGAGCTGAGATCTTTAGGGATCCACAACAACGGTATCTTGTTAAGATAGCCGACATATTCTCAGAACTTGATAGAGCACCTCTAGTCAATGACCAGGGTAACATGTACATGGGTGGAGATGGTGTTCGCTATGAAGTCACCTACCACCCCGAAAAGGTAGACAAATTAGGGGAGCTCTCTAAAACAGAGTTTTTAGACATATCACAACTTTCCAGAGTAAGGGAGTCTAAAGATGACTGGCTCATCGAGCCGGACATGCCTGGACCATCCAATGCCCAATCCTCAAAGCCATCCATAGATGATTTGCTTCTGGTAGATCTCAATTTGGACAAGGATAGGAAAGGCAAGTGTAAAATGGATCAGGGGGCTGAAAGCCAATGGGAGTTTGTACGACAAATTCCTGTGACTAAGGTCTTACAGGATGACCCACTTCAAGAGGTCTATAAAGATTCGTTAGAGGGATATTATGCCACAACTAAATCGCCAGAGCTGGATCTTCCTCTAGCTTATGTAGTGGTAGTTGAGAAGTGTGCAGGACACATGAACAGAATAGTTGATAAATGGGCCAATGAATACCGAACGTTAGATTGGAAAGAGATTAGGGAACTCACGTGGAAGGGACAACCATTATTTATGGAAGTGTTCTCAACACATACAGCCAAACCAGGAGAGACAGCCTTTCTTGGAGAAACTGTTGCTCCTCCCCTACGAGAGTTCACTAGAGAGGGACCTTCAACATCTAGGTGGACCACAGCTAGTAGTCCAACTCTAGCACCACGATATCGTCCTACACCAAATGTGCGACCACAGGTCACACCACCACAACAACATCTTTCCCACTATGACAATCGGATGAGAGGGGAGCCAACTCGGCCTCCTATAAGTGCACCTCCTGAAATGAGGGTGACAAGATCTTTAGAGGGGTTTGGTGAGGCTGGTAATAGGGCACCCACACCAATTTTGGAAACATGTGGACCATCTTTCCAAAGAGAGGAACAATTCCCACTAAGAGTAAGAGGCCGTAGGCCCTACGACCAGTATTCACGACAAGTACGGCCATCAACTCTTCAGAAATTGGTAAAGAAATATGAAGGGTCGGGAGATCCATATGATCATGTAGCAGCTTTTAGGCAAGCAGTTCGAGCTGAGCAAGTTGCTGATAAGCATACTCAAATAGAAGGGTTTGGACTCACTCTTGAAGGAAAAGCCCTTGCTTGGTTTCAGGCATTAGAGGCTTCAGACAAAACTTCTTTACGAGTTTTGGAAGAGAGATTCATTGCTGCTTTTTCCTTGATGGGAATTCAACATGACACGGTAGCACACATCTACTCTTTCAAGCAAGGCGAGAATGAGAGTGTTAGAGACTGTGTAAATAGAATGAAGCAGTACATTAACTGATGCCCAGAAGATGAGAAGCCCGCCCAAAGTCGATTAATTTCTCTCTTCTTAAAAGGCCTCAAAAATTCAACACTGCATACACATCTCTATGCAAAGAAACATACAAGTTTCAATGAGTGTTGCCATGATGCTATGGATTTCACCGATAACTTCAAGTTCCAGGATGGTTCTGGCCCTGAGGTTAAACCTAAAAATCAGTGGGGTGAAGATCAAAGTTCAGGGTCTAGCGCACTATTAAATCCAGACCAAATAGCCAACCTAGTGCTAAGGAGATTAGGACAAACCTATCGTCCACCCATGCAGCCACAACAACAGCAGCAAAGAATGAGGAGTGTACTTCCTACAGGTCCTCATCTTTGTGGAGCATGTGGCGGTGACCATAAAACAGAGGACTGTAATACCTTTTCTCCTTTAGTCTCAAACCAACCCACAAAGAAGTGGTGCCAAGCCTGTGCTTGGAACTTTACTCATACCACCCAGGATTGTACTCGCATTGCGAGAATGAGACAGGAACGTGAGCAGCCGAGGGGTGGAGTGGCTCCACAAATGTATCAACAATATACAAATTTTGAACGTAAGCCACCGATGACCCAAGAACAAGCACGACCCGTTCTTGGTGCTCAACCTCCTGCTCCAGGGACTGCCCCTGTAAGGATTGTCGACTATGACAATCCAAATGTGTGTAGAGACTTGGTAAACCCAGGATATGTGGAGGAAGAATATGTATCATATTCATCCAAAGAAAATATCTTTGAAAGTCCCGCATACCCAAACCAAGCACTGGTGGAGATTCAACCAGGGGAACAAAACTCTTTAATGTTGCTAGGCGGCTACCAACCTAGGACTCCCGGCCCCTCAGGTCAATGGCAGCCAAGGAAAGTAGAGGCCAAACCAATGGGCCCCTGTTATGAGTGTGGAGAACCTCATTGGGCTCGTGATTGTCCACATCGCTCAAGGCAAGCATCTAAGTCCAATACAACAGTGCAACAGTTTCCACCAATAGAAAGATATTGTCTGGGGTGTTGTGTCGAACACTTCCCGAAGGATTGTCTGTTGAAACCACATGAGGAGGGCAACTCTCAACCAAAGGTTTCACTTAACCTTGTAGGGGCAATTCCATCACCACCTTCATCTGAGAATGAGGATGTCGTGCCACTTAGAGTCATGACTCGATCACAAACACGAAACGCTGAAATACAAACTGATGAGACACCTCGAACTAGGGATGCAAAGACAAATCCAGTGGACAAGACCCTACAGTCCAGTAGAAAAAAGACCACTAGGAGGAAGAAGAACCGAAACAAGCAAACTAAAAGTGCATCCACTTCTAGTTCTCAGGAGAACTCTAAACAAAACATGAGGATTAAAACTTTTACATCCCAAGAAGTGCGTGAGGAACCTCAAACTGAGCCAAGTGCTAAACAAAATGAGGCTAGTACGACTGAGGATAGCTCTGGGGGTTCTGTTTTTGTGGATAAAGTGAATGAGACTCTAGAGGCCATCATTGATGCTCATAGAAGTCGCATTGCAGCCTTATCAGAGCTACCCAAGAAGCTTCAAGAATACCCAAACCCTCGTGAAGAGAAGATCAATTTAGCTGTACATCAGCAAATCATTAGGGAAGCTCAGTCGATACTTGAGGGACCACCACCACCTATTCCTCGGGGCCCAACCTCTCTTAAGCCAACATTAGAAACTATACCGGAAGTGTCATCAAGTAGGGAAATGAAAAGTGAGTTCATTTCACAAGCTCAAAGCGAAAGATCGACACCAATTGACACTCCATTGAAGGAAGAAAGTCTACCATCACCTAGCCTTGTCTTCCCATGCAATGATGAAATTATTGATGCTAATGAGGACATGGCAAATGACATGTGGGCCGCTGTAAATGAGAAAATAAATGAAAACATGTCTTCTGTTAGTTCGCCTCCATTCTCTGAGGTGGATTTTACCAGAGATTCGGAAAACAATTTTGGACGCCCAAGCATCCGGGAGGAAGGTCAAACAATGGTTTCTCCTAGAAGTAAGCATACAATGAAAACCTTACCATCCTATCTGGGAGAATATGAGAACTGTTCTCAAACCTTGAGGATACCCTCCATGCATAAAAGGTTGACTAAGGAGAAAGATATGAGTATGGTGCAAGCTATTTTGTCAGCACCAGTGGCTTGTACCTTACCTTTGCTTGAATTGATAAAGCTTAAACCTGAGTTGTGGAATGATATTGCCACATGTTTGTCAGAGCAGGTATTGCTACAAAAGGGTCACCATGAGTGTACTATACACCCTGAGACAAAGCATGTAATGCCAGTTCCTATCAACAAAGTAGGAAAATTTTGTGAAGACGATCAGGGAAATGCTACCCTCCCATTGGAAGTGCGAAAAGTATCTTCAACTGCAATACTTGATAGTGGCGCAGGAGTGGGCATTGTGACAAGGTCCATTTGGGAGAAATGGGGCAAACCAGCTATTAGGAGTACAAGGATGCGCTTGCAGCTAGCAGATGGAAGCTTAGAACATCCCCTTGGGTTGCTTGAGAACATATTGGTCACCACATGTGGGATTGAATATGAGCATACCTTTGCAGTGGTGGATTTTGGAAAGCATCCAAACTATGAAGTGATATTGGGTAGACCATTCATGCGACAATTTCAAATGATTCAAGATTGGGGATACAACTATTTGTACCTCAGACATGATTCTGTCATCACAAGGGTCAACCTAAGGAATCACTCATATCGGGATGTAACAAGGTCTCCAATAGATGAGTTTGATTCTGCATCATCCGAGGGCTCAAGAGTTACAGTGTCCGATGGGCGAGAAGATCTATGGATGTGTGGAGCCTCATGTAGGGATTTCAACACTGAGAGACTTAAGGGTAATCGAAGTGTATCTGACGAGGCATACATTCCACAACCCTTCCCTGAGCATTTAATTGATCCATTAGAATGGAGTCATGTCCTTGCAACATTATCGACATGTGCTTTACCAAAACCAATTCAATTCTGTGACTCTGATGGATATGATATTATTCCTATAAGAATGGTACAACCACGTGCCCTTCTGGATGATTGGTACTATAGGGATACATCCACAACAGCTATGCATGTCGAAGAAGTCTCAGTAGAGGACTTGACACTCGAGTCTGCCAATGATGCTGATAAGGAAGATGGCTGGGGATCTGATTTCGATAATGAAGATACAATCCCTGAGGAAGAGTTAGGAGAGGCACGCCTACTATTGAGAGGAAGGGAGATTCAGGTAGAAATCCCTCGAAGCCGACCTAAACGTAAATGCTGTAAGAGCCATAAGAGAATCAGTAGACAAGATGAGCGTGAACAACGTGAGAGACTACAAAAAGAAAAGGAGGAGTCTAAGAGTGAAAACTCTCGACCACCACCTCACTTCTCAGGAAAGAACGGATATCTATACTATGTCCAAGCACAAGATAGTATCAAAAACCAAGTCAAAAGATCAGAGGGATTCCAAGCAAGGGAAAAGCTAACAACTGTTAGCAAAAATCGTAAAAGAACAAAGAAACAAAAACCAAAACTCAAATCCAACACCGATTCAAAAAAGAGTGTGGGAAGTGCAAAGATAACGGTTAAACAAAAAAATCCGATGCAAGATGGCAAGGGAGAACTCAAAACCGCATGGTCTTCCATGAGTGGAGACTCAAGTGAACAAGAACAAGGTCTAAATGTTCCTCCCAATTTCACACAGTACACTCTTCAAGATCGGAAGATTGTTCTTCAACAGCCCATGCGACAAAAACCAAGCATGCCAGGGATTTCATACGATGGTCCTGAAGATGCAAAAAAGATTGATATTGCTAAGCCAGGAGAAGAACCTCGCTATGTGTGGATTGCCACAGACTTGTCCTTAGATGAGGAGAAGTTATTAATACAAACAATAAAGGAGTATCGTGATGTTTTTGCTTGGAGTTATAAAGACCTCAAAGGAGTTGATCCAAGCATATGTCAGCATACCATTCCATTGCGAGAGGATGCAAAACCCTCCAAGCAACGTCCTTATACCTACAATGAAAATTTTGCACGGAAGATAAAGGAGGAAATAGACAAGCTCTTAGAGGCTGAATTTATCTATGAGATTGAACACACTGAATGGGTCTCCCCTATTGTAGTGGTGCCCAAGAAAAATGGAAAACTTCGAGTATGTGTCAACCTCAAGAAGGTAAATGCAGCTACTGTGCGTGATCATTACCCACTTCCAATCACGGATCATGTTCTGGAACGAGTTGCAGGGAAAAAGGCATATAGTTTCTTGGATGGATTCTCCGGGTACAATCAAGTGTCAATTGATCCAAAGGATCAACACAAGACAGCCTTTGCTACTGAGGATGGCATCTTTGCTTATCGTGTTATGCCATTTGGTCTAACAAATGCACCAGCAACCTTTCAACGGTTAATGAGTCATGTATTCAAGGAGTACCTTAGACAATTTCTTGAGATTTTCATGGATGATTTATGTGTTCACTCACAAGAGCGTGATGATCATATAAAACACCTAAGACTTGTGTTTCAAAAGTGTCAACTTTATCGTATATGCTTGAATCCTGACAAGTGCAAATTTATGGTAAGACAAGGGAAAATTTTGGGCCATATTGTTTCTCGCAATGGGATTTCAACAGATATGGATAAAATAGATGTCATTGTCTCATTACCTCGGCCTATCAACCCTAAAGGGGTACAAACATTCATGGGACATTGTGGCTATTACCGTAGGTTCATCTACATGTATGCTGTCCTAGCCAGACCGTTATATGCTCTTCTTGTAAAGTTTAATTGGACTGATGAGTGTGAGGAATCCTTTAAAAAGTTGAAGCAAGCATTAGTAACTGCACCCATCTTACGGGCACCAGATTGGAACCAAATCTTTCATGTCCATATTGATGCTTCCAACTTTGCAATTGGATGTATTTTGGCTCAGTCGGGAGAACACAATAAGGATTTCCCAATCTCATATGCTAGCCGACAGTTGAACAATGCTGAAAAGAATTACACCACAACAGAAAGAGAAGGATTATCCATGATATATGCAGTGAAAAAGTTTCGCCATTACCTTTTGGCAAACAAGTTCATATTTTTTGTGGACCATCAAGCATTGCTATATTTGGTGAATAAACCTTGTGCAACTGGAAGAATTGTGAGGTGGTTTATCATCCTTCTTGAATTTGATTTTGAAGTTGCAGTTCGGAAAGGAACAACTCATCTAAGGGCAGATCACTTGTCTCGAATCACCTCTGGAGAAGCTCCTGTGGGTGTGGATGATGATATGTTAGATTCAACACTTTTCCTTGTAGAGACAGCCCCCAGATGGTCTGAATCCATTTTAGAAATTTTGACAAGTGGGCAAATACAACTAGCAGGTCCTAATGTGGACCTATGGCGACCATTCAAGTTAATTTCCGGAAGATTATATCGTCAGGGTAATGATGGAGTGTTGAGGCTTATACCTAACCCCGACCAATATGAGGAGATCTTGGAATGGGCCCATGCAGGTATTGATGGAATCCATGCATCAGCTACCACTTGTGTGCGACGTATCTCTCAGGATGGGCAATGGTGGCCTACCATGCATGCAGATGCTGAGACATTTGTTCGTAACTGTGCTTCATGTAAAATTCAGAAGCCAATTCCTAATGTCACATTATTCCAAATTTCAACTACACCAAGTTGGAGTAAGTATATTGTGGACTATCTTAAGCATGGTCATTTGGATCCAAAAATTCCTAAACATCGAAAGCATGCTATTAAAATTGAAGCGGCAAACTATATGCTGATAGAAGGCCAACTCTACAAGAGGGGCAAGGATGGCATCTTACGCATGTGTGTATGTGAAGCTGACTATCTGAGAATCTTAACTCATGCACATGTAGGTGTTGGGGGTGGACACTTTTCTGGCAATACCACAGCAAAGTTGATTAGGTGGTCTGGGCTTTGGTGGCCAACCTTACAAATGGATGCCGAAGAATATGTGAAACGTTGTGACGACTGTCAAAGGACTAAACCTCCCATCACAAAGGACAATATGCCATTGCGGCCTATGCTAAGCACTCGTGCTTTTGCAAAATGGGGTATTGATTTTGTCGGTCCCATTAAACCTCCAGCTCGTAACACGCATGCAGAATATATTATAGTCGCAACCGACTATTTGACCAAATGGGTAGAGGCAAAGGCAACAGTCAAAAATGATGCCAGGACCACGGCCAAGTTCTTGTATGAGTACGTGTTTACACGCTATGGCTTACCTATTGAGATCGTTAGTGATCAAGGTGTACACTTTGTAAATGAAGTCATAGAATTTTTGCTTCAAGAATTTTTGGTAATTCACAAGCGTTCTGCACCCTATCATCCCCAGACTAATGGACAAGCCGAGAGTACTAACAAGATTCTCTGCACAGCACTCACAAAGATTGTTGAGGGACATAGGACTGATTGGGAGCAAAAGTTGCACTCTGTTCTCTGGGCATATAGGACAGCCTATAAAACATCTGTGGGCACAACCCCATTTGAACTTGCTTTTGGGTTAGATGCAATTCTTCCCATTGAATTTCTTGTACCTACTCTACGAGTAGCTAAACAATTGGATTGGACTGGTCATGAGCTTTCACAACGTGTTGACGAATTGGAAAAGCTTGATGAGACCCGCTTATTGGCGGTAATGGGGATGTATGCTGAGAAGAGGAGACAAAAGCAATGGTATGATAGAAATGTAACAACGGGCCGATTCAAAAAAGGAGACCTGGTGCTCTTATATACACTTAAGAAGCATAAGAGAAAGCTCAAGAAACGTGGCCTAGGACCGTTTGTGATTAATGAGCTTACTCCAAGTGGTGCGGTGCGTCTGGAGACACTAGAAGGTGAGCAAATGCCTAACTTCATTAATGGAAGTCGTCTCAAAAAATACAATGAACCATTAACTGAAGCCATGCTTCAACAGATGCATGCTGCACAAACACGGAAAAAAGCACTTGACCTACTTAAACGTCAGGCTCAAGAGGAGGCTAAAGTTAGAGTTGCAAAAGCCAAGGAGCGTCGCAAAGCTTCTGTGTTGGCCATACAGTTGGCTACTGATGAGCCATATGTCGATCCATTCAATATTCAAGTATGCCTTCATCTTCATGAGACTACCTACTTTGTCTCTGCTTTAATTGACTCTGGTGCAGACTATAATGTTCTATCGTTTGAAACATGGATAGCCTTGGGTCAACCCACACTTGTACACACTCCTGTGGACCTACGAAGCTTCTCAGGTGAAGATAACCCTATAGAGGGAAAATGCGTCATTATGATGTCCATTCAGGATCACCAGATGTCAGTGCCCTTTTATGTGGCACGTAAGTCCAAGGCAGTAGTAGAGGCTGTTCTCGGTAGATCGTGGTTAAGTGCAACCAATTGCTCATTGGATTGGCAGAATAGACAATACAAGTTGCAAATTGATTCTGATTGCATCTTGGGATCTGCTACACCACGTAATGTTTCTACCTTACCCAACCCACAATCAAAATCTGCTCTTGAAGCTCCAAAACAAATGATGTGGATAATTGATGAGTACTCAAGTGAGGGCCATGGCTGGCATGTTCCAACTACTCTAGTTGCTGCTCAAAGAAGGCCAGGCAAGAAGGATTCATCAATGTGGCTACCCAAAGATGCGTACAAACTTGTACCATCTATTCCAGTTGCTAAGCCTCTTAAGAAGCACATCATTTCCAAACCTAAATTTCGGATTGTTACTCGATGGGTCCCCAAACATGTTCTTAAAGCACAAGGTTATTATGAGGGTGCAACATCAATTTGGCTTCCAAAATGCCATAGATTGCTAAAGGTAAAAGAGTGTTTCAAAAATATTCCAAGAGTCACCCCTGATTGCCCATATCAGTGGGTGCAAAAGAAATCAACACAAATTTCCCAAGAAAGGAAAGGTGACTGTGATAGCACCTACAAATCTACTTGTGTTGATCTTCCTAAAACATGTATTGAAACAACTGTTGCCCCTATTTCTCCTTGTTTCACAATTCAACCAACAACTGGTGTACCTACGACAAGTCCAAATGAGTCTTATTTGAGCATAGATTCTGGTACTTCAATGCCTAAATCCTCTTATCTTGCTCAAATTCCAAGACAATTGCTACAGTCTACACCTCTTAAAAAGGATATACCAAAAGCTAAAGATAAGGCATTAACGCTACAATTAAAGCTCTTTGGTAAAACAATGTTTGAATAATGTAGTTCCTTATGCCTTTAGGAGATGTGTCCTTTTTGATAATCTTGTTTTTGATTGGAATTGTCATGATGGATATGAGTGTTCTAAATTTCTTTATTCTACGTCCAGATAACTCCTGATGGATATTTGGCGCGATACATGTCCACCATGCCTTGACCCCGATAGTACTCGACTTGATCATCGCGGGGGTTATAGTGCTCCTCCGTTTCAAACACATTCTAGGTATTTCTATGCTCCCTTAGGTGAAAATTGCTGTGGGCATCACTTTGTTACGTTATTCTATCAACAGCATCACCCATTTCCACATTGTCAAGAGTGTGCACGGCTAGTATTAAGTGAAGCTTCACATATTTGTTGGATATGCCGCTCTTATTTTAGACGATATGGCACGGCCTTAATGAAGCAAATTGTGGGAATTACTCCCCAACGCCATAATCTTCTTAATGTGAGAATACCAGAAAGGGGACCAAATCAACGAAGATTACCTGAGGAGGTACAAGCACAACAATGGAGGGATACGAGCTTAAATGACTTGCAACTACCAATCTTGCAAGCCCTCCTTCCCCAACCCTCCACATGTCAATATTGGATCAATATGAGTACTTACATTGCACAGTTCCAAAATCAAAACTGTCTGACTAACCTTCCCATAGAACCAATGCCATATTTCAGTGAGGAAGCACTCCTTCCTCTACCACCTTCTCCAGAGGCCGGTTTTTGTGAGGGGTTGTCTCTGCATCCTGAGGAAATTGATACCATCTTTCCAGCAGACGAGGACACAGACCCACCATCAGCGCAAGGGTAACTCATTGATTCCACAATAAGAACGAAAGCCAGGGCACTTTTCTCCCATTGGGTTTTTTCCCCTCGGCTATATTTGGTGATTGGCACCACTAACAAATTTTATTCTTTTGTTTTTTTTTCTTTTGTTTGTTAATAAAACTTTGTACAGAGATCTCAGCTTAAGAAGAGCATCAGATACGCCCCTACAGTCCACCTATCGTGCACACAAATTAGGAAGGGGGGAGATATGCTATGCCTACAGGGATCAAGGAGAAGCAATCTGCACAAAATCAGCAATTATTCAAGGCAAACGAACAACATCAACAGGGCACTACATCAGGTGTATGCAAATCTTAATCTTTATTTCTTTAAGCGCTCTTATCTTTCGCATATATGGTTTGCATGTACACAATATTGGCTGGTTTGAGTTTTGATTAGTAGTTAAAATGTGGTGAGTACATTCTAGAGTCTTAGAAAACTTAGTAAGAGATATTTCTATCACAAGACAGTGTAGGATATATACCAAGGGAGTATGCCAAGTACTTATGTCTTCAAGGTATATTAGTTATCCCTAGTGGTAGTTATCTCTTAGATATGAGCTAGGTGCTACGAGTAATAAAAATTTATGAAAATATACCCTACAAAAATATATATACAAGGTGAATTGTGACATGAAGTGTCTACCGCCATGCGAAGTGCTTGGTAGGACCTGGGGATGTCTCGGCACCTTGGGGCCGATGCCTTGGTTTCCATGGGGTAAACACTGATGTCTAGAAGCTTCAGAAGAAGACCATTGAGGAATCTATCGCCTTGATAGATGTTGGTAGGACTCGGGGGTACACTATGGGCCCTCAAGACCGATGCTTTCATCTTCATGGGGTACTCCTTCGGTCATAAAAGAAAGAAAAGGGTCTGTCGCCCTTGAGATACTTAGCGGTCTTTAGATTCTCTTGGCGGAGGTCTCTTGGCCATTGCTCGGGTCTCATGGGGATAGAACCTTAATCTTTATCACCTTCTACACACAGATTTAAAAAAAAAAAAAAAAAAAAAACAACAACAAGAGAGAGCTCCAATCACCTTTGCTTATACTTAGGAGTAGGGTTGCCACTTAGGAGTAACTTACATACTGATAGGACATTGAGACTGCGGTCATAACCGGAGGTGTACAACGACACTTGCCTTTGCATAGCATTATCTACTACCTAAGTCTCACTTTGACTAGTTTTTACTCACCTCTTTTCGTATTCATTAAAACTTTAATCAGCCTTGCACTTGTATGCTCACGTGTGTAATTATTATTGCTGATTTTGCTTTTCTTTTCTTTTTATCAATAAAGGACTTGACTTGCATCAATTGTTTTTTTTGTTGCAGCCCTTGCTACTACCGCGCTCGAGGACGTGCGCAAAATAGGAAGGGGGGAGTGTTGCTTGCAAATGAGGATCAATACCAATACCAAGATGCAACAAAAAACAATACTTAGGGCTCTTGAAAAGAGTTCCACTTTGTAGATGAATGTGGGAGAGGGTTTGATAATAATCCCACATGGGGACTTATGGGAGTCCTAGAATTTTTGTATAAAAGGTGGCTCATTTGAGAGCTTTACACACTTTTGGGCTTAGTTCATGCAAGAGCTCCTTTGAGAGACCTACTCTCCCTCTTCTCCATAGAGGTGAAGACTCTTCTCTCACCCCATCTACATCATTGTATGAGGTTAATCTCTTCATTGAATCATTAGCAATGTCATGAGTCTTTCTCATCCTCTTCTCTAATCATTTTACTCTTATGCATGCTTTTAGTATTTCATTTTTTGAGTACATGGATTGATTTGAAGCTTTCATGGAAGCTTGATGCTTGAATGTGTGCATGCTTATAGGAAGATAGGAGTGGAGTGAGGTCTTTCTCTTTGCTTGAGTGCATAGTGATTGTATTCCTCTTGCTTGTGTTTGTGAATGAATGGGTGTGAAGGAATGAGGACAAGTTGAGCTTGTGTGTATGGTTAGTCTAGTGTCAAGTGATGGTAGCCATGAGCATTCTCTCCATTTGTGGATAAGCTCTTGTGCACCGGTACGGGTCGAATCTCTAGCTCCGAAAGGGATGCAAATCCCATTGGAGTGAGCTATACTTGGATCGTACTCCTCTTACTACAAGAGAGAGGGTTTTCCGTCTCTCCATTGGCGCCGTCTCTCCACCCATGATATTATGCCATAATCTCATAGCATGATTCTTAAAGAGTGGAATTGTTTGTGGCTAAGACATCAGCTAGGGCAAGATTTTATTTGTGGTGAATTTAAATCCAGAAAAAGGTTGCATGTAGTGAGGCTCTTGAAGGTACCTACAAGGTAGATGTTTGTCCATGGGGTAATTCATATTGTGGGCTAGAGGTTTGAATGCACCATGGTACCCCCATCTAAAGATGTACTTAGAGTGGGTGCCTTGCAAGTCAAATTGTGGGATAGAGGATTACACTCACCAAGGTCCCGCCATCTAGATATGCACTTAGTGGGTTAGCATTGACAGTTAGTTGTGGGTGCATGTGTTTTTGCGTGTTTTGAGGTGAACAATGGAAAAACATTGTGATTCCCATAGTGCATGCATAATGGGTGGAAGGCATGCCTTGTTTATCTCAAAGATTTCTCCATCTAGGCTACTTTCTTTTATTCTCTTCGTTATTTTTCTTGATATTTACTTGATATGCCTTTCCTTAGAGAGTTAAGTTTGTGAGATGATGCATGGTAGTAGACTTTGGCCATAGTTGTAACCCATCTAGGTAACCTGTATAACTTAAGTAATTTGTTGTTATCAAGCACTAGGGATAGAGGCAATTTGGATCAATATTTGGTGATGGTGAAGAAGAGTTCATCAAAGTTTCCTACTTATTTAAGTAGGATCTGGGTGATGGGTTATACCATGGGCCAGGCTCATGCTCTACATGGTTTTCCCATCTAGAAATATAACTACATAGGTTTCAAGCGATGAGGCTTAATGTAGGTGCTTGAGATAGCGATGTCTATTCCTTCTAGATGTGTCTACTAACCATGGGTATATTTTAAGTGCAGTACATAGGCATGGGGCTAAATGTATGCCCATGTAGAAGGATTTTCTAGTTGTAACTCTAACACACTACTTTATTTGGCTCATATTTTTTTACTTTCTTTGTTTGATGTTTTCATCTCACGACGGTGACATTTCAACACCTACACCATATGTAGTGGCCAACCTAAAACCAAGAGAGATTAATGTATTTTACTCTTCTAGAGTATATTTTATTCCCTCCTCAATGGGACAAATATAAGGCGAAATTGGTATGGGTGAGATATTACTATCTAGGTGCCAAGAGTGGATTACATCTTCGAGGCAAAACCACATAAATTATGGCCTCTAACCCCCTAGTCCTAGATGATTTCTCTATGAAAATAAACATGGACATGGCACACTTATAGAACAATTGTGGATGATTTTATTTCATTTTTTCATCCTTGTTTCTTCAATGATCCACACTAGGCATTTCATCTTACTATTTAAAGGTGTCCTCCTAATTGCACATTGTGTTCAATGAATGGACTTCTCCATAACACACCTTCCATCCAAAGTACAACAGAGTTGTGTCGTTGGTGTGTCATGTTCAAGTGTTGTATCTTGCTCTACCCCAAAAAGAGTCTCCTTGGTCAGTACCTTGGTTGTCTATTTTTATTTTCATAATTATACTTGGGACAATGAGAATTGTTATCCTCCACATTAACCACATTAACCACATGACATGTCCTTCTTTTCATGTGATGCATGGTTTCCCTATCACCTTCTAATACCTCAGTGTCTTGATACATTGGAGCTCCACCAATTTTTCCTTCCACAAGTTTAGCCACTTTAATTGGAACATTCCTATTAGAAATTTTGGGCATCAATGTCTCTGGGGATGAGGTTGAGATCCTACATGATTTCCCAACATGTATGCACGCTGCTTTGCACTTTGCAATAGAGAGTTGGCCATGTCTGAAACACATGCATCATACAATGCTATCTTTCTATTAAGACCCTCTCCCACCATCCGACTCCCATGTTTATACTCTGCAAGAATTTTCCTTGGCATGTTTGCTAGCTCCGCAGAAGAAACAACCAAAATTTTTGACATGTATAAGTATTAAGACTTAACATAAAGGACGTTATTGTAGTAATCATACAAACAAGTTAGTGAGAGTACTATTGACATCAATTCTCCCCAATATCAGATACGAATCTCCCACCAACTAAACCAACTATCCAAGTCAAGGATGTCTATTTGCCTCACTTGCTTGCTTCTCCAGCATGAATCCATATCCCCTCTTAAAAATGATGTATAGATAAATATGAGGTATGTATGATGGTGTATGGTAGGTCCATGAAGGCAGAAACAACGTAGTGACCACATGGATAAGAACACGTGCATGAAATCAGAATAATAGAAAGAGCATGGGCAAGGGAAGGGAAGCAGGCAACGCAAGTTTCTAGAAGGAATTGAGGTGACGACGTGAGTTGAAGTTGGGGAATTGAGTTCTTTTTGGAAGACTCTCCATGCAAGATCAAGGCTAGAGTTCCCACTAGAGAGAGGAGAGCCAGTGTGACTACAGTTGAGTGCACTCCTGTAGGTCAAGTTGCATGCTAGAGATTCTGCTATTTTTCCAAGTGTTATAGAGTAGAGGACAGTACACTGTGAGAAATGGATTGGATCAGAGCGGAGGAAGAGCTGAAGACTGATTTGCTAGGATATGTGTTTCCTAGATTCTCTGTGTAGCGCTCCCATTAGAGGATTGACCCAACTCAGTTCTACTCGATTGTTGTTGCCTTCTTGTCCAGCTGATGTAAGAGAAGCATGTCATGTGGAAAGAGGGTTTAGAGTTTGGAGCTGTGTTGTCGGGGTCTACCCGAGGGACTCCTTGAGTTTCCTTTGTGTTGTTTTGTTGGTGTTTAGGTCTCAGGGTTATTGAGAAATTATTGAGTTTTGTATGTCTGATGTAGACAGAGAGCTTGGTTTCTGTCAATAACGTCAGCTGTATATGGATATATAGCCTTTTGTTTGATGTTTCAGTTGTGCTGAAGTTTTTTTTTTGTTAGTGTTCATGAAGAGGAAGCTCCTGAGTGTGTGAGTCTAATGTTTGAAGAACTGATTTCGAATAAGTGTTGATTCAGACAGTGTCAGTTGAGAGGGTATACAGAGTCAGCTCTCGGGTCATCTAAGGATCATAAATCATGAGTTGTAGGAGTAAACGGCTTGGTTTTTCTTTCTTAGGCTTGGGAGAAGTGTTTGTGTATTACTGCTGATGAGACTGCCAGAGGTCTATCAGCAATCACCAGCCAGTAATGAGATGTGATAGTGGAATAACTAAGGTTCAAAGTGTGCTGAAATTGGTTGAGGGAGTATAATGTTTTATCTTGGTGTGGATTAAGTGTGCTAAGTGTCTAGAAGTGTCTACAGACACAAGAGAGAGGAGGACTAGTTCAACTGAGTCAGCAGTCGAAATTAGGTGAGTTAGTAGAGTCCGAAGGGCTGTGAGTTAGATGATGTCAGCAGAGGGCCATTGGGGTATCTTGGTCAGCTTAGAGTATATTGGGGGGGCATGGAGAGTGGGAGGGCATGGAAGAGGAAGATTCTAATTCACCCAAGGCAGCTAAGCCAGTGAGGCCTATGTCAGCCAGCTGAGTCAGTTTTTGCCTAGATCCGTCAGAGGAAAGTGCTAGGTGAAGGTTAGCTAAGTGTCTAGTGTAATTGTGGGGTTGTGGGAGGAAGGTTAGCTGATACAGGAGGATCATATCAGAGCCTGGGAGACAAGTTTTGGGCTAGAGTCATCAGCTTTCTGATTTGGTTCTGAGTCGGAGTTGAGAGTTAGCTGGGTGCATTTTGGTCAGTTGGATGTCATAGGAGGTCAGTTGAATCATTTTGGTCAGTTGGATGTCATAGGAGGTCAGTTGAATCATTTTGGTCAGTTGGATGTCATAGGATTTTAGTTGAATCATTTTGGTGGATGATTAGAGGCTTTGGAGGGTCAGGGCTGACCTAGGAGGACAACTAGAGGAGTCAGAAGGGTCGTTTGAGTGAAGGGTGAATAGGTGTCCATAGGGATCAGCTCTGGAGGGCTGAGGATGGTAGCCAAGTTGATTAGTGCCCTTGGAGTCGGGATCTTGGTGTCTTGGAGTCTTGATCCCTATAGGTTTTCTTCTTGTGTGTCTATCGATGGTGTAGTAGAGACAGCCACCACACAACGTCTATTCTAAGACATTGCCTCCTCTTTAGTTAATGCATTTCTCCATTTCTCACATAATTCGTTATGTTCCATTCGATCTTATTTTCTAACATATTGGGTTTTGTGATTTATCAAACTCTGTTTCCAATGGAAAAGACATAATCTTTCACGACCCTCCATCTTCTTATCAGCCCCTTTGGATATTATTCTTACAACATTCGAATTGGCTTGTGCTTCATCTACCATGAAACCATGGAAATCAGCTCTTTCATGACCATGCCTTTCCATCGTTTGATTAATCAAAGACCAAGAAAGAACTTGGGATTCCATGTATTCCTCTTTCATTGCACATGTTGCAATAGTCATCAACTCTTGGACCCTGCACATTATTAGACATAAAAATCTATTTATTATTGCATAGATTATCACTATAGCATAATAAAATAAATAAGTGTGTGTGTGTGTGTGTGTGTGTGTGTATATATATATATAATAGATTACACTTATGATGGATCATAAACGTGGCACACAATTGTTATCTGCTAAATTCCTAACCAATGAATCCTTGAAGTAAACTTCACCAAGAACACGAGAATTTCAAATGATAACTTGGGCAAGTAAGCCTCCTGCACTATAACATTCCTAGGCATTGGTGGCTGACTCTCATAATGCCATAAATGATTGTATACTTGTATTTCCTCTTATCCATGGGTGGCCATCATATTTTTTCTCCTTTGAATCCATGCTTGTATACCTTCCAAATGTTGGTGGGAACTCCGATAACACATCTCCAAAGCCCTTTTTTTAGCATATCCAAATCATGGCAAGGACTCTCTCTTGACAGAGCTCATAGAGAAATACGTAGAGGATGTCAAATATTCATAAAAAACTGACATGTTTGATCCTCTAAAGCTTTTGTTCATGCCTAAAAAAGGGGGTTTGGGCTACCCCAGAAGCCAGCACATGCATTGGCTTTTGGGGCAGCCCCCCAAACTCCTTTTTGTTTTGCATTTTCTTGGTTGGGTTTACTTTCTTGGCCAGATTCAAAAGTCGGAAGTCAGAGTCGAAGTCGAAGTCAGAAATACCAAGTTATAGATATGATGTAGAATTCATTTTTACACTCCATTAACTATTCAATATAAGTCCTTGGTTTAATATATATTTTTAAGGCGGTTATGTTTGGCATTTATGCTCAATTTTGTACAACATTGATTATTTGCAGCTTATGAAAATGAGAGATCAAGGCACATAAGAGTTAGGTACAAATGTTCGGATGAAAGAATGTAGAGGGGTACAAATGTAGAGGGGTGAAAGCATGTTTGGTTAGGTACAAATGTAGAGTGGATAGGTGGTACAAAACTCACTATCTTTGACATTCCTTTTAATACTACTTTTTATTTTATTTTGGAGAGTTCTAGGTAAATTTAGAGAATACTAGTAGTTCTTTTTATGATGCTTTTCCATAAAAGTACTTTAAAGAAGATTTTTTAGAATTTGAAACCACAATAGGAACCCTAAAATTAGTCATCTTTTTTCTACTTAAAAGTAGAAAAGTGGTACCACCTAACCCCCAAAGCACTCATTGTAGTTTGGAGCTATGTAAATGAGCAATGATATTTTCTTTATGCATAATTTCACTCTTGGATAAATAAATATATAATGTTTTGTATATGTAGCATTTCAAGGACTCATGCACCTACCACTCTCTTGGGCATGAGATCTATCCTTTCTCATACACACATCCTTTCTCATA
This sequence comes from Cibotium barometz, assembly GCF_041138505.1. Classification (NCBI taxonomy): domain Eukaryota; kingdom Viridiplantae; phylum Streptophyta; class Polypodiopsida; order Cyatheales; family Cibotiaceae; genus Cibotium; species Cibotium barometz. The sequence goes on from NC_141052.1 coordinate 19,073,633, forward strand.
CACACATCCGCATCCATTCTTTCACATACATCTACTTCTATTCTTCACATACATCCACATCCATCCTTTCACATACATCCACTTCTATTCTTTACATACATTCACATCCATCCTTTCACATCCATCCTTTCACATACATCCACATCCATCCTTTCACATCCATCCTTTCACATACATCCACTTTCACATACATTCACTTTCACATACATCCACTTTCACATACATTCACATCCATCCTTTCACATACATCCGCTTTTATTCTTCACATACATTCACATCCATCCTTTCACATACATCCACTTTCACATACATCCACTTTCACATACATTCACATCCATCCTTTCACACACATACATTCACATCCATCCTTTCACACACATACATCTACATCCATTCTTTCTCACACATACATCTACATCCATTCTTTCTCATACATCCACTTCTCTATTCATTTTCATCTATCTGATTCATATCACATATCATCACATCTATTTACCTCTCATTTTCATTACTTCTATTCTCATCACATCCTTTTATAGAATGTAAAAGAATTCTTATTTTTGATATAAAGATTCTTTACACATCTATTTATGCATAAGAACAACTTCAGTGGGAAATAACACTTTTATAAAAATCTGTTTATGCATAAATTCCATTTTAAGGAGAATAACACTTTTGAAATAAAAATAATTTCTTTATGCATCTTTCTATGCATAAAATCAAAATTGATGAGAATAACTCTTTTGAAATAAAAAAAAATTTCCTTATGCATCTTCCTTATGCATAAAATCAAAATTGATGAGAATAACTCTTTTGAAATAAAAATAAATTTCCTTATGCATCTTCCTATGCATAAAATCAAAATTGATGAGAATAACTCTTTTGAAAAAAAATAAATTTCTTCATGCATCTTCCTATGCATAAAATCAAAATTGATGAGAATAACTCTTTTGAAATAAAAATAAATTTCTTTATGCATCTTTCTATGCATAAAATCAAAATTGATGAGAATAACTCTTTTGAAGTAAAAATAAATATCTTTATGCATCTTCCTATGCATAAAATGAAAATAGATGAGAATAAATCTTTTGAAGTAAAAATAAATTTCCTTATGAATCTTTCTATGCATAAAAATAAAATTGATGAGAATAACTCTTTTGAAATAAAAATAATTTCTTTATGCATCTTTCTATGCATAAAATCAAAATTGATGAGAATAACTCTTTTGAAATAAAAATAAATTTCTTTATGCATCTTCCTATGCATAAAATCAAAATTGATGAGAATAACTCTTTTGAAATAAAAATAAATTTCCTTATGCATCTTTCTATGCATAAAATCAAAATTGATGAGAATAACTCTTTTAAAGTAAAAAACAATTTCTTTATGCATCTTTCTATGCATAAAATCAAAATTGATGAGAATAACTCTTTTGAAGTAAAAAAAAATTTCTTTATGCATCTTGCTATGCATAAAATCAAAATAGATGAGAATAACTCTTTTGAAATAAAAATAAATTTCCTTGTGCATCTTTCTATGCATAAAATTAAAATTGATGAGAATAACTCTTTTGAAGTAAAAATAAATTTCTTTATGCATCTTTCTATGCATAAAATCAAAATCTAATGAAAATCACTCTTTTATAATAAAAAATAACCATTATGTATCTTTCTATGCATAGAATTTCATTTTAATAAAAATAACACTTTTATAATAAAAAATATTTCTACTCTGTATTTTTCTATGCATAGAATGAAAATAACACTTTTAGAATACACAAACGATGGGGATTACTCTTTTTGAATAATAAAAGATAAAACTTATTTCATAAAATTTAAGAAAATTTTGTCATAACCTCCTTTGTATGGCTGACCATTTTTCAAATTTTCTATCCTAAAATTACTTAAAAATTATCCCCAATTGGTCTAAAGCATTCCAAACTAATCAAATTCTACTTTTAAAAGAGAAACAATATAAAAAGTTTAACTCCAACAATTAGATTACTTAACTAGGATAAAGAAGGGCTGAATTTAAGAAGAAGAGAGGGGGAAAGCCTTTCCAACAAGGCATAGCATCTGTTTATCATTTTAAAGATAACAAAAAAATTAGAAAACCATTAAAAGAAAAAAGAAAAAGTAAGATTTCTTACTTACATGAATTTCTAAGAGCTTTCCTTTGGCTTGATGGTTTGAGGGATCTTTTCTTGTTTGCAACAAGAGTGGCCACCAATTCTTTAGAAGAGGGAATGGTCAAAACTAATGAATTATTAACAAATTTACAGTTTTTGGCTCTGGGGAGGAGCAAAGTAACAGTGCATAAAACACTATTAAGCTTTAACAAAGGGGGAGGCTTTTATTTATAGGAGAAATGAGCCTCTAACCAAGCAAACTGATTCTAGAATTTTCCAGATCAGTTTGGTCAATTTTTGACCATTTTTAGATCAGTTTAGCTTACTTTTTGGATCTAGTTGAAGCAAAAGAGAGGAGAGATAAAAATATCTCATTATTTGCAAGTTTAAAACTCACCTACACATGTGAAATAGGCACCTCCTTCATGAGGGTAATTCCCCCACACTGAGGTGTCAAAAATGCATATCTCTTCTTTTTTAACTAATAACCTAGTCCTTATAGTCAACTCTTCATCTTATGTGAGTATTTACTCATTTTTGGGGGGAGTTTCTTTATTTCTTCATTTATCTCCTTCATACATTTGGGTGAATTTGATTGGTCCCTCAGAACCTTAATTTAAATTTTTTTAAAAATTTGGACCCCTAGGATAAGGCCTTTTAAACAGATTATAATTGATTTCTAATGCACATTCTGAAAATATTTTTGAACTTCTGTTTCGGGGAAATTTATTTTAATAAGAAGATATATTTTTCCATCTAAAAATATCCAAAATTTGAATAACCTCTCTCTAGAATATTTTCTCTCTCTAAGCCAAAACAGGTAGAAACAAGATATTTCTTTTTTGAAGAGGGATTTGATTACAGGGGAAGATACTGGACATCCTGATAGACTGGGGGGGATCTTACATGAAGGAAAAGCAAAGATCACATAGAGAGCATGGTTAAAGCTTTCCATAAAAACTTGAGAGAAAAGAAGAAAGGAATGAAGCTTTCCATGAAAGTTTGAGAAAGTAGGAGAGGGAGAGAAGCACATGCCTTGGAAGAGGGAGGATGAGGTTTGATGGAGGGAGGGGTTGAAGAGATGGAAAGAACTTGGGTGGGAAGAAGGGCTGCCATCAATCCACTGTCGTCTTGGCCATGTACAACAAAGGGGGTAGGTATAAAGAAACGCGACAGCTGGTGGTTTAGGCGAGAGTACCAATTTGTTGGTCGCTATAGAGCAATGTTATTTCACTGCAATAAATGATACATAGCAGAGAAACTCTATGGGCCACTTTCCACCAAGTAGTTTTGGATAGCACATGTCTTTTTATGCTAGTATCAAGTTACTTTTTGTCTGATTTCGTATGTCTGACAGTGAGATCAAGGGCTGGATGTTGGTTTTGAAGCATGGTGAAAAACTACATTGTATGTGTGATTGATGCAAGGGCCAATATATACAACAACGCTATATAACAACTATCCGTATATATGGGCTTCATGAGGCATTGGCATGACCAAGTGCAAATGATGACATGGAGAAGAACCATAGGAGAGTCTTACACAATATGCCACACCATTTAATTACATACGGTATATTGCAAAAGTTGGCAAGGATTCATAGGGAAAAAATGGTTGAGAATCATCTTTGCTAACCAATGAATGAGGTGCCTCCACCATTGCCACATGAGGAGGAAGAGGATCTCATAATGGAAGACATGGTAAATGATTTCTTTGAACGGGAGGTCATAGACGATAAAGAGAAATCTCCAATTCCACAAGAGAGGTAAACCTAGCATAGAGAGGCAAGCAGCCCTTTGTATGAGGGATGTTCATACTCTACACTACTACGAGCAAACTTGGAGCTATTAAACTTGCAAATAAATTATGGATGGAGTGATGAAAGTGTCACAAGTCTATCCAATCAATATATTCTCTTAAATTGAAAATGTCTCTTATTTTATACTCTCCTTGTAGATTTTTTAACATATGATTTCTTATTTTATGTTGTAGGATTCTTAAGAAGATTCTTCTCCCTCAAAATCTATTGTCAAACTTACAAGATGGGTATTGTAAATTTCTCTTTATGATAGGTATGCATTATACAAAAATACATGCATATCCCAATGATTGCATGCTATTTAGAGGGGTTAATAAAGTTGTAACAGAATTTCTACAATGTGGAGAGAGCCACTATAAAGATGATTTGTAGGAGGAAAAATAGCCCAAAAGGTGTTGAGACACTTTCCTATCATTCCTCACATCTAACATGTTTAAATGTAAGGGGATTGAAAAACTCACGACATGGCATGTAACTCATCACTCAACCAATGGCATCATGAGGATCATAGATAATTCATTAGCATGGCAACATATCGAGCATCAATGGTGGCTAGAGTTTAAAGATAAGCCTTGTCACGTACATCTTGTCTTGGGCATGGATTGTGTTAACCCATTTGGCTTCAAGTCCACGTCATGGTCTACTTGGCCTATTATATTGGTGATTTACAACCTCTCTCCATGGATGGAAATCAGGAAAGGTAATATCATGCTTACTCTCCTTATACAATATAAGGTGGCAAACATGGATGAGTACCTTGAGCCTTTGATTGACGATCTTGAGACACTATGGCAAGGTATCAAAGTGCATGATGTATCAATTCCAATAAACAAGTGTAATATGGGAAATGCATGACTGTCTCAGGTTCTCAGAGTGCTCTCGTACATACTGGAACTATATTACTTTAAACTTTAAACTTGTCTTACTCTACCTCTCAATCATCTCAATTTTAAAATAAGTTTGGCAACCTTCGGACATCATGCATGTCTGATTTGTGGACCATCACTTGTTTCTGAAAGACCCTCTATACTAAAGAAGGTGGTGTATGATAAATATCATCGATTTCTCCCTCCACATATCCCAGGTATGTGCCACGTGATTTTTCACCACTTGTGATGAGAGGTAGAGATTGGTTTGAGGCATGGATAAGCACCCCAAATCCACCACCAAGTGGGGTGTCAAGACACTCATTTTTCTTTTGACTTCCATATTGGTGTGAGTTGAAGATTAATCATCTCTTAGATCCCATGCATCTCTTCAATAATGTGGCAAAACAATAAATATTTTACTTCATTGTTTAAGATAAGCTAGGAAGTTTATTAAACTAGTAATTAGAGCCACTTATTATGATGTGGTATTAAAGTCAAGTATACAAAGATTTGAGGGGTATTTTAGTGGGCATGTGTCTCACACATATTTGAGGGCTTGTAGGAGATTCATTTTGGTCCTTAAATGATGCCACAGCAGGTAAGGATGCCCATGTGAAAGGAGGGCTATATAAGCATTCAAGGGTTTCTTCATACCTTCACTCCCCCACACCCAACTTTTAGGAAATGTTTAGTCTTTGTAAGTACCTCTAGACCTCCTCTTTCTTGTCAAAATGTGGCACCTCCAAGTGTCTTGCCATGTAGGATGTGTTAGCAAGGTTATTGAAGTGGTCATTATAACCACTCCTTCTCCAATAGAGTTCTTAGTAGAAAGTGTGTTGTGAATATAGACTCCTAGAGTGAATTAAAGAAAGAGTGAGGAGGGGAGATTGAAAATGGGTATGCATCATTTAATATCTTTAAAAAGTTCATCTATGAGTCTTCTAACAACTGATATATATATTTTATTACATTATAAATAACGTAACTTATGTCTTTGAGTACAATGGTCAAAAAGCTTGATTGTTGTCAAGAAATTAAAAGTTTTTATTTTTTGTGTGTGTGTGTGTTTTGGCAAAACAATCATAAAAATCATGTAAGATTCCTTCCCATCCCCTCAAGATGTCTATTATCTTCCCCCTGTAATCAATTCCCTCTTCAGAAATATAAAAGATCTTGTTTCTATCTGTTTTAGCTTAGAGAGAGAAAATTTTCTAGAGAGAGGTTATTTAGATTTTAGATATTTTTGGATGAAAAAAATATATCTTCTTATTAAAATAAATTTTCCCGAAACAGAAGTTCAAAAAGATTTTCAGAAGGTGCATTAGAAATAAATTATAATCTGTTCAAAAGGCCTTATCCTAAGGGTCTAGATTTTCTAAAAATTTTAAATTAAGCTTTTGAGGGGCCAATCAGATTCATCCAAATGTATGGAGGAGATAAATTGAAGAAATAAAGAAAATCCCCCCAAAAATGAGTAAATACTCACATAAGATTGAAGAGTGGACTAAGGACCAAAGGAAATACTAAAAAAAATAAACTTTTGACACCTCAAGAGTGGGGATTCTCCCTCATGAAGGAGGCACCTATTTCACATGTGTGGTGAAGTTTTAAGTTCTCAAATATTGAGATATTTCATCTCTCCTCTCTTCTAATTCAAGTCTAGTCCAAAAAGTAAGCTAAACTGACCCAAAAATGGTCAAAAATTGACCAAACTGATTTGGAAAATTCTAGAATCAGTTTGCTTGGTTAGAAGCTCACTTTTTCCTATAAATAGAAGCCTCCCCCTTTGTAGAAGCTTAATAGTGTTTTATGCACTGTTACTCTACTCCACCCCGCAGAGCCAAAAACAGTGAATTTATTGATAATTCATTAGTTTTTGACCTTTCCCTCTTCAAAAGAATTGGTGGCCACTCTTGTTGCAAACAACAGTAGATCCCTCAAACCATCAAGCCAAAGGAAAGCTCACAAAAATTCAAGTAAGCTAGAAATCCTACTTTTTCTTTATTCCTTTTAATGGTTTTCTAATTTTTGTTTTCTTTAAAATGCAAAAATGATGTTATGCCTTGTTGGAAAGGCTTTTCCCCTCTCTTCATTCTAAAATTCAGCCTTTTTTTAATCCTAGATAAGTAATCAAATTGTTAGAATTAAACTTTTCATATTGTTTCTCTTTTTTAAAAGTGGAATTTGATTAGTTTAGAATACTTTAAACCATTTGGGATAATTTTTAAGTAACTTGAGGATAGAAAAAATTGAAAAATGGTTAGCCATACAAAGGAGGTTATGGCAAAATTTTCTTAACTTTTGTGAAATAAGTTTTATCTTTTATTATTCAAAAAGAGTAATTCCCTTCATTTGTGTATTCTAAAAGTGTTATTTTCATTCTAGGCATAGACAAATGCATAGTAGAAATATTTTTATTATAAAAGTGTTATTTCCATTAAAATTTAAATTCTATGCATAGAAAGATGCATATTGGTTATGTTGTTATTATAAAAGAGTGATTTTCATTAGATTTAAATTCTATGCATAGAAAGATGCATATTGGATATTAATTTTTATTAGAAAAGTGTGATTTTCATTAGAATTAAATTCTATGCAAAGAAAGATGCATATTGGAAATAATGTTTTTATTATAAAAGTGTTACTTTCACCAATATTGATTCTTATGCATGAAATGATGCATAAAAGATTTTTTTTTAATTATAAAAGTGTTACTTTCATCAATATTGATTCTTATGCATAAAATGATGCATAAAATAATTGTTTTTTATTATAAAAGTGTTACTTTCATCAATATTGATTCTTATGCATAAATGATGCATAAAAGAATTTTTTTAATTATAAAAGTGTTACTTTCACCAATATTGATTCTTATGCATAAAATGATGCATAAAAGAATTATAGTTTTTATTATAAAAGTGTTACTTTCACCAATATTAATTTTTATGCATAAAATGATGCATAAAAGATTTTTTTTAATTATAAAAGTGTTACTTTCATCAAAATTAATTTTTATGCATAGAAGATTTTTTTAAGAATAAAAGTGTTACTTTCATCAATATTGATTCTTATGCATAAAATGATGCATAAAAGATTTTTTTTAAAATTATAAAAGTGTTACTTTCACCAATATTGATTCTTATGCATAAAATGATGCATACAAGATTTGTTTTCAATTATAAAAGTGTTACTTTCACCAATATTGATTTTTATACATAAAATGATGCATAAAAGAATTTTTTTTAATTATAAAAGTGTTACTTTCATCAAAATTAATTTTTTACATAAATAGATGCATAAAAGAAATTTTTTTAAATTATAAAAGTGTTACTTTCATCAGTATTGATTTTTATGCATTAAGTGATGCATAAAAGATTTGTTTTTTAATTATAAACGTTTTACTTTCATCAATATTGATTTTTATGCATAAAATGATGCAGAAAAGAATATTATTTTATTTTTATAAAAGTGTTACTTTCACCAATATTGATTTTTATGCTTAAAATGATGCATAAAAGATTTTTTTTAATTATAAAAATGTTACTTTCATCAATATTGATTTTTATGCATAAAAGATTTTTTTTAAAATTATAAAAGTGTTACTTTCACCAATATTGATTCTTATGCATAAAAGATTTTTTTATTATAAAAGTGTTACTTTCACCAATATTGATTCTTATGCATAAAAGAATTGTTTTTATTATAAAAGTGTTACTTTCATCAATATTGATTCTTATGAATAAAATGATGCATAAGAGAATTTTTTAAATTATAAAAGTGTTACTTTCATCAATATTGATTTTTATGCATAAAATGATGCATGAAAGTTTTTTTCAAATTATAAAAGTGTTACTTTCATCAATATTGATTTTCATGCATAAAAGAAATTTTTTATTATAAAAGTGGTACTTTCATCAAAATTGATTTATTAACATAAATAGATGCATAAAAGGATTTTCTTTTATATAAAAGTGTTATTTCCATAGAAGTTGGATTTTATGCTTAAATAGATGCATACATAATTTTTATATCAAAATAAGAGTTCTCTTTAATCCTATCTTAAAATCCCATGAATATTGGTAAATGAATAAGTAAATACTCTGTGAGAGAAAATTCTACTGTTTCATATTCTCTTGGATAGTAATGAGAAAATTCATAAAAACTATCGAAGTTGGAATTTTAGATAAACGACTAATTTATTCCTCATAGTAATTCGTGATTAGTTTTGAATTTAGTTAAGCAAATACTCAATGAATGAAATTCAGTAAAGTAGTAATTGAAATATTACCCTTCGAGAAAGTTAGTTCAGGGAGAACCTTTCTAGACTCAATCCCTGAATCAGACTATGACCAAGACATAACTCCTTCATCAGTTTCAAGAAAAGACGATGTGACCAGTTCAGAAAAATTCACTCAAATCACCCACCGAATCTGAAACTAAGTTGAAACTCATGTAGAACTATGAGTACAACCATATTACACTTCAGTATTTGAAGAAGCCACGCTTTTGTAGAATTCTTTTAAAAATGTGACTTCTTCATCCATAAAAGTCTGAACTCCCACTTATGTAGAAGTATCAGCATCACCATATCACACTTCTATGTTTAGAGAAGTCATGCTTTTGTAGAATTTTATATTTTAATCTTTTGAGTTACAAATTAATGTCTAAGTTAAAAAAAAAGTGACCAAAACACATCTTTGTATATAGAAGTTAACCCAAGTCTTGTGTTTCCAAGAGTCTAGAAGTAGTGACGATGTGAGGGGGTGAGAAAAGAGTAAAAAATGATATAAACCAAGTGGCTAGCACTAATCAAAAGATGAGCCACTACCTAGGAAGATGATGGAGGAGGAACCGTTGAGGATGATGGTGATAAGACCCATAATAGACTTGACCATGAGAATGAAGAGGATGACGGGGAGGAATGATAAGGAATAAAATCCACTTTTGTGTGGGCTTAATGGCATGTGTAAGAGTGTGTCATGTGTAAGAGGTGTGTAAGAGGGTGTCATAAAGTGTTGACTTTTTCCTCTCACTTGTCTTTTGGGGAAAAACATCTTACACCCCCTAATTTGAAATTCAAAACCACACCCTCCACACAAACTGGATTCCACACAGTTTTACAAAAAAAGAGATATTCACATTGATGAGGGCGTGAAACGTTAGAAGCATTTACATGTGAAAAGCTCAATTTTTCACGTTCGTGAAAAACTCCCAAAAAAAAATTTGATAATTGAGATACATTGATCCCTGAGATGAAGAAAATTGTGAAATCACTTTAGTGATTAGAGGGATCGCCTTGATAGGACTAGAACATCTAATCCCAAAAATATAATCCTCAAAAATAAAAATGGGGTGAAACACAAGTCTTGGTTGGAAAGGTGATCAAATGATAGAGAGTAACTATTAAAGTGGTAATGACTTTGAACTAAAAAAATTAAAAAAATTTGGTATGAAACCAATTTCTCATGGCTAAATAAAAAGTAGTGCTAGAAATCGAGGCCAAAAATTAGGCTAATATGGATAAAAGCAAGCTTGTGGACCACTTTCAAACTACAATTTGAGAGACCAAATGAAAGAGTTTAATAGGAGAAAAGTTATAGTATTCAAAAATAGTACAACTCTCTCGTAGAACTTGTTTCCAAACTTTCTCTGTAACACATTCGAAAAAGGGCTACAAAAACTAAAAAAGCTAGACATTTTCTACAAAAGCATAGATGATTTGTGGGAAACTATTGGCATGCACACTTTTCAAAAAAAAATTCTAAGTAGGGTGCACATACCCTACCGGACCCTCATTTAAGGCCTACGAGGGTTAACCAAGTAGACAAAGGTCCTTTCAAGCTATAAGAAGGGAACCCAAAATATCACACACATAAAGATCAGTGGCCGTAAATGGCGAATCTAAGGGGGTTAGACATACCAATATGATAAATTGATCCAACAACTAAAACCTACCAGTTGGCCCATGCCTTGAGAGAATAACCCCCCATCACATCTTCCATGCATTGTACCAAGATTATGCCTCCAATTATGCCACCACGTTTAAAAAACTTGGTGATTCTAATTCCCAAGTGACTAGTCCTATACCAAATACAACATCTGGTCCTACGTTATCGAAAGAGACTTTTCCTTTTGTCATTGTGTAACCTCCCTTAGATTCGTTCTAATAAAGTATCTATTAGTATCCCCTTTTTCAAAGCTTTTATGGAAAAGTAATATATACATTAGATCAAATGACTAAGGATAAATGGAGTATACCTCACTTGCATTTGTTGATTTCTTGATAAAGCATGGGATAAGAAGACAAGGCTTACATCCAGATATACCACTAAATAAAATGGAGTTGTTGAGAGAAAGAATAGAGTGATTAGTGAAGTGGAAAGATCTATGATGAATGAGAAGGGTATGCCATCATATTATTGGTAGTAGCATGTGCTATACAACGTGCGCCTTTATATTTTTAACAAAATACCTACAACTGCCATTTTTAAGAGTACACCAGAGGTGAGGATGGCTTGGGTAGGATCCAATGCTGCCTCCACCAAGAAGAAATCCAAAAAGAAGGTGTCTTGGTCCAAAAAACTTACTAATATCAAGCCACACTTAAGATGTGTCTGATACCATCATCAATAGGAAAAGATGTGGCCAAAGATGTAGAGGCATGGATAGAGTTCATGATCAACTATTTCTCTTTTGTTGGTACTAATGAAGTGAAGCAATCGATGTTGGCCCGTTTTTGACAATTAGGGATGCTAAGCTAGGGTGGAAGGAGTGGTGTAGAGAAAAGGATGTCCAAGAAAGCACTTTGAGTTCTATAACAAATCAAGGGAGCTGTTACGGATAGGTACTTGCCTTTAGACTCGAAACCCTAAAGATGAATGAGTTCTATAGCATAACCCAAAAGAACTGATCAATGGATACTTATTACACCAAGTTTGTTAAGCTTTAAAAGTATGCTCCAACTATGATCTTGGCTCAATACATTATCATATTTGTGCCAGGCTTCAACCCTCCCCTTAACCCCATCGGCCAGAATCCATGCGATTGACCATCCTTCAGGATGCAATTTTTCGAGCTAAGCCTTTGGAATAGAAACTAAAGGATAAAACTAGCAATAACTTCAGGAAGATAACTTACCTTGAATCATCCAATTAAGGGCGACCCTCTAGATTACCCTTCAATTGATCGATCAATGGTCAAAATTCATGACCACTCTTGCCTCGCCTCTAGAGACCCTACAAAATGACCTAGCATGGTAAAATGGAGTGTGCTACAATTGCCATCAACCAGGTCACCACCATGTGTTGAATGCCCTCATCCACCCAAGGCTCTTAACCTTTCAAAATTTTCTCCCCCAAACTTTTCCTAGAATCCACAATTTAATCCTAGGGGAAGAACTGCTTCCATTTAACAACCCAATCAGGTGAGGAACAGAGTTTAAGGCTCCAAAGGTGGATATCATGAATGAGGTCGTGGAGGAATAGGAAGAGTTACTATGATCCAAGTTGAAGAAGTAACCCTTGAAGATGAAGAGGATGCTAGATCCTGAGTTCATACTGTGATAGAGCACTAAGGTGAAAGTCGGCAAATTTGAGTGATCTAGACACTAGTATCTCATCATGATAAACATTTTAAATTGCTGATTGATTTTGGAAGTACTCATTCATTTCTCTCACCAAAGTGCATCAGACAATTAGGTCTTAGTCAAAAACCATCCAGGAAAATGGTCATCAAGATATCTAGTGGCAAGGAAGTGATTTCTCAACATACCATAGGGGATCTAAAGTTCAATCTTGATGGAAAACCAACCAATTGCTACTTCCACATCATTTCTTTGGGTATTTATGATGGTATTCTTGGAATGGATTGGCTAAAAGCAAAAAGGGACACCATCCACTATGAAAATGGACAAATCTAACTCAAGGATGCTAAAAACAAAGAAGTAATGGCCTCAGGGAGGACTAGTAGACCCAACTTATAGCTAGTAAAGGGTAGTAAGATACTAAAAGGGTCTAAGGAAGAATCAAAGGGTGTTCGTAGTAAAACTAAACAAGGTAGAGAAAGATACTATAGGGAGTGAATCTGATTAGTTATTGGACTACAAAGATCTCTTCCCAAAGGAACTTACCCAGATGTCTCCACAAAGGTATATTGACCACGAGATTGATCTTATTCATAGAGCACAACCTCTAGAAAAAAGGGCATAAAAAAAGTCCATTATTCTAGAATCGATAAGACTCAAGGAAGAACTCGGATTGATGTTAGAGCAAGGATTCATTAGGTTGAGTGTATCACCTTGGGGAGCCTTGGTCCTATTTCAAAAGAAGAAGGATGGAACCTTACAGTTATGCATTTACTACTATAGGGGCCTAAATCAACTCACCGTCTCGTGAAGAGTACGTATCCAATCCCTAGGATTGACGAACTCTAGATCGACTTCATGGAGCCCAAGTCTTCACAAAGATTGATTTGAAGTGTAAAAAAATTGAAAGGTCCCATATGAATCATGGCCCCCAAGGCCAATGGACCATGCCCATGGACAATATTAATGATAGTGTGAAAGGGGTGGTCATGTATGTATACCATTATAGGCCATTATTGGGGGTAACTTGGATAATCCCTTGATAATGACAAATATTATTTTTACCTTAAACTTTGTTAATCTTTTGCTAATATTTGTTAATTTATGTTTTCTTAGGCTAATCTAGTTCAATGGCTAGTTACTTTCCTTCATTAGTATCAGAGCCCTTGTTTTGATCCATTATTTTTCCTATTTCCTACCAATTGTCTTTAATTTTTTGTATTTTCTTGATCAAGAAGATGGGTATAGTGTTCTTGAATGGTGGAGTTCCCTTTTTTTTGTTTAATTCCTAAGCTTTTGGGGATATGGGTTTACTGTGGACCAAATTTTGGGAGAGCCACACCAATTTTTCAAATTTTAGGACCAAAATTGGGAAAAAAAAGTCACTAATCTTGATTAAGTTTGCTAATAAAAAATGATTTTCTTTCTCCCTCCTCTTTTCTTGATCTTTTAGAGCTAGGAATCCTATTTCATGAGCCCAAAGCCTACCATATCTTGGAGATTTTCTTGGAGCATATTCTGAGCTTCACATTGATCATCTTCTTGGCGCTTCAAATCGTGAAAACAAGCCGTGAGGACATCCATGGGCTATGTGCTGTTTCATGGAGAGTTGGGGCTTTAATTTCACTAATTGGTTGCCAAGAGTGCTTCATAACACTTCTTTAATGTGTAAGAAAGGCTCTATTCACTTCAGTGCTTTTATTTCTCAAGTGCTTGCATATTAGGGTTCTCAAGAAAAATCAAGGTTTTTATAAAAAAAAATTAAAAATTTTCTTCAATAATCTCTTTCTTCATGCTTAGCTCTACTCATATATTTGATCAATTGTTGCTTAAGCATGGGATTTCATAAGATTCTTCACTTTCTTGCATATCTTGAAATTTTTGAGAAATTAGGGTTTTCTTCCATCTTTTTAGGGATCCAAGATATCAAGCATGATCATTAGTCTTCCCTTTTTCCATCCTTGCCATCATTGCATTAAAAACATGGGAAAACTAGGGTCCTTGATGAGATAGGGTTTAAGGGTAAATGCTTCAAAATTAGGGTTTATCTTGGGATTTTTCTTGATTTCAAATGCATAAATACATGCCCTTAGCTTCCTTTAATCATGGCATGCATTTTTTATACCCTTGGGAATATATCAAAGTTTTACTCATTTAGGTCATATTAATCTTCACCTTGAGGGTTTCTTTCATACATCTGTGCATTGAGCTATTTTCTCGAAGCCATCAAAGAATCAACAAGCAAGGGGATTGAAGACAACCAAGAAGGATTGTGGCACTACCATATAACCTCATCAACAAAATTAAATGCTTGTAATGGTTAACTTGTTGGCATGTTTCTATAAATGCCATGGATGTAAGTGAACTCTCTCATTGACTTTGAGTCAATTTCTCTCACACATAATTGTAAACACTCTTCATTTTAAAAGCTAGATAGAATGTGTGAGGGTACCTTGGAAATTGGAGGAGAGGCAAAGGGGAGCATGGCTTGAACTCACCATGCCATGAGGGTGTCGTGGTAAAGTGCTACGGTGAGAGATTAGGTACTTGGTGAGAAGACATGGCCCAAACCCTATCTCTTGGATTTCAAACTTGAGTAATTTGTTTAGAAGAGCTTGGCGAGATCAACAAGCTTCGACGTGCTACATCAAATTGACTATTGGCAAGGGCAATTTGCATTGACAATTGGCAAGGGCGATATGAATTGATGCATTGAAGTAGATTTATTTGGTTGCAAATTAGGGTGTAAAGAAGTTGGCATTGTGTATCCATTGGGTTGCATTTGATACATTATGTATAGAATATTTGAGATTTGGTTCGGATTATTTCAAAGGAGGTGCTGCCCAAATTTGCTTAAAATCCCTACATGGCTGCAACCTACAACCCTAATTCAGTCCATAAATGAAGGGGCTAAATTGAAGGGTGATACATAGATTGAAATGTTGTATCAAGGGCTACAATCCAAGCTATCAGCACTCAATTCTGACAACAATTGCATCTCCAACCGGAGGATCTTGCAAATAGGTCTAGTCCAAAACAGCACCATATATTGACAAAGTGAGCATAGGGTTATGTTCCCCATACCTTAAGCTTCATATCAAGCCCTTAACCTCACCAATCGGACACCCAAGCTAGCCGCTTTTCCTCCAAGATACCCTAGGGTTAATGGACTGAATCAATTTTGACATCATCATAGTCATTAGGAACTCAATGGAGTCTTCTTGGGCCCTTTAATTTGCCATGAGGTTATGGAAACGTTTAACTTTTTGACAAATAGGAGCCCGCCATGTAAGCAAAAACCAATGGTTTTTAAGAGAGGTGTAAGAGTGGTCAAAGGGTGCACTTTTTCCCCCAAAAGGGGGGGGGGGGCAATTTTACAATTTTCGGACCTCCATAACTTCTACATACAAGCTCCGATCTGAGCGGAGATTACAGATCCGTGATCTACGCATCAAGAGCTTTCCATAGATATGTTACATGATATGGTTTTATCTGCTAGATTTTAAATTCCATTTTCCCTCCAAAATTCAAATTCGAATAAAGTAGCCGTTTTGAAGCTTCTAATTAGAAAACGTTTCTTCTTAAGACAAAAGGTTTGACTCCCTTAAACTGCCAAATAAAAGGGCCCAAGAAGACTCCATTGAGTTCCTAATGTGGAGAGTACACTCTTTTCCCTTTATGGCAAGCTAAAGACATCAAGAATCGGACTGCAGTCTGCATTGGATTGGTCAAAGTTGCAAATTACTCACCGATTGACTTTTCAAAAAAAATTCAAAAAAGAGAGTACTTATGCATTGACCACAATCAAAGTGATCATACACGGGGATTCTATACATCATTACCTCTATATAGAGCTAAAGAGCTTGTAAATCAAGGTTTAGGATCTAATCTAGCTTAAAATTGGTCATTTCCCAGGATGGCGTCAAAGACAAAGACCAAGGCTACTTTCAAGGAAGTGGTTGAGCATGAGAGTGTTGCTCCAGAAGCAAAGCAAGATGCAAGACAAGATACTCAAGAGCTTGTGCAAACTAATATTGACTTGCATCAAGGGTCACATATACCACAAGTTTCCATTGAGACTCAAGGGGTTGTGCAAATGATCGAGAAGATGTATCTTGATCGATAAAGGACTATGAGCTAATTGCTAAAGATTATGGAGAGTCTACGCCAAAAAAACCAAGGTAATGCAAGTGATAATCAATTCTTTGACTGCTTGGATCAAAGATTTGTAGCCATGGATCAACAATTCCAAAGAATTAGCTCAGAATTAGTGACACTGCACGATGGGATTTTTGAGATTAAGGAAGGGTTCACTAGCTTAAGGCAAGACTTGGGCAAGGAAAAGGAAGTTCAAATGATCCAATGGTGTCTCAAGTGTTTGGGCCCCAACCTATTGGTTCTACTATGGGCACTTCAAATGCTAATGCTATACATACACCCCAAGCTAATCCTCACATCAACTTGAACCAAGTCACATGCCTATACTTGGAAAGGAGAATTTGCCTCCTCCTAGGATGCACCAAGGTGGAACAAGCACATGTGGAATGTCAATGCAACAAGGTGGTTATGGGAGTCCTATACAATCAAGTGGACCAAATGTGCCAAACATGCCTATGCACCAAGTGAGTGCTAATATGCCAAGTACATCAGTGCATGGTTTGTCTCCTCCAATGCAAGGGAGAAGTTTGGAAAAGGGAAAAGGTATTCCATTAGGTGAACCACCTCTATATGGCAATTGGAATGCTTCTCCAAGATTTCATGATCATTATTCCAATGACTTGGGTGGTCTCTTCATCAATGATTCGGGTCATCATTTTCAATGCTTTGGTACCTCATCATATTAGGCCACATCAATTCAATGACATGGGTGCTTTTCATCCAAGGCCACGTGATCATCATAGGGATAATGAGGAGGAGTTCAAGGGTGTAAAGGATAAGATTCACTAAGTTCAAAGGGGAAGGTTCATCGAATGATGAATTTGAGGAATGGATAGACAAGATATATATTTACTTTGAGCTTAGCCCTCGTAGTGATAGGGACAAGGTGTTGTTCAGCTACCATGGCTTGAACTCACTATGCCACGAGGGTTCCGTGGTAAAGCGGTATAGTGAGAGATTAGGTACTTTGTGAGAAGAAATGGCCCAAACCCTTTCTCTTGGATTTCAAACTTGAGTAAGGGGGTTGGAAGAGTTTTGCGAGATCAGCAAGCTTTGACGTGCTACATCGAATTGACAATTGGCAAGGAAAATTTGCATTGGCAATTGGCAAGGGCGATATGAATTGATGCAAAGAAGTAGGTTGATTTGGTTGAAAATTAGGGTGTAAAGAAGTTGGCATTGTGTAGCCATTGGGTTGCATTTGATAAATTATGTATAGAATATTTGGGATTTGGTCCAAATTATTTCAAAGGAGATGCTGCCCAAATTTTCTCAAAACCCCTACATGGCTGCAACCTAAAACCCGAATTCAATCCATAAATGAAGTGGCTGATTTGAAGGGTGATACATAGATTAAAATATTGTATCAAGGGCTACATTTCAAGCTATCAAGAACTCAATTCTAACAACAATTTCATGTCCAATTGGAGGATCTTGCAAATAGGTCAAAGTGTGGCCTAGTCCAAAATAGCACCGTATATTGACAAAGTGAGCATAGGGTTATGTTCCCCATACCTTAAGCTTCCTATCAAGCCCTTAACCTCACCAATCGGACACCCAAGCTAGCCGCTAGGCCCATTTTTTTACAAGATACCCTACTAGGGTTAATAGACTGAATCAATTTTAACATCATAATTGGAGAGTACACTCTTTTCCCATTCTGGTAAAAAGTTGCAAATTACTCACTGGTTGACTTTTCAAAAAAATTTAAAAAAGAGAGTACTTGTGCATTGACCACGATCAAAGTGATCATACACATGGATTCTATACATCATTACCTCTATATAGAGCTAAAGAGCTTGCAAATCAGAGTTTAGGATCAAATCTAGCCCTAATTTGGTCATTTCCCATGATCAAAGTCAAAGACCAAGGCTACTTTCAAGGAAGTGGTTGAGCATGAGAGTGGTGCTCCAGAAGCAAATCAAGATGCAAGACAAGATACTTAAGAGCTTGTGCAAACTAATATTGACTTGCATCAAGGGTCACATATACCACAAGTTTCCATTGAGACTCAAGGGGTTATGCAAATAATTGAGAAGATATATCTTGATCGAAAAAGGACTATGAGCTAATTGCTAAAGATTATGGAGAGTCTAGGCCAAAAAAACCAAGGTAATGCAAGTGATAATCAATTCTTTGACTGCTTGGATCAAAGATTTGTAGCCATGGATCAACAATTCCAAAGAATTAGCTCAGAATTAGTGACACTTTGCATGATGGGATTGTTGAGATTAAGGAAGGGCTCACTAGCTTAAGGCAAGACTTGGGCAAGGAAAAGGAAGTTCCCAATGATCCAATGGTGTCTCAAGCATTTGGGCCCCAACCTCTTAGATCTACTATGGGCACTTCAAATCCTAATGCTATACATCTACCTCAAGCTAATCCTCATCAACTTGAACCAAGTCACATGCCTATGGTTGGAAAGGAGAATTTCTCTCCTCCTTGGATGCACCAAGGTGGAAAAAGCACATTTGGAATGTAAATGCAACAAGGTGGTTATGGGATTCCTATGCAATCAAGTGGACCAAATGTGCCAAACTTGCCTATGCACACGAAGTGAGTGCTAATATCCCAAGTACATTGGTGCATGGTTTGTCTCCAATGCAAGGGAGAAGTTTGGAGAAGGGAAAAGGTATTCCATTAGGTGAATCACCTCTATATGGCAATTGGAATGCTTCTCCAAGATTGCATGATCATTATTCCAATGACTTGGGTGGTCTCTTCATCAATGATTTGGGTCATCATTTCAATACTTTGGTACCTCATCATATTAGGCCACATCAATTCAATGACATGGGTGCTCTTCATCCAAGGTCACATGATCATCATAGGGATGATGAGGAGTTCAAGGGTGTTAAGGATAAGATTACTTTCACTAAGTTCAAAGGGGAAGGTTCATTGAATGATGAATTTGAGGAATGGATCAACAAGATGGATATTTACTTTGAGCTTAGCCCTCGTAGTGATAGGGATAAGGTGTTGTTAGTTGGAAGGTTATGCTCATGCACGGTGGTTATGAAATCACTGTTTGGGAGGATTTCAAGGGTGAGTTGAGAAGGACATTCATTTCAGCCCTCAATCAATGAAAGATGGTGGAAAAATGGGATAATCTTACTCAAACACACAATGTCAAAGACTATATGCACAAGTTCATGAAGCTTTCACTTCATGTGAAGGGTTTGAGTGAGGGTTACAAATTGCAGAAGTTCATCAAAGGTTTACAAAATAGTATAAGAGTTCATGTGCAAACTCAAGGACCCAAAACCATCAAGGAGGCTATGCTCTTAGTGGAGATCTATGAAGCAAAGTACAAAAATCAAGGAAATAGGGCTGAAATTGGCACTTCACATGTGGGAAAATCTTCAAGCGGTGGCACTGCTTATTCCGCTCCTCCAAAATTCCCAACCGTCTAAGTTGGTAGAGAAAATTTCAGATTTGGTATTTCTTTTCCTAAGTCTTCCAATGTTGATGGTGGGAAGAAATTTTATGCAAAGGAGGTTAGCAAGAGCAAGGTGATTGGTGAAGATCGTATCAATAACTTGAAGAGAAAGGGTTTATGCTTCAAGTGTAGGGAGAAATGGGTTAAAGATCATTGGAAAGTATGCAAAGCTAAGAAAATCACTCTTAGCATGACCCTCATCGAGTCTTGCAAAGATGGGGGAAAAGAGAAAGTGGAAGACTATGAAGAGTGCTTTGAATATACCAATGATGCAAATAAGTTAGAAGATGAGGGTGAGTTCCGTTTTGATCCGGGTGGGTCAAAGAAGGGAAATCATGATTATGATGTTGGATTTCCCCTATCTATGTGTGCTTATGATGATAAAGACCATGTGGCTACTTTGTGCAATTTGTCTAGTGATGCCTATGCGACATGAAAAGGTGCACATACATCGAGGCTCAAGGCATGGAAGAGTAGCACATGTTTTGGTTTATGGGGTGAGAGTACACATAGCTTTGTCAACAAGAGATCTAAGTCTCAAATTGCAGCCCATAGCTTTATCTTCGTGGAATCTCGCATGGCATGAAGTTCACATGGCTAATGGGGCAAAAATGGATTGCACAT
This sequence comes from Cibotium barometz, assembly GCF_041138505.1. Taxonomy (NCBI): domain Eukaryota; kingdom Viridiplantae; phylum Streptophyta; class Polypodiopsida; order Cyatheales; family Cibotiaceae; genus Cibotium; species Cibotium barometz. Next base: position 19,094,252 of record NC_141052.1, read on the forward strand.
TGGTATGCAAGAATGTGGACTTGGTTCTCACAGGTGGTTATACATGCACAGCTTATTTACTTGTCTTGTATATGGGTCCCATTGATATCGTATTGAATTGTGATTGGTTTGCAATGCTTGGATTATTCCACATGAATTTACAGCAAGGGTATATGAGTTTCATGCATGGAAATGATGAGCTTATATTGACCGGAACTCATGTGCCAAGTTTCAAGATGATCAATGCAACACAACTCAAGAGGGAGATCAAGAATATGGAATGCATATATGTTTTACATCTTTGCAAGGAAGAAAGAAAAGAGGAAAAACAAGAAGTTATGCATGAAGGAATTGTTAAAGGAGTATGAAGATGTAACATGCAACATAATTATGCATAGATGTAGAATCCTGTCACACAATGTCTCACATCGCCTTCTTTATCCTGAGTTTCATGAGTCTTTAGTAATACACTTTATCACTTCACACTTTAAAAGATAAGAGAGAGAGATATATATATAAAAGAGTATGAAGATGTAACATGCAATAGAATTATGCTTAGATGTAGAATCCTGTCACACAATGTCTCACACCACCTTCTTTATCCTAAGTTTCGTGAGTCTTTAGCAATCCACTTTATCACTTCACACTTTAAGAGATAAGATATATATATATATATTTGTACACCTTATTGGGTCCCAAATTACCCACTAATGGACCCCTCTTATTGCTAGGAGTATTTTCTTTATTACTTTGAAGACAATGATGAGCCATCTTGTCACCATACACTATAGTGTAGAGTGGAGGTGACATTCCCTCCTGCTTAGCTTAGCTGGGTAGGTTCATGGCTTCCAAGTAGTCCAACAATAAATGGGGGTACTCTTGAAAGAACTCCTCATTTACCCAAATGGCTTTGTGGGTAGCTCGATCTCAGAACTTTGTGTAGAACTAATGGAGTCTTTGAGCAAAACCATGCTTCCAATGATGAAGAAGGATCTACTCAAGCCCACTGACTTCTTCTACTTCGTCTCAAACAACCACGTCTCGATGTTGTTCATCTGAAACATCAAAAAGCTCCCATCCAATATATGGTTTTAGATAAGAAACATGGAAAACATCATGCATCATTCAATTGTTAGAAACTTTTACTTCATGGAGACATCATTTAGTTTCTTGACTCTAGGAAAAGATCCAAAACTACAGAAAGAAAGCTTAGGACAATGTTTGCCCACTTGTTTCAATCTCTATTTCATGATATGCAAATAGGCCTTATCCCCTTCCTTGAAGTGGACATCTCATCTATACTTATTTGCCTGTCCATAAATTGAATAATGGCCAGGCTCAAAATTGAGGGCCTAACTATATTAAGTTCCAAACTCTATGGAATTGATAGACTGATCTTCTATGCTATCCAAGTCTTTTCCAAAGATCTTGAGAATGGTAGATTCCTTCATGGTCTAGATCTTGGTCTTTCTATTAAGAGGATAAGCCCGATTGGGTAATTCTTACCAGGGATGTACTTGATCATTCCTCCAAATTGGTGGAAGAGATGACTCCATCTGGTGTGTTGATCAATCCACTAGGTACTTGGCATTGTCGGGAGCTACCTAAGTGCTTGGTATGCTATGTTGCCTGTGAAAACTCATCCATAAAGAATAGGCTTCCAATGTTTGAGTGCTATGACTGCCTTTCTAGCTTGCCCTTGAAAGTCTTGGAAATACAATAGGGAAACTTGCTAGGAGGTTCTTCCCCAGGGACCAAATCAATATGAAGATCCTCAGGATAAGAGGTTGGGAAACTAGGCAAGATATTGACCCTACGTAGAATGTTCTGATGTCGAGAAATGAGATCTGCCACCGAGGGAATGAAGAAGAAGATGAGACAACTCTTATCGATGAAATAGAAGATGTTTAAGCATGAACATAAATTAATGTTCCTTCCTTTCCCTTGCAGATAGCTAGTTAGGCCTAGAGATAAAAAATCAAAGGCATGCCGAGAATGCTCCTATCCCCACAAATTCTGGCATGCTCAAGCAAATCTTTACTACAGATAGTAAAAGTGTCTTTCCCTCAATTGGGAATGGATTCATACTGGTAAAACCACTGGATTCCTAAGATCATGTCACACCCCAAAGAGGCGAGACAATGAAATCTCATTAAAATGAGACCTTTCAAACTTGAAAAGAAAACTGCTATGCTTTTTGAGAAATGTGGGTGCAGAGACCAGGTGTAAACCCGTCCATCTCTAAATGATAGGGCACTATTGTATATCTCATTTTGGTAGCCAACTGGGGAGAGATGAAATCCTCAGAACTACCCATGTCAAATAGGACTACAAAACTGGTGGCCCTTGGTAGAGCCATAAGCTTGGATCATGATTTTTTGTGTGGTTGTGGCCTCACCCTCTCCTGTTTAGCATCAACCACTATTAACCACTTTGGTTAGCATTACCTTTTGCGTGGCTACACTCTTTGTAATATATCTTTTGTAACAGCGTAATGCGCTGATTGTAATGAGACATGGGATGACCAAGCTTACGGCTTGTGTAATGCCAGTCTCATGAGGAATAGTTGTACATAGAGCTAGAAGACTAGGAAGACTAGTTTTATGCTTGCAATTGTAAATGGGCGACCGGCCATTGTAATTATGAGCTCTTGTATATAAGTCATTTTATGAAATATGAAAAGGGACAATCCCATTCGTGTCATTTGATCTTCCCTTCTCTCTCTCTCTCTCTCTCTCTCTCTCTCTCATTTGAGCTTGTGGATGCATGTTAGCTTGTGTTCTTTCTTGCTTACATGTTTGATTGTCGGTGTATGTAAGTAGGATGATAATGCCCTCATTTCTCTTCTTCTCTATCCTCTCTTTGATATCTACCAAGTCCCTTTTGCATGATAGTTGCATGAGGTGAAGGTTGATCTCTACATAGCTTCCTTACTTCTTTCTCTCTACCTAGCCATTAGATCTCTTCTTGGGTGACACAAGAAGAGGTGGAGTGAGCCCCAAGCAGCTTCACATCAAGGAGTTAACCCTCTTAGGTTTGGTCGAGTGCAAATCTTTAGATTCGACCCTTACATGTACCTCTCCTCTCTTCTCTTTCCTCCTTAAGTGCAAGGTAGCATGTTATCCTTAACATCTTTTGTGTCACTACCTACTGGGGAATGTATTTGGCTTAGGGTCCTCCACTCTATTCATTTTCTAGTGTCGTTGGTTAGCCTGGTTGTTGGAGTGTAAATCCATCGGGTTGGTTGTCTGATTTTGTGTTTATTTCTATTTTTTATATGTGGTGATTACCCAGAGCATTGAAGGTTAATCGAGCATCGGAGCATTGAAATCTTCATCGAGCATGGGAGGAGAAAGTAAGTGCTCTCACATTGCCCTTAACATTCATGCAAAACGTTGTTTTTTTGTTCCTTTTCCTTCAAGTTTGCATCTTAGTTTAATCGATAAGTTAATCTTAATTAAGTAATTTTTAATTATGCATTATAGGCACCAATAGATAGCTAGAGACTAGCTCTAGCTCTCTATTGCATTAAAAATATAAAAAAACAGTGGGAAAACACCTAAATTAGCAGGGATTTGAGGAGAAAAACCAGGCTAAACTGCATTCTGCTAGCTATTCTGAGAAGGGAACGTTCGTTCAGTTTATAGGCCATTGTCGTGGAACATCTTCCACGTATGTTACCTTCCTCATCTTACCAAATCTAGTAAGATTTTTTGACTGAATGTGGCAGTTGCATTAAAATTGGTAAGTGCATTTAATTGCATTAAAATTGGTAAGTGCATTTAATTGCATTCAATCAAGTGGGTGTAGTTGAATTACAGAATATTTTGGGGTGCTATCAGACCTACAGCTTTAAAGTCCCAGACAAATCTTAAAAATTCCCAAATCTGATAGTGCCATGGTCATTTTTTGAAAGTGCCACGGTCATTCCAAACATGACATGCCTGTGCCATTCCCGTTGCCACCGTATTCAAGAAGTGTACGCCCATTCCTTTCGCCTTTTGGAGAAAACGCCCATGCCGTTCAGCCTTTGGATGCAAACGCCCGTTCCATCTCAATCTTGAGTGAATGCCCGTGCCATCTTTGCCATGCTCGTTCCATTCTTAACCTAACTTGAACACTTGTTCCTTCCTTCATTTTAAAGAGAACACCTGTTTCCTTCTCATTTTTAAAAACAAATGCCCATTCTTGCAAGAAAACGTCCGTTCCACTTCAAAGGGTACAGCTATACCATTTCAAAAAAAAAAAAACATTTTCACAGAGGGATTGTGCTAGCAGTTCCACATTTCCATGCACCTACGATCTGGTAGATTGGCTCAAAATTACCCTCTTTTCAATGAAGTGAACTCCCCTGAAGCTCCTTTGCTCAATACCGAGTAGAGTCAAATGGTGCTTGTCTTTGATAGTACCACCCAAAGCGAAGACCACCCCAGCATGGGGATGGGGAGCTCCTGACCTCGAGATAGGAGAGCTTGAACATCAATGCATGGACAGACCATCTATCCAATAGCAAGATCCTACCTCTCCTACACATCCGCAGAGAAGCCTTGGTTTGAGAATTTGCAATTTTATCATAGGAAATACACAGCCGGAAGAACCTTAATCCAGGGTGAGAGGCATGGACCAACCGCAAGAAATCAAGCCCACTTTTTCTCTAGATCCTAGAGCAGAAGTGGGGAAAAGTGAAAGCCAATAGACCCAAACTAAACCACCAGTCTAGAGAGTCATGCTTGTCTCAAGTGTGGCTGATCATTATAGGGCCCAATGACCTAGACAAAACCTAGGGCCAGGTCCATCATCCCAAGGACCATAAATGTCTCACCAAAGAGAAAGGGTCTACCCAGGTCCTTCACATCAACTCAGTCTTCCTGTATATCAATAGTACTCACCACAACGAGTCTACCCTCCATACCACATGGGACCACAAGGGGCATGTGCTAACCCACCTATGAGACAAGGGCCTCTAATGGTATATTATTCTCCTTGCCCCACTCCTCCACCAACCATTCCTCAAACTATACCTGCTCCAGCCATGAAACCACAAATGTTGAGGTTAGCCATGGAAATAGGGAGGGAGTGGCAGTGGGCATCACACCCCCAGCACCAGTACAACCTGCACTTGTACTTATAGCAGAACAAACCCGCTAACATCTTGAAGCTTATCACTAAGTTTGATGGGATTGGAGATCCCATCCCACACCTGGAGATGCTTAATCAGATTTGTGAAGCCTTTGGCCTTGTAGAAGATCAAGTCAAGGTGAGGGCTTTTGGCCTCACCCCACTTGATGGCAAAGCAGGCCAATGGTTCAGGTCCTTGAAAGCAAGGACAAGGCCACCTTTGAAGATTTGAAAGAGGCCTTCAAGGTAGGATATTCTTGCAAGGCACGAGATGGAGCCCAGTGGAACAGTTGCGTAACATAGACAGAAGGAAGGAGAAACCATTAGAGATTACATCAATAGAGTTAGATATCTCCACTCACGTTGCAGTGCCAGAGATAAGTTGAGGATAAGTTCTCTGACAAAAGATTAATAGGGAGATTTCTAGAGGGTCTTGATGACGTGCCCTTACACAACTCATTGTATGCCTTGGGACACACCTCTCCTTTGAGCAATGTTGCAGGAATGCCATGTATTTGGAGGACAAATTCACGGGAACACGTTCCCAAGAACTTCATGAGGGCACATCAAAAGCTTCTTTTAACACCACCAGTACAAACCCTGATGGAAAAGGCAAGGAGTCCACATCAGGATAGCATGTAAAATAATTGGCCGTTGTTTAATGCACCAAATGACCCAACAATGGAGAGCTCTACCTCAAGCCTTGGCAACCAACACCAAGCAACCACTAGCCTTGCCAGCACCAGTGCTCCATAATGCACCTCAAATAGGCCAAGAAGTGACCCAAAGAGGAATCCTCATGGTGCCCTAAATTACCTTACCACCCTTGGTTCTTCCACCTCAACCCCCATTGCCACAAGAGTTGCACCACTTCGTCAGCAGCTAACTCTAACTGAAATCTTTGAACATGGGAATGAGTAGGAAATTCCAGAAGTTACCACTTATGAAACCCTAGAACCAACAAGCCCACCCTCTCAAATATTAAATCACTATGTTATAGAGGGAGATAAAATGTACCCGATGTACTTAGCAACCCCAATGTCGTGAGCCAGAGACATGAATAGGATGGTCAAACAATACCCATATAGTGCTATGATTGTGTCGGACCTCATCTAGTAGCTGAGTGTCCCAACTTGAAAGGGATGGGAAGTACCTCTATAGGTGCTTCTGCCTTGACCCCATTATGTTTAGGGTGTGGTATTGATCACATGTGTAAGGATTGTCCACTAAGACTTGGAACAATAGGAACGGCTCATGAAGCCGTTCCAAGCACCAGCCTTAACTTTTTGAGTGTTAGAGGCAGCTTCATTCAGAGCCATCCCACTTAACACTATAACCAAACTACAAAATAGGCAGAGGGCTGTAGCTCACGCTATAGTGGAGGCATTAACCTCACAAGACCAAGGCCAAGTAAGTGCCCCTGAACAAGCATGAGCTACTAGGCACTCAAGAAAGAAAGCCACAAAGATGGGTGAGAGCCAAGTGTTCAAAAGATTGCATGACAACTCATGCGTCTTCTTCTTCATCTGAAGAAGAAGATTTGCTATGCCCTGCCGCTCGAGCCAGCGAACCTATCAACATGCGCCAACTACTGAAAAAGCTCATTGAATATCCTAACCCCATAGAGGAAAAGGAGAGACTCTTAGTAGCAGCCCAAGAGTTAGTCCGGGAATGCCAAGTGCAAATGGAAGAAGTATGTTGGTAGCTATATTCTCTTGGGTTCTCTAGGTCCATTCTCTCAAGATTGCATGGGAGAATGACCCTTGGGAACAAGTGTCGATGATGATCTCCCTGATGCTTATTTGTTCAAATTGGACATGTTGCCCGAATGGAGCAAGGAAATATCCGATTATCTAGCTTATGGTTTTCCGCAAGAACGATCCTTGAACAAAGATAAAATACGGCAACTTATTAAGCTTACTGCACCTTATCAATTAATTGCGGGAGAATTATACAAGCTAGATAAGGACAATGTCCTAAGGAGATGCATGAGAGAAGATGAGCTCGTCAAGATTTTGGATGAAGCACATTCAGGGATAGGCGGAGGACATTTTGATGGAGAGATTATGGCTACCAAGGTGCTTCAAGTAGGATTATGGTGGCCTACGGTGTTTGGGGACGCCATAGAGTTTGTCAAAAGGTGTGAAGAATGTCAACACAATTTGCTATCCCACAACAAAGGGATAGGATGCCACTCATCCCTTTTATTGTAAGACAACCTTTCGAGAAATGGGAAATTGATTTTGTTGGACCTATTTGTACAGCGACGCATCTATCACAAGCCTGATATGTGATCGTGGCCACAGACCATTTCACAAAATGGGTAGAAGCCAGAGTCTCTAAGCAAGCTGATGCACGAACAACATCAAAGTTCTTATATGAGCAAATTATTTCGACATTCGCCTATCCATTAGAGTTAGTCAGTGATCACGGTTCATGAAAAATGTATTAGATGAAAGGCTAATCGATTTAGATAAGCTTGATGAAACCAGACTAATTGCATCGCATGTACTTATGGTCAAAAAACTACGAAGAAAACATTGGTTCGACAATAACTTAAAATAAAAAGACCTAGGAATGGGGGACTTTGTCCTCATATATGGTGTAGGGAGCACTAGAAAAAAGAAACTCAAGTACAAAGGCCTATGACCCTTTCTAGTGTGTGAGATCACACCTTAGGGGGTCGATTAGAATTGAGACAATTGAGGGAATACAAATGGAGGGTTACGACAATGGAAGCAAACTTAAAACATAATTTGGACCATTGACCCAAGAGATGCTCTTGCAAGAACATCTTCTAAAACAACGGAAGGAGCTCGTAGAAGAAAAAATCTAGTGAGCTTAAGAAGAGGCCAAGGCAAGGGAGGCCAAGGCCAAACATATACTCCAGAAGAGAATGTTACATGTAAACATGGCTTCACTAACTCTCCTTGACAAAGATGAACTAAACATTGAGCCAACAAGACTTAGGGTGGGAATCACACGGCTAAATGTCATGCAACGAGCATTGCATTGATAGATACAAGATCAAGTCATAACATGATCTCATATGAGACATGGGTAGCCATAGATAAACTGCACCTTGAAACCACCAATGCACAAGTACCCCCATTGGACAACTACGAAAGTTGAGGGATTTATACGTGTTAATGTTTCCATTAGAAATAATTCCTTGGTTGGAAAGGTCTTTGTCATGCCTGCACGTTCGATGGAGGAGGAAATGATCGTGGGAAGATCTTGGATTTGCACCAAAAACTATAATATCCAATGGGAGAAGAGGACATCACTACTGAATGAGGGACACAATGTCATTTTCGTACCATTATGGAGCCCGATAAACATAGGGAAGCAGACCATGATTGAGGATATAGAAACACCAAGAACGGTGACATCAAATCATGTAGCAAAAAAGGCATCAATTCCGTAATCCCTAGGCAAGAAGCAACCCAAGTCATAGGGTACACACAAGAATGGGTGCCTGAGGGTCAACTTGGAAACTAGCTCTACAAGGACGAGAAGGGCGTCAAATAAGGAATCAACAAGAAAGGTTCAAAGAGGAGACAAGAAAGGTTCCAAGAGGAATCAACAAGAAAGGTTCAAAGAGGAGACAAGAGACAGAAATGGTCTTCATAGGTAAGTTGGTGGTACTCCAAACAAAACAACACTCCACAAAGCCTTCGTAAGCAATGGATTCAAAAGGATTTGCTAATGACACAAGGTTTTTACCAGGGCAATACACGGCTGCACTTTCACCACGGAATTGCATTTCACGAAATTATCCCAGTTCACAGGATTACCCTTCATGACATGCAATTTCACGCTCTTAGACAATTTCATGGAATTCCACCATCTCATGGGATTACCCTTCATGGACTACACTTTCATGGAATTACCCCAATTCACGAGATTACACTTCACGGCCTACACTTTCACGGTGTTTAATCAAATCTTGACAATTTGGACCATGTTGTGTCATAGCACTTAAACCCCCTCAATTGCTCACACCACTAACACACTTCCCATCAAAATTAACCCTTACATCCAAAAAAGAAAAAAAGGAAAAGAAAAAAGAATTGGAGCTTCTCAAGTGAGCTTGGAGACCTCAAGGGACACAAGTTCAAAGCATTGGTAAGTGCCCTACGACAGTTGTGTTCTACTTCTCTTCCCTAAGGTGAATGCATTGAGTTCCCTCTTAGAGGTGTGGTAGCCCATAACATTTTTGGCACCGCTGCCGAGGAAACACCTTTGTTTCTTTCATCCTCTTTGAGTTTCAGCTCCCATTACATAAGATTCATAATTGCCTTTGCATTTTGGTAGTGCATTGTGTATGAAATGAATGAATAGTATTTGAGTGGAAGTGAAAAATTGTGAGAAATTAGTTGTTTTTGTTGTGTATTTTTTTGGTGGAGTGGTCTTGGAAGAAGGCTCCACTGTTGTTTCTAGTCAAGCACACCACCCCAATGACCTTTCCTGGAGAACTCATAGACAAAAGCTACCTTTGAAGTTCTAAAATTTACTTTGATTTCGGGCTACAACGTGGTAAACCATCGAGTGGCTTTGCCCGTCAAGCATAATATGAAAGCTTGAACCTTAAATGGGTAGCCAATAGTTCAAAAAGCTTCACAACATTGTTCAAACACTTGCATGAACTCATATAGGTCTGTAGAACCATCAAATTTGGATATTTCCTAGGCAACAGGTTTAAGAGCATCCCTTAAGCTATTTGTAGCTCCTTCTTGGCTTAGGACATTTTTCAATCCATGTTTTTTGTGCGACTCCCCTTCCTAAACTATTCATCGTAGAAAGAGTTTGTTCTCACTAAAGGATAAATGGAGTTGAGAAGTGTTAGGTTGGAATTAGTGTTCTGCAAGAGACTTAAGATTGCCAAAATTCGAGTTACTACAAGTGTGGTGAAACTTACAAAAATTGGACTTCACAATGCAAACAGGGCCTCTGGAAGCTTTTAGATAGGTTGTGATTCTTGAGCCAAAGGGTAAGCTCCTAACTTTTTAAAAGCTTCTCCCTACTCCCTTTTGCTATTCTAGGATCCATCCATCTTCTTTTGACCTTGTTCTTACATTGTGATTTTGCAGATTTGAGTGTTCACGACTATGATTTTATAGGTTTGCTCGTACACTGTGATCCTGCTCGTACATCGTAAACGTGCTTCTACGTTGTGAATGGTGTCGTGCTACATAATCATGCGCTCATACATTGTGATTTATCTGTATACCGTGAAAATCACCATGATTTTTACTATGACTGTAGAATCATGTCACTCTCGTATATCGTGATTTGTCTATACACCGTGATGATTGCAAAATCATGCTGATTTTTTTTCAAACCATAGAATTAGACCAATTGTACATCGTGATTTGTACGTATGTCGTGACTACAAAGTCATGCCAATTTTTGCTATGACTATAGAATCACAACAAATAAGATAAGATTTAATATTTTTGGCCTTGTAATCCCAAAAAATGCGGTTGAAATCTTGATCACGAGCATGACTACAAAATCATGATCGTGATTTTATCTTTTACCCAAAAACGCGATTTTACAAAAAGTTCAAAATTTGATTTTTGGGAAGTTTTTGATAATTTTGCTTGAACAAATTATCTAGTATGGATCCCCCAAGCATAAAGATCATGAATATATGTTCAATGGAGCTCAATCTACCCTTTCAACTCCAATTTTTAAAGATTTTTGTCTCTTGATTTCACTAATAAAAAAAAGAGTATTAGTAAAAATTAACACAAAAATCAAGAGTTTTATTTTGTTTTTTAAAGAAATTCTACCTACTATGAATGCTAACATGCTACCGTGCAATCAACTGCAACAATAAAAAAACCTAAAAATTAAGCATTGAAGATCTATGTTAACCCATAAAAGAGAGAAAAAAAGAGAGCAAAAACCACACCATTTCCACACAGATCTCCATCAATCCCACTCTCGCTCCACTTTTCAAGAGTGTGAGCAATGGGTGAATTGTATATTAGAGAAGAAAAAAGATAAAGCCAAGGGATTGCTAAAAATTAGCAAAAATCAAGAGTTTTGTTTTGTTTTTTAAAATGAAATTCTACCTATTATGAATGCTAGTATGCTACTGTAATCAACTGCGACAAAAAACCTAGGTAACATGCAAAAAGTAAGCATCTAAGCTCTATGTTAACTCATAAAAGAGAGTAAAGCCACACCCTTTCCACATAAATCTCCATCAAATCCCACTCTCATTTATGACACCACTATTCAAGAGTTTGAGCAATGGGTAAATCGTAGATTAGAGGAAAACAAATGATAAAGCCAAGGAATTGCTCCTTGGCACAGTGGTGCCAAAAATGTTAACATTAAGAGATAGGTTTGAGGGAACCACTCACCTCTATTCACCTCAACGTGTCGTCGTGGTGGGGATCTTTCCGATGGTGGCTGAGCTCATAACCCTTGAGGTCTCCAAGCTCAACATCACCATGGGTAGCTTACCATTTGCCTTCTCCCATGAGCATTGTCACACCATTGCATTGCACATTGCATTGCACTATAGGCACTATTCCCTCCTCTCACCTCATATCACTTACACACACTCACTAGCATGCACATTAGAGAGAATATTAGAGAGGTTTAACAAGAGGAAAAACTCCATTACAAAATGGGAGAGTGTACTTGTATTATGAGAGAAATTGCCTTATATACATAGCCATTTGTGCTCACACACACTTAAGTTGCACGGCCAGGCAAGTGCCCAAAACTTCTATTTGGCCTATTTCGTCATCTCATAATACATTGATGCATTGCAAAACTAGGGAGCACATCCTGGGTCACTACAACATGCTTTTGGAGTGGGAAACACTGAGACTTGGACACCATTGCTTCATGGCTTGTTTGTACATATTCTTGGTGTATCCATCCTTGACATTTGATATAGATTACTCATGCTTTGGCACACAATTAGGTGTGGTAACCTTATTGACCATAAAATGGGTTTACATGATCATGGTGTAATTTTGCTCGACATCATTCATCACGGATCTCAATACCAGTGCACTTTTTAGATCCTTCTTGAGGCTCTCATAAGCTTGATGTCGCACTCTTTTTTCTAGTTAAAGACTATGAGCAAGCAATACTAAATTGGCATAAAGGAACCTTTGTAATAGCCAACATGGTCCATGAAGTGTTGGACACCCTTAAAGTTTTTGGGGCTCAAGAATGAGCCTAATCTTATCGTTATCATCAATTGAAATATCATTTTCTTTTTGAGATAATATGACCTAAAAGCGCTCCATATTTCACATAGAACCAGCACTTCAAAGGATTAAAATATATTTAATATAACCTACATCTCTCATATATGAGAAAATAGAGACGTGCCTTCCACATAGAGTTAATGCAAAGGTCATCCATGAAGATTTTAAAGAATTTCCAAAGATAATCCATCTATGCTATGCACATCAATATTTGAAGCATTCTTGAGGCTAAAAAGCACTATCATGTATATATAAATACCCCAATCTATGGCAAAAGCCATTTTGTGCTAGTCATTTTTGTCTATCATCAAAACTTGATTAAAGCTCAAGAATACCTATAGGCTTATTTTCTCATTATATGCTCCACAACTCTATGTAAGGTTATGGATAATGATCCCTCTGGTTGTAGTATTAACCTTTTTGAGATTAACATACACTCTCACCTTTCTATTCTTATTGAGGACAATCACTACGAAGGATATCTTTTAGCAAGGTAATAAGATATCTTCCTTTTTTAAAAGTGTTATCTTTGGCAAGGCACTAAGATCTTTTTCTTTTTCAAAAGTGACATCTTTGGCAATAAATATTGGTTTTGGAGGTCTCACTAGATTAACCTCTTTAACTTTGATTGGTACAATGTTCTTGACCATCCGTCATGGCTCCCTTTTGCGCTCCCAAATTATACAAACCAGTCTTCCACATTGTATGCCTTGAAATGTTTGGGGACTTTCCTAGATCCTCCACATTGATGCTGGCTATAATTTACGTTCAAAGTGTGTTTCACCTTTGACACTTTTCCATGATAATTTATTTTGCACTTGTTTAAGTGTGGTTTGTGCTTAATTTCTTAAGCCTAAGACAAATTCTATCATCATGGGTTAGTTGATCGGTTTGTTTTGGTAGATTTTATTGGATGTTTTTCAAGTTTTATATGGACTCATCAGGTTTTGCCTAGAACACTTGTGTATAGGGTTTTCTTATTGAGTGCTACACACATGTGTTTCACTTGCTTACTTTGGAGTTTTGCTTGAACGACACCACGTTCATATATTCCGGGGATTAATGAGTTGGCCACCAATTTTAAGGCTTCTTTTGGCATGATTAATGTCCATTAGATGGTATGCATTGATTTTTTATGATCAACTATGGTTTTCATGGATTCAAGGAGCTTCTATGCTTTTATCCATGGTTTTCATTGATACAAGGAGCTTCTATGCTTTTATTCATGGTTTTATAAGGATCTTTTGATCTTTTGGATAATATCATGTGCTTTGAGCATTTGCCTTTGTTTTTTGCACGTAATTTTGGACTATGGTAAGTGTGTTGAGAGGAAAGCTCCAAGGATTGTTGAAGAGAGAGAGAAGGTCCAATCTCTCCAAAAGTAGAGGATTTTTAAGGGATAATAGAAAATATGCTTATTTTAATGTAATACTCGCATGGTGTAGCTCACATATGAGAATACAAAATAATGAGGGTCTATTTATAGGTGAGGGAGGCCACTAACTGAGTCCAACTAGGTTCTAAAATTTTCTAGGTTCAGTTTGGCTGAATTTGGACAAGATTTGGACCAGTTTAGCTCCCATTTTGATCTAGTTTGATTCATGAGAGAGGAGAGATAAAAATATCTTAATATTTTTGAATTAAAAACCCTCCCACACATGTGAAGGAGGTGCCTACCTCAAAGGTCTCCCCTACCTTACCAAGGTGTCAAAAATTCATCATTTCTCTAAAATATCTCATTTTTTTTTAGTAATATCTCTTAATTTTTAACTAATAAACCTTGTACTCAGTCATCAACTCTTCATCTTATGTGAGCATTTAATCATTTTTGGGTATTTTCTTTTATTCATTTGATTTATCTCATCCCAACACTTGGATTAATCCTATTGGCCCATAGGAACCTTAATTGGATCATAATCCAAAAATTTCTGAAAATCTTGACCCTTAGGCTAAGGTCTTTTTTAAATCATTTTAATTGATTCCCAATGCACCTTGGAGAATTTATTTTGAATTTCTATTTCAACGAAATATATTTTTGATATTTGTAGAATTTTTATATCCAAAAATATCTCAATATTGACTTACTTCTCTCTAGAATTTTTCATCTCTCTAGGCAAAAACAAGAAAAAAAAATATTTTCTTGTATTCAGAAACAGGGAATGGTTATAGGGGATTGAAGTAAAAGCTTATTCATTATTCAGGTTGAGGAGAAATCTTACATCCTCTCCCACTTGAAAAATGCGAGATGTCCTCATCTCGTAAAGTGGGAGTAATCTTTTGCCAACTCTTCTTCTTTCTCCTAGGTGGCGTCTTCTAGAGGGAAGAACTTCCACTTTACTAAAATTTCTGAGGACTCTACTCTTGAGAATCTTTTGCCAACTCTTCTTCTTTCTCCCAGGTGGCATCTTCTAGAGGGAAGAACTTCCACTTTACTAAAATTTCTCTGAGGACTCTACTCTTGAGAATCTTCTCCCCTGAATGTCAAGGATTTCCTCAAGTTGGAGTACCATCTGGCCTTCAGAACGGAGAGATCAATTATTCATCATCAAGCACGTGACTCGGGCTGGGTACATATTTCTTAAGCAAACTAACATGGAATACATTATGTACCTTGAGATGGGGAGGAAAAAGAAGTTTATAGGCTAGATCACCCACTTTCTTTATAACAGCATACGGTCCACAGTATATGGGAGAGAGCTTCTTGTACTTCCCTAAGGATGAGGAACTTCTTTTTGGTCGTACTCGAATGAAGACCATATCTAATTCTTCAAACTCTCTTTGTGATCTCTTTTTATCTGCGTACTGGGTTTGCCTATCTTGGGTTGCGTTTATATCTTTCCAGATTGATTGCATTTTTTTGTCCATATCATCAAGCATTTGTCTGGACATCTTGACTCTGATCAATGGATCGGACCAAGTCAACGGTGTACGGCAATCTTGTCCATACAAAGCTTTGAAAGGACTCATCCCAATGCTTTGATGATAAGAAGCATTGTAAGAAAATTCAACCAGATGCAAATGGCTTAACCACTTCTTGGGTTCCCTACACCACAGCATGACCTAAGGATATCTTATATTACCTGATTCTCTCTTCTTTCAGTCTGGCTATCTATTTCGGGGTGATAGGCTGTGCTGAGATCTCGGAAAGTTCCTACTGCTTCGAAGAATGCAGTCCAGAATTTCGATGTGAATTTGGGATCTCTGTCACTTACTATCCTCCTAGGTAAGCCATGCAATCTAAAGATCTCTTTAAAACCCTGGCAACATCCACTGCAGTGTATGTTTCTTTCACTGGAATCAGATGGGCAACTTTGGTTAGTCTATCAACTACCACAAAAATGGAGTTGTAAACTGATTGCACTAAAGGTAATCCAGTGACAAAGTCCATACTGATACATTCCCACTTCATTTGAGGAATGTCTAGAGGCTGCAGTTTCCCTGGCATCTTGACGCTCTCTGCCTTGACTCTCTGACACATTAAGCATTTTCGCACATGATCAAGTACATCCTTTTTGAGCCTGGCCAAAAGAAGCTTTTCTTCACATACATATAGGTTTTTATAAACCCTGGATGTCCAGCTATCAGGCTATCATGGGCTTCTCTTAGAATTCTTCCCTTTATTCCCTCATCATTGGGAATACATAGCTGATTATTATAATACATTCATCCTTCATCCAATTTGTATCTAAGAACTCAACTCATTTCTTGAGGAGTCTTTCTTTCCTGCATTAGAAGGGTAGCAATAGGAGCAAAGAATTTGTCCTGCATGATTTTCTCCCTTGCTTCACTGATTAATGGAATTTTCTCTATAGCCTTGCCCAAGTTCTCCCCTTCACCTTTGAAGGGTCCTGGTGGCTGAGTTTTGTGAAGAGTCTTACGAACGTCGGGGTCAAGTTCTTCTTCACATCAGTGAGAGGATCTGGCTGACGTCCACGATTCCCTCGCATGATGATTCTACCAAAAGTGATACATTATTAAATTTTTATTTTGATTTCATCCATGAGATCCTAAGACTTAAGAGGTTCAGAAAATAATTTCTTAAACAAGATAAATGATCTTATTGGAGATCTATGACATATGTCTAGTAATAGATTTTGCTTCAACAATTCGTCACTTAATAACAATCAGTTATACAACAGGGAATTTTTCCACAAAACATTTCTTTATTTATATAAAGGTTGCAATATGTACATAGAGCAGCTTGGCTCGAGAAGTCCAAATCTCCTCTGGAGATGCATAAGACGGCGATACTAGGCTATAGACATGCCCTGATACAAATGTTCCCTTACTAAGGGAGCTACTATCTTCTCCTTTAGGAATAAAGCAACTAAGGAGTCTGTAGATATGACAGGAAATTCTAAAATCTCGAGGCATCGGGTGATATAAAATAACACCATGTATCACTTTCATCCTCATCAGAATCATGGTTAATGAGAGATTCTCCCTTAGCATCACAAGCTAGTCGCAAGAGGTGTCGATATACTGCCCTACAAACCACTTGTGCTGCCGGCTCTCTATTGGGTCGTCAGGGAAATATAGATCCTTGAATTGGCCTGTGAGTCTGGCTTAGCTCATTCGAGTTGTAGAAGCGGAAGAGATGAGATGCTCGAAGGTGAATGCAGTCATGTCTTGTGACTAGGTGAGGTCGGGAACACCAGATAAGTGTGGAACTTCCATCTAGAAAACCAAATTCTTTGATTAAAATTCATCATTAATGAAGCTTAAGGAATGAAAATACAATATGTAAATGCTCTTTCTGAGTTTTTACTTCAATTTTCTGATAAGAATTCATTTCTCCTCCTTATTAGCTTTCACTGATACCAGCTGTGAGACCCCCGCCCCCTCCACGGTGTCCCCTTTGAGGGCGCTGGCGGTGGAAGCAGTGTTAGCCTCATGTGCAGGCAGGGATCCACACTCAAAGAGCCTCGCCCACGGATATCTGGACAAGAGACTAGTCCACCGGTTCCTCTGAAACACCAAACCCGGAAAAACTTCCCTCGCTCGAAAGGCACGGGCGATTCCTCTAGGGAAAATCTCCGAGTGGGAGAATTAATCTAATGGGTCATTGTCTTAACTATTCAAACTGATCCGACCGAACCTCAAGTCACATGGTCAGATCAAAGAAGAGACTTGCACTTGGTCCATAGAATCATCGCTTTTTTCCTCCTTTAATGAGGCACAACCGGCTGATTCCCTCCCACAGAACAAGGGTCTTCTCACCACTTCATCTAACTAACGTAACTAATCATAACTTAATGGTATCGCAGGAATCAGCCGGCCAACCACCCAACCACTGTATTGGTGGGATTCCTTTATAAAGATTTGGTTATGTTTTTCCTGGGTACCGAGGAAAAGAATTCCCAGGCCCCTAGCTGCTGGCGTTTCATGCAAAAATTAAGGTAGGCATACCACGTACACATCCAATATGAAATTGCCATTTATTAACAGATTCGACTGTCTTTAAAACAATCCTTCAACGAAAATCATAATATTATTGATCATCATCCTCCAAATTTCTGAGTCCATTGTATTACAAAATATGTCATCTGGACTCTCCATTGTGAAGACCAGCTGGCTAACCAACAAGATCCAATATCAAAATTTGATTCACAAAAGTCATTCTTTTTAGTCTATCGACGCATGCATGGGTGTCCTGGCAATCGCGAGCCCATGCATCACCTGGTCAGAACCCTCCTAGGATCCTACTTAAGTGTCCTAGCACTTCACTCAAGGACTGCTTTGTCAGTCCTTGCCCATCATACTGGAAGCACACCATTTTAACTGTACCGAGGCTGGTCAAGACCTCAGCATGCTTTGCCGCCGCGAGCGACGTCCCTCGACGACTCCCCGCTAGCTGTTGCAAACCAGCCTCTTCTTAGATTAAACACATACCGAATGCTTCCTCTACTAGCATTTTGGCGTAAAACAGTCCTTTACAAGAAAACAGACGTTCTATGCAAGTAAAATTCCCAGTTTGAGATTGGTTCCACAAAACCGTTTTTACTTAATCCACAATTTCATAAGACCCTTGATCTCTCATCAGGGTAATCTACCCATCATTTGACTGACTCTTCAACTAGATTCTTGGTGATTTTGATCAAGGGAAAACTAGTTAATTCAACGGTAGTCTATTATTTGTATTAACAAACTGGAATTGGTCATGAGGTTTTTGCTTCATTCAGATCGAGAGATGGACAAGTAGTTTACTGGCTGTCCCTCTCATAGTCGTGGTCTAACCAAAATCATTCAGTTTAGTTCTAGCTTTGATTCCAAGGATTTTCTTCAGATAAACATTGATTGAACTTCTAATCGTAAGGAAATTCCAACTTTGTGAATTTCATTCCTTCTTAACCATAATAGATTAAGAAATGGTTTTATATGAGAATATCAGATTTTAATGAAAATACTCTTCCATTTAATCTAATTTTGGGTAAATACCAATTTAGTGATTTAACCACATAAAATATCTAAAGATGAAGAATCTACCACTTCATTTATCAATCCTAATTCTCTAGGTGGAGTTAGTGAAAATTCCTCTTTTGTCTCATCACCAAAAATTAATTCAATTCTTTCTCTACTAAAATACCATAAAATTTCTTCTTTTAACGAAATACAAATATCCATTTTTTTAAATGAAGCTTAAAATTCCTTTTTTTCTCATTTAATGATTGGATTCCAATTGTCATGGGAGTTTCTCTTTTATCATAAAATAAATTTATCTAAAATTCTTCTTTAATTTTAAATAAAAATATCCATTAATTCAATTATACCAAGAATTCCACTTTTACCATTTAAACAATTGAATTCCAAATGCCATGGGAATTCCTCTTTTATCATTTAAATTTTCTCATGCATAAAAATAAATTTATCTAAAATTTCTCTTAAAATTAAATAAAAATATCCATTAATTCCATTATACCAAGAAGTCAACTTTTACCATTTAAATGATTGAATTTCAAATTCCATGGGAATTCCTCTTTTATCATTTAAATTTTCTCAAGAATAAAAATAAATTTATCTAAAATTCTTCTTTAATTTTAAATAAAAATATTTATTATTTTAATATATTAAATTTTCTCTTTTTTCATTTAATTACATGGATCTCCATTATCATGGGAATTCCTCTTTTTGTAAAAAAATAAAATTACCAAAATTTTCTCTTTTCTTCAATTAATTATTTATGCATGGATGTGATGAAAATTGTTCTTTTACCATAGGATGACTAATCCTAGAATATGGTAGGAAGTCCTCTTTTCACATTATACATAAAAATTAGTTATGTATTAATTTTTAAAATTTTTGCCATAGCTCTGTATTGGATTCATTTTAACCACATAGACAGCTTGCTTCTTTTTGAGTCCCTTCAACAATTTAGAAGCTTTGACAAACTGCATAATTGAGGATCTGGAAATTCCAATTCCTTGAACACTTGATTACATTGTGACAGTGAATGTCAGCCTGATTCTTATGGAGCCAATCCATTCCAAGGATTTTGTCATAGATTGCCAAAGGTAGGACTCTGAACTGGCAGTCTCTTATATTCTCATCTAGATTAAACTAAACACGGTCTATTTGATGGTGTGTGAAAAGAATCTTCCCGCTGGCCAATTCTGCTTGCATAGGTTTCCCTGTTTTCTGATCTAGGACTTACTTATGCAAACATCCTGGGGAAATAAAAGAATGTGTACTGCCTGAATCAATCAAAAGCTTAAAGTGCTTACCCTTGTACTCTGTTGGAGTCTGAAGGACTGAGAACTGATGATTCTGCTTGATGTTCAATGGTTGCATAAATCTGTCCTCTTTCTTCCTCCACTACATCAGTTATTGTGGCTCTGGCTGCTGCTATCTGAGGTGGAACTCTCTCTCTCTGGCTTCCCAAATTCTGGGAGGGGGATCTGCGAGACTACTCTGCATTGAGGCTGCAAGAGGCTGAGCTGGCATTCTTATAGGGTTACCCTAATTTTGGCGAGAAGGACCTTGATTAGATTGATACGAAGGAGTCGCGGGTCTTGGCATTCTAGGACCTTGGCTTCCTATAATATATCTTCCATCATGTTTCAATAAAGGGCTGGAAGGGTGCAAAAAACGCCCCTCCGTGTGCAATGACCATTTTCGCACCCTTCTGGACCACATGGGTTTAATTATAACATGGTTTTTAATTGTAAGATGTATCATCGCGAAGGGCATGGGGTGGGAAAATGATGTGTATGGGGCCTCGTACAGACCATTTTTGTGATGGCCACAGGGGTGCAAAAGTGCTCTGTATAGGGGGGTTCGTACATGCCATTTTCCCACCCCTTTAGCTCTCCTTTTTTTTTTAAATTTTTTTTCCTAAATTTTGAAGGTTTTTATGAATATTAACACTCAAATCCCTCAAAATCGGTCGTAGATCAAAATTTCCATTAGGATGGAAATGTCATGGAATTAAGATGCTCTATATGCAACCCAATACATTATGATATTGGTCTCCTTAAATGCTCTTTTCCCAAAGTGAAGAATGCAAGGGCAGGAAGATGATGTAAATACAAGACATAATTGATTTTAAACCTTCAAAATCAGAATGCATGTAATCTTTTATTTCCTTTGTTAAATTAAGGTAAATTAGAGATCAAAAGGGATGGCCTCATACATCTTCATGTGGTTCTCAATATCTTTTTGCATGCTCACTGATTACTAAACAAAAGTTATTTTTTAAAAAGTTTTTGTAGTTTTTTTTCCTACATTAGGGGAAGGTTGAGGTCTATAGGGGCCCTTTAAGTTGCCATATTATGATTTTAATGACTTTTTGTTAAAACGTTAAGTTTCTTTGACTTTAGATACCTTCTTGTTCTTCAAATGGCTAGAAGTTTGAATTTCAAAGTTTCCCGCCACCAAAATTGAATTTAAAATCGAGCGAGCAAAACTATATCATGTGACATATCTATGGAAAGAGCTCGACGAGTAGATTCTGGATCTGTAATCTCCGACAAATTTTGAGCTCATATGTAGAAGTTATGGACGTGCAAAATTTCAAAAACTTTCGCTCCCACTTTTTGGAAATGAAAAGTACAAAAAGGAATCTTCTAGAGAATCTTTTGACCACCTTTAATCACCCAACATTTTTATATACATGGCATCACATGATTGGCTCTTTTCCTTAATAACCTTTTAATCACATGGCATCTTAAAGGGCCCCTATAGACCTCAACCTTCCCCTAATGATTTTTGAACGTTTATTTCAGTCCATGTCGTCAAGGGAAAACACGTTTATTTCACTTGAAAACCAACTATAATTAAATGGCAAATATTTTCACATTACAAATCAAACAGATGTACTTAAAAAGCATCATTCTGCATTGTATTGATATAAAAAGTTATATATGGGATTTGGGAATACTTTTTACAAGTGAGGTTTGGCGCTTCTTAGCTATGGGGAGCTCACCGGTTCGAATGGTAGTGGAAATTTCTTGAGGTGATTCATGGCCAAGCGACTTGCAAATCCCTAATTGGGCAAGAACCTTGCCTCTATATTCACTCCCAAAAGTGTTCATGACTAACGACTTTCTAACTAGGATTACAAAACTGACCGACTCGCTAATAGTGGGCCACGCAGAGTTGCTTTAAGAAGGTCTTTAAATGCAAAAAGGGGGAAGCTGGCACAAAGTCATTGGGTGGGAGGTGTCGTATGTAGTGGGCAAGAACTGGATATGGACCTACAGTAGATCGTGTTCCCCCACCTCACATAGCAAAATTGTCCATCTCTTGCTTATCATCTTCATCTGCATCATCCTTTCTTTCCAAGTCAATGTTGGACTTGGATTTGTCGATATTACGTGTTTGAGATGGTGTCCAAGGCACAATTGCGTGGGATACACTTTGTTGCATCGCTTAGGAACTCCTCCTCGATGACGTTTGCCTCCAGAGCAATCACCACTATCTCCTCCACAAAGTCTCCGCCCGCGAGTGGGAGGAAGTTCTCCTCCGTGTTTCCAGTGAGGGAGTCGTCAAATAGGAACTCCACTTCACCTTGAGCATGCTCAAGCACTCATCCATGGCGGAGGCCACATGACTTTTGAATATCATGCAAAAAAATGAAAAGCTCCCCCCTACCACAACCGGACATGAGTCAATCTCTATCTCAGGAAGGGGGGCAGAGTCATCTTCATCTTCAATGGCAGTGCCGCTTCCATTGGCCTCAAACCGGGGTGGATTTTTTGCGAGTGCTAGCGCACCTTGTGGGAATTGTTTTGCGATGACGAGGCTTTCATTGACACCTGTGGCGCTGCACTTTGAGGCTCTTCTTTGTCTTGGATGAATCCGCCAAGGCGCAATTGTGGCATTTCGACCTCCTCTCCTTCTAAAAGGAAGAAAACAAAGAAAGACAGCCATGATATGAAGCGATGGCCAATGGCATCTCTGTTGAGCTTGCGTACTTCTTCCTTGTCAAGCTCTAAGAAGTGTCTAGATTTCATAGCCATTGCTTCAAATCTTCTGAGCCACTTTTGGAATGGCCTATCGTTGTGGTTGATGTACTCTAGGAGGTTGGAGGGCACCCACAATCTATCATCCGTGGGCCAAAGAGACAAAGTACGACTTAATGTGGGTGTCCATGTAAGATAATGTGGGTGTCTATGTAAGATAATGTGTCCACAAATAATTTTTCATGGAGGTGGAGTCTGGAGATCCAATCGATCTCACGAGTGAACATTGCGTGCAAGTGTGTGGCCTCTGGAAACTTGCTCTCATGGAGGAAGTCCATGAAGTGTTCATAGGCAGCCATGTGCTCTGAAGCTAGAGAGTGGAGGTGGCTTGTGTTGTTGAGACTAAGTGAAAAATGACACATAAGGCCTTCAAAGTACTATTTATACAAGTTAGTGACCATTTCACACTGGACCAAAAAAAAATTGTTGATTTTTTAAAAGACGAAACCACCAGACAACATATTTTGAATACCAAAGTATCTCAAAAAATATTTTTTTATACAAAACTCCAGTGGAGGGATATTACAAATTTGTTCTAGTGGATACTCATAGCTTAGATTCTTTGAAATAAGGTGACATTATCTGGCCCCCAATTTGAGGACACCTTGGTGTTTGCTTCCATCCTCCTTCCAACCTATCCAAACACCAAACACAATAAGTGACTCTAGAAGGGGTGAGCAAATACAGAGGTTTAAATGTCAAACAATCCTTACCTTCCTACCCTGCACATTGAAGCAAGCATTATTGATTCCCTCAAATCCCAAAATACATAGGTGATCATGGACGTTCAAAAGGCTCCAATGCTTACTTTCTTGGACAATCTCTACCCCCACATTAGGTAGGCCTATAGAGAGATATAGGCTCTACAACCTCCTCTTGAGCTTGTAAGGGTATCCATGCACCCTTCTTTCTCATCCACCGCTCGTAATAGAAATGAGAACACAAAGTGGTACGAGCTCGCAAGAATTGAAAGGAGACAATGGAATGCACTACATTGCACCTAAAATTCTCTCCTTTGTGCTCCCCCTCCACAATGTTCCACCCTTGGCCAAGAAAATTGACAATCTCTTCATAACCTACCACCTTGCACATGTACATTGTTGGCGTTCGTGTACAAGTAATGTCCCAAAACATGTGGGCAAACACATGCACTGGGCATGCCCAGCTAACCGATCTTGAGGCCTTTGAAAGAAGAAGTTGGCCATCTTTTCTTTAAGAGCAACAATAGTGCAAACATGAGGCATTGGCCATTCAGTAAAGAGGAAGGAGAGGGTACCTCTTCAAGCTTACCAAACCCGTTGACTTATGTCGGGAATATATATTTGTTGGTGGTGTAGAAGAAAATCTTCGACTAGCAATGTCAAAAGGGGCACTGTCAAAGAATGCACCATCCCCAATGTGCGCGTGTACGACATAGAATGTTCCTGTTAG
Organism: Cibotium barometz; assembly: GCF_041138505.1. Classification (NCBI taxonomy): domain Eukaryota; kingdom Viridiplantae; phylum Streptophyta; class Polypodiopsida; order Cyatheales; family Cibotiaceae; genus Cibotium; species Cibotium barometz. The sequence goes on from NC_141052.1 coordinate 19,118,481, forward strand.
GCTCCTTATGGGCTACTCATATTGGAAATATCTAGAAATGAGAAAACTGTCAAATAAAGTTGAAAAGAACAATTCAAATACCATGTACACTAACATACCAAAGTGAAAGCATTTAATTGCAAGGGAAACGAGAACTATGACAATGTGAGCTCAAAGAAATTTTTGATGTCGAGTACACATGTTACACTATGGACACCAATCCATCATGCCTTGTTTCTTGACTCCCCTTCCAATGGTGCTCAACCACATCTCGAACTCGATGCGATAGAGTGACACTAGGTTGCAAATACACCCAACCTCCCTTTTTTTGAAATTGTGTTTCAACCCAAGCACCGTGTTCATCCCTGGTATTGTGGATGAGAAGAGCCCCAACCTCATCCCTTGGCCTTGTCCTCGACAAAGATGCACTACCATCCATAGTGTGTTCTGCAAGAAAGGTTTTAGGGGGAGTGGGAGAGAAATAAGGAAGGTTGCACAGTACAGATTAGAGGTTGTTAGGGAGAGGGAGGTAGATGTGGGTGTGAGGAGACTTGAATGTGTGCACACGCACATGATAGAGATAGGGAATGCTGAAAATCTGAGCACAGTAGAGAGAAAGAAGGGATAGAGAGAGAGCGAGAGAGAGAGAGAGAGAGAGAGAGAGAGAGAGAGAGAGAGAGAGAGAGAGAGAGAGAGAGAGAGAGAGAATGAGCTATGGAGGTTTAGGGTGAAGAGGATGATGTTGGAGAGAAGAATAATGTGTAGGGAGAGAAATCTGAGGTGAAAAAATAAGTTTTTTAATATAATATGGTTTGGGTTGGGTTTTGAGAGGGAAAAATGCACTTTTTAAAAAAAATCTAAATTTTTAGGGTTTTTTGACCCACGAGAATGATGGGGCTGAAATTGGTGGATCCCTCTACTTTTTTGAAGCTTACCCCTTGCTTTATGGCACCCTCTTACTTTTTGCACTCCACCTCCCTAATTTATGAAGGCCACTCTCTACTTTTTAAACCCCACAAATATAATAATGAGGGAGACTAGTTGCCCCGTACTTTTGGAGGAGACCAAATGTGCACACTCCTCTCTTTCTATTGGTCCACTGCTAATGAAGGTCATTAGCAAAGGGCCCAAAAGATGTCCAAAGGTTTCCTAATGATGTGCTTTCAAGAAACTGTGCTTTTAAGACATTTTTGAGCCTTCATGCATTTTGGGAGGGAATCTTTTTAGATAACCCTCATCAGTTACCTATTTTCCTCGCCACACCGATAGTGTTTAAGGTGAAAGAAAAAACCACTCGTTTGGTGGACACTCATGTGTCATAACATCCATCCCAGTCTGAGTCAAAAAAATCATGTACCTGTGATTTATCCCCCTTGAGATAAAATAACCCAAAGTTTCCTAAAATAGTTACGTTTTCTCTTTTTCTTTAGCTTGTCACCTTCCTTATCCGTAGGCTACAATAGTTGCATTTGCCTTTTTTCTTTAGCTTGTCACCTTCCTTGTGTGTAGGCTTTCCTGATGACTCTGATTTCGACTTGTAACACTACCCTAAGGAAAGGATTCACCTTTGCCTCTTTGTTGGCTGGCAACAAAAGCCCGATCTTCTGTATGCAAGACATATTTTTTTTTCTTGGATTTCTCTTCTTGAAAGAGCACAAAAACTAACTCCTCAAACTTTAAGGCATTTGGATTCCTTTACATCATGAGGCAACGGATTTAAGATAGTATGTACTAATTAAATATCAGGATATACTTCATCAACACTAGAGAATTGCTTCTTAAAATCCTTGATTTTTGTAAGGAAACTATCCATGGAATCTCCCTCATCAATATGCTGTGACTCTAATTTCTTGTGTACATAAGCAACAAGTGCTTCATTACATACCTGGTGCAATGACGTAAGTGCCTCCTTACCATTTTTATAAGTCCTACATGACCGAATGTGAGGAATGTGAGGAATGATACTCCTCTTGACTGACAAAGGAAGTAATGGTAAGTGCCTCCTTACCATTTTTATAAGTCCTACATGACCGAATGTGAGGAATGATACTCCTCTTGACTGACAAAGGAAGTAATGCATATGCCTGGGCATCTTTTCCACATCGCACTTTATTTGTTCCTGTTGCATAGGAGGTATGCCATCCTATGGCAATGCACCATGTGAAATTGATTCCGTGTCTGCAAATGTGCCTTCTACATCATGTTCATAAGAGAAACTAGGACGTTTCTCAATACCAACCACAACATTCCATAACCCTTTGACTACCGATACATGCCATATCATACAAGACCATAATGGGTAGTTGGTCCTGTCAAGCTTATCCTCAGTAGGATAACATCCGAAATACATCAATGTCTTCCATTTCTGATAATACCCATGCAAGTAATCATACAAATTGCAAGTGTTAAGTGTTAATTTGATGCAACCAAGGTGGCTACTAAGAAGGCCACTGACAATGGAGACTTGCAAGGTGTATAAAAGAAATGCAGAGTAAAGTGAGTGAAAATTTTACTTGTAAGATGTAGAGATCCATGTCACTAAAGTGTAGGTCATAAACAAGATCTAGCGTGGTGAGTGCTTGTTAATGCTTTCTCGTGTATCTGCACACGCGTTTGTAGTAGATTTGACAATACTACTCCAAAATCCAATGAAGAACAGTGCAAATCCCCGCTCGAAGATGTCTGCATCCAAGAGCTTAAAAGCCCTTGGATACCCTAGGTATGTACATGTGTCAACATCATTTGGGTTCTTAAAATCTCTAGGAAACCACATTCTACACTCCTTGAAAGTGTAAAAATCAATGCAAATACGAAATTAGTTAATGATGCAAGCAATAATATTTTATTAGAAAGAGTCATAGTAGGGACTGCCCACCCATCTCGCATGCTCTCCACCCCTACTAGGCTGTTTGGGTTAATCATTGGAATCTACTCCTTTGTGACCACTTTCTTGAAGGCAGGTCTCTCGTGGCCTAGCTAGAGATGGCACACCAACGATCCCTTTGTTTAGCATCTCCTTTTTACACCCCTCACATGGTCCTTCAATCTTCCACCCCATCACCCTAGGAGCCATTGCTTGGGATGAGAGAACAATACAAATGTGGAGGAGATGTGCATCACATCCTCTTTTGTATGCCTTTACTAGTCTCTATAGTAGCTATGAAATTTCAACCTTTGATCACAACACTTTATTCTTGCCGAGCATGCCTTGTTCTTGGCTCTTGGAGATACTGCATGAGATGGTTTCAAGAATCTATTTGACCACACTTTTAGCATAAAGGAGAGAGAACAAGCCTCTTATTTCTTAGCAATGGAGAGGCCAAGCCATATGCTTTTTATACATCGACTTGCCTTAACATTGATGGAATAACATTAATTAATGGAAGAGTCATGCTGGCACGAGGGTGGCTAAAGTGGTCGAAGATAGATCACAAGCTCTTAGATTTATTTTATTAAATTCGTAGTGGAGACCACAAAAGCCTTGTTTTTTTTTTTGGGGTTCTCTGGTTAGGGGATGCACATATACATTAACTATGATTAACTATGGACATTATTCATATTTATAAGGTCATTTAACAGTAGTAGGGAATTGCACCCATTTATATGTGCCTCTTGGGAGAACAGCCAATTATTTCCCACACGTGTTTGTAACTCTCTCTCTCAGCAGTTTGTGTGTAATCTTGATGTTAGAAATTTGCTGCTAACACTTGGCGATCCTGCAGGTGCCCATAAAGCTTGCAAGAAGGCTATGCATAGAGATTGCAAGCTTATGATAGGTTTTATGCATAGATATTAAATTAATCCTATATATAAGCTTACAAGAACCCTAAACTAACCCTAAACCATAAAACAAGGATGCAATAATACATAGAAAAAAGCATAAACAAGAAAAATCGAAAGAGGATCTACCTCTTTTTTACGAAGCTGAAGGAGAGGATTGGTGAAAGATTGGTGAGGTGAAAGAGATGCAAAACAAAATATTAAACAAAATAATTAGTAAATTAAACACAAGAATAAGAACTAATACAAAACCCTAAAATCTCTATGCATGCATTAGGAGATCTATGCATACATAGAAAGCTCTCAACATGCATAGAGAGCCAAAAAAACACAAAACCCTAAACGTCCTAATTCTTAAATTAAAAAGTAAAAGCAAGAACATATTAGGAGAAGGAGAAGAGTAGAAAAGAAGAAAGAAGGAGAAAAGAGGAGAGAGGAAAAAAGAGGAGAGGGAGAGAAAGAGACCTTCTCTGCAACGCTGTCTGCGAAAAAATCAGAAAATACGCTCTCGGCTGTAAAAAACTTACGAGCGTCGGTATATGCTACGGAATATGCGTCGGAATATACGTCGGTATATGCTACGGAATATGCGTCGGTATATGCTTCGGAATAAGCGTCGGTATACGCGTCGGTAAATGAAAATTTGAAAATACCCCGCCCGACTTGTCTCCTCCAACATTACGACGGGCATACCGACGTTCGACATTTGCGTCGGTATTTTAGCGTTGGTATGCCCTCAAGCTCTTGTAGTGTCTCCTATAAATAGAACATGAGTCCTTTGAAAAAAATAGAAGAATTTTACTATACTAGAGTTATGCTGAAATAATGCTAATTTCTATTATTCTCTAAAATTCTCTCCAAATTGAAGAAATTGGAGCTTCCCTCTTTCTTCAATCCCCATTGGTGGCTCCATCAACATACTTAACCAATTGATTGGTTGGGGGCCTCTTCCATGAACAAAGAATCAAGCAATTTGTAAGGTAATTAGTGAATTTTTGATCATTTTCTATAATTTCTCAATGCTTCTCTCTTCTCAACCCCTCTCAAGCTTGAGAAGCTTAATTGGAATGGTCTTTGAATGCTATTCAAGTTAATTGATGAATGGTAGTGAAGAGTTACATAATTTGATGAATGCTATTGAAGTTAATTAATTAATGTTAATAAAGAATTACATAAATTTTTATTTATGCTTAATTCTAATGGTTTTTATGTAATTTCTCTCTCACTCAAGAGATGGTCATACTCATGACCCATTCTCAATCCAAATGAATCTTTTCATAAAGCTTTTCCTTAATCCAAGATTAATCTATGCTTGAGGTCAAATTAATGGCTTTTTTCTATGCTTTTAGTTTATGTATTTCATGAATATTGATGATTCAACCCATTATTGGGTTAATGATCCAATTAGGGATCATTCTAATCATTTTCTTAATGATAAGCTTTATCCTTCAAAATAAATTGAGATTTATCAGTCATAGTAGCGGAGTTATGGCAAAATTTTTATAAAAATTACACATAAAATAATTTTATTCAAAGCATGAAAAGAGAACTTCCTACCATATTCTAGGAATTTTCATCCTAGATAAATGGAAAGAATTTTATTGTGATCATGGAGAAATTGACTTTTATGTTATGCATAATTATTGATTATTTTATTATAAAAGTGTTACTTTTATCATATTTGGATTTCATGCATTGAGGTATGCATAAAAGAATTATTATTTTAATATAAAAGTGTAACTTTTATCATATTTGGATTTCATGCATAGAGGTATGCATAAAAGTTGATTATTTTATTATAAAAGTGTGACTTTTATCATATTTGGATTTCATGCATAGAGGTATGCATAAAAATTGATTATTTTATTATAAAAGTGTGACTTTCATCATATTTAGATTTCATGCATAGAGGTATGCATAAAAGTTGATTATTTTATTATAAAAGTGTGACTTTCATCATATTTGGATTTCATGCATAGAGGTATGCATAAAAGTTGATTATTTTATTATAAAAGTGTGACTTTCATCATATTTGGATTTCATGCATAGAGGTATGCATGAAAGTTGATTATTTTATTATAAAAGTGTGACTTTTATCATATTTGGATTTCATGCATAGAGGTATGCATGAAAGTTGATTATTTTATTATAAAAGTGTGACTTTTATTATATTTGGATTTCATGCATATAGAGGTATGCATAAAAGTTGATTATTTTATTATAAAAGTGTGACTTTTATCATATTTGGATTTCATGCATAGAGGTATGCATAAAAGTTGATTATTTTATTATAAAAGTGTGACTTTTATCATATTTGGATCTCATGTATAGAGGTATGCATGAAAATTGATTATTTTATTATAAAAGTGTGACTTTTATCATATTTGGATTTCATGCATAGAGGTATGCATAAAAGTTGATTATTTTATTATAAAAGTGTGACTTTTATCATATTTGGATTTCATGCATAGAGATATGCATAAAAGTTGATTATTTTATTATAAAAGTGTGACTTTTATCATATTTGGATTTCATGCATAGAGGTATGCATAAAAGTTGATTATTTTATTTTAAAAGTGTTACTTTTATCATATTGGATTTCATGTATAGAGGTATGCATAAAAGATATTCTTTTAATAGTAAAAGTGTGATTTTCATCATAAATGGATTTTATGCATAACTTAGATGCATAAGAGAAATTCCTTTATTCTAAAAGTGTAATTCCTACCAAATTGAATTTATGCATAAGAAGATGCATAAAAGATTGATTTTTAAATTCAAAGTGTCATTCTCATCTAAATTGAATTTATGTATAGGAAGATGCATAAAAGAATGGAATTTCAATTCAAAAGTGTTATTCTCATCCAAATTGAATTTATGCATAGGAAGATGCATAAAAGATGGATTTTTAATTCAAAAGTGTCAATTCTCATCTAAATTGAGTTTATGCATAGGAAGATGCATAAGAGATGGAATTTTAATTCAAAAGTGTCATTTTCATTTAAAATGAATTTATGCATAGGAAGATGCATAAAAGATTGATTTTTAAATGAGATGTGATAATATGTGATAAGATGCGTATGGGAAGTGATAATATGTGATAAGATGCGTATGGGAAGTGATAGGATGTGAGAAGAGGTGTATGAGATGTGATAAGATGCGTATGGGAAGTGATAGGATGTGATAAGAGGTGTATGAGATGTGAAAAGATGTGATAAGATGTGTATGAGATGTGATAGGATATGATAAGAGGTGTATGAGATGTGATAGAATGTGTTAAGATGAGTTAGGATGTGTTAAGATGTGTATGGGACGAGGTAGAGAGTGTATCTGACGGGATAAGATGTATATGGGATGTGTTAGAGTGAGAATGGATGTAGTATGGATGTAGATACGGATGTATGTATGTATGTGGATGTGGATGTATGAATGAGGATGTGAAAATGGATGTATGTATGTAGATGTGGATGTATGGATGTGAATGTGAATGAAGATGTGGATGTGGATGTGGATGTATGGATGTAGATTCGGATGTAGATGTATGTATGTGAATGTGGATGTATGAATGAGGATGTGAAAATAGATGTATGCATGTAGATGCGTACGTATGAATGTGAAATTGGATGTATGTATAATGTGGATGTATGAATGAGGATGTGAAAATAGATGTATGCATGTAGATGCGTATGTATGAATGTGAAATTGGATGTATGATGTGGACGTACGAACATGGATATGTATGTAGAATAATGAATGTAAATGTGTATGTGAAATAATGTGTAGTCTATATGAGTGAATGGATGAGAATGAGTACACATTGAATGGAATAGGGAATAAGTAATGTGGTCCGAGAGTGGATAATGTAGAAAGACGAGAGTGGATAATGTGGTCCGAGAGTGGATAATGTAGAAAGACGAGAGTGGATAATGTGGTCCGAGAGTGGATAATGTAGAAAGACGAGAGTTCGTTATAGAAACTATATTTTGTGACTGTTTGTAAATAACTGTTTTATGTCAAGAATGCTGGGGAAGCATTTTGACCGTCTTGAGGATTAAGGTCATGAAGACCGAACTGATAAAGTTGCAACTGCTGACGGAGAGTCAATGGAGGACGTCTCGCGTAGCAAGGTCGATCGAGGTCTTGACCAGCCTCGGTTCGATTTAAATGGTGAGCTTCCGGTACGGTGGATGAGGGACCAAGGAAGCGGCCTATGAGTGAAGCGCTAGGTCACCTGCGAAGGATCCTAGAGGGTGCTGACCATACGGTGCTCGGGCTCTGGGTCGCCGAAGATACCCACACGTGCGTCGTGGAAGATATTGGAACAAGGAGTAAGAGTTTTTTCTGAAACCGGGCATGGATCTGGTTGATTGACCTTGCTGGTCCTCAACGGATGAGTCCATGGCTCTTTTATATGGATCTGTGGGTTGATCTTGCTGATCTTCCACGGAGATTCCATTCTATTATATGAATATATTGCCGGTTACTATGAGCTAGGAACTATGGAAAAGGCCCCTGAGTGAACAGGTGGTGAGCGTTTTGGTTGCCAATGATGCCATAAGTACACCGATGAATGAATGACGGGAAATAAGGATTCATCCAGAGACTTTGAGGATTGTCATCAGTGACATAATGGTTTCATTAAAGGATTGTTTGAAAGTTAATTGATGCTGAGAAAAAGGCAATTTCATATTGGGTGTGTAAGTGGTGTGACTAGTTTAAACGCTGCCCAGGATCGACAGAGACAATATACAGATAAGAAGAGGACAATCAGAGAATTCAAAGAAGCAGTTATAGTCTTCATTTGAATACAGACCAAAAGAATTTCTTTATCTCTAGGGGAGTATAAGTAGTTATCCCCCAGATATTGTGGACCAAAGAAAGTAGGTGACTTAGCCTACGAACTTCTTTTATCTCTTCATCTCAAAGTTCTTAATGCCTTCTATAGAAAAATGTGCCAAACCCAAATCATGGAAAGACGATAAAACTTCAGTGGCAAGATACCGTTGGCTTCTAAGTTACGCTAGCTCCTTTCTTTATATAAGTCATAACTTTTACTTGTCGCTCACAGTAATCTTACTTCCATCGATCCCCTTCTTTTTAATCTCCTTCATGGCTTGGCAACAGGAATCAGTTTTATCCATGATGATTTCTCACCTTCAAGACGCAAGCGAGTCTGTGAAGAAGGATTTTATAGAACAGTATGAGCGCTCACTTTTTCCTCACTTGGGAACTTCTGTAGCTCAGACCAAATGGCGGACCTATTAAGATATAACTAGGGTAACACCCTGGGGTCAGCAGCACTTTCGTAATAACAATGTCCGCTTGGCCATGGTTATTGAAGCCTTGGGTTTGGGTCCCCGATACTATTCCGTCATGAGATCAAGACATCTTGGGTTTTCTGAGCGGGTCTTCTTACTGGCGTGTTTTCTTCCTCATCAGAAGAAATGTCTTTACCCCGTTTTTGGCTTGCCTCTCAGAGGTCCTTTTGTTAGATCACCTCATACCACTGAGATAGGTGCGGCAATAACCAACAGAATTATTCCCATAGATGAGTTACCTTATACGTGCGCAGCTTGTGAGTGCTGCTTTTTGTGACCATATGATGGACGGGCTTATGGAAGTGTAAAGAGTTCTTCTATCTTTACTGTATATGTTCCAAAAATGAATAAAGTTAAATCTTTCTCTAAGTCTCATGTTCGTGCATCTCGCGAAATTATCCCAAGTTTGCGAGATGAGGACATCTCGCGTTTTTCAAGTGGGAGAGAATGTAAGATTCCTCCCCAGCCTCTCAAAATGTCCAGCATATTCCCCTGTAATCAATTCCCTCTTCAGAAATATAAAAGATCTTGTCTCTGCCTATTTTGACATAGAGAGAGAAAATATTCTAGAGAGAGAATATTCAGATTTTGAATATTTTTAGATAGAAAAATTTCTCATATTATTAAAATTAATTCCCCCGAAACAGAAATTCAAAAAGAACTTTCCAATGTGCAATTGGAATTTATTGGAAATGGGTATAAGGACCTTAGCCTAAGGGTCTAGATTTTCAGAAATTTTTGGATTATGGTCCAATTAAGGTTCCTATGGGCCAATAGCATCAATCCATGTGTAGGGAGGAGATAAATCCAATTTGTAAAAGAAGATACCCAAAAATGAGTAAATGCTCACATAAGATGAAGAGTTGACTATGTACAAGGTTTATTAGTAAGAAACTATGAGTAATATAAAAAATATGAGATATTTTGGGTATCCAAAAATGAGTAAATTCTCACATAAGATGAAGAGTTGAAAATGTACAAGGTTTATTAGTAAAAAACTATGAGCAATATTAAAAATATGAGATATTTTGGATATAATAATTCCATTTTGACACATATGTAAGGAAGGGGAGTCCATTAAAGGAGGTGCATATTTCACATGCTTGAATGAGTTTTAAACTCAAAAATAATGTGATATTTTTATCTCTCCTCTCTCTTGAATCAAACCAAATCAAAATGGAACCAAACCGAATAAAAAAGGAACCAAACTAGATCCAAATCTAGTCCAAATTCAACCAAACTGAATTTGGAAAATTCTAGAATTCAGTTAGCTTTGGTTAGAGCTTCCCTCTCCTATAAATAGAACATGAGTACTTTGAAAAAAATAGAAGAATTTTACTATACTAGAGTTATGCTAAAATAATGCTAATTTCTACTATTCTCTAAAATTCTCTCCAAATTAAAGAAATTGGAGCTTCCCTCTTTCTTCGATCCCCATTGGTGGCTCCATCAACATACTTAACCAATTGATTGGTTGGGGGCCTCTTCCGTGAACAAAGAATCAAGCAATTTGTAAGGTAATTAGTGAATTTTTGATCATTTTCTATAATTTCTCAATGCTTCTCTCTTCTCAACCCCTCTCAAGCTTAATTGGAATGGTCTTTGAATGCTATTGAAGTTAATTGATGAATGGTAGTGAAGAGTTACATAATTTGATGAATGCTATTGAAGTTAATTGATTAATGTTAGTAAAGAATTATATAAATTTTCATTTATGCTTAATTCTAATGGTTTTTATGTAATTTCTCTCTCTCACTCAAGAGATGGTCATACTCATGACCCATTCTCAATCCAAATGAAGCTTTTCATAAAGCTTTTCCTTAATCCAAGATTAATCTATGCTTGAGGTCAAATTAATGGCTTTTTTCTATGCTTTTAGTTTATGTATTTCATGAATATTGATGATTCAACCCATTATTGGGTTAATGATCCAATTAGGGATCATTCTAATCATTTGCTTAATGATAAGCTTTATCCTTCAAAATAAATTGAGATTTATCAGTCATAGTAGCGGAGCTATGGCAAAATTTTTATAAAAATTACACATAAAATAATTTTATTCAAAGCATGAAAAGAGAACTTCCTACCATATTCTAGGAATTATCATCCTAGATAAATTGAAAGAATTTTATTGTAATCATGGAGAAATTGACTTTTATGTTATGCATAATTATTGATTATTTTATTATAAAAGTGTTACTTTTATCATATTTGGATTTCATGCATAGAGGTATGCATAAAAGAATTATTATTTTAATATAAAAGTGTGACTTTGATCATATTTGGATTTTATGCATAGAGGTATGCATAAAAGTTGATTATTTTATTATAAAAGTGTGACTTTTATCATATTTGGATTTCATGCAGAGAGGTTTGCATAAAAGTTGATTATTTTATTATAAAAGTGTGACTTTTATCATATTTGGATTTCATGCATAGAGGTATGCATAAAAGTTAATTATTTTATTATAAAAGTGTGACTTTTATCATATTTGGATTTCATGCTTAGAGGTATGCATAAAAGTTTATTATTTTATTATAAAAGTGTGACTTTTATCATATTTAGATTTCATGCATAGAGGTATGCATGAAAGTTGATTATTTTATTATAAAAGTGTGACTTTTATCATATTTGGATTTCATGCATAGAGGTATGCATGAAAGTTGATTATTTTATTATAAAAGTATGACTTTTATCATATTTGGATTTCATGCATAGAGGTATGCATGAAAGTTGATTATTTTATTATAAAAGTATGACTTTTATCATATTTGGATTTCATGCATAGAGGTATGCATAAAAGTTGATTATTTTATTATAAAAGTGTGACTTTTATCATACTTGGATTTCATGCATAGAGGTATGCATGAAAGTTGATTATTTTATTATAAAAGAGTGACTTTTATCATATTTGGATTTCATGCATAGAGGTATGCATGAAAGTTGATTATTTTATTATAAAAGTGTGACTTTTATCATATTTGGATTTCATGCATAGAGGTATGCATGAAAGTTGATTATTTTATTATAAAAGTGTGACTTTTATGCATAGAGGTATGCATAAAAGTTGATTATTTTATTATAAAAGTGTGACTTTTATCATATTTGGATTTCGTGCATAAAGGTATGCATAAAAGTTGATTATTTTATTATAAAAGTGTGACTTTTATCATATTTGGATTTCATGCATAGAGGTATGCATAAAAGTTGATTATTTTATTATAAAAGTGTGACTTTTATCATACTTGGATTTCATGCATAGAGGTATGCATGAAAGTTGATTATTTTATTATAAAAGAGTGACTTTTATCATATTTGGATTTCATGCATAGAGGTATGTATGAAAGTTGATTATTTTATTATAAAAGTGTGACTTTTATCATATTTGGATTTCATGCATAGAGGTATGCATAAAAGTTGATTATTTTATTATAAAAGTGTGACTTTTATGCATAGAGGTATGCATAAAAGTTGATTATTTTATTATAAAAGTGTGACTTTTATCATATTTGGATTTCATGCATAAAGGTATGCATAAAAGTTGATTATTTTATTATAAAAGTGTAACTTTTATCATATTTGGATTTCATGCATAGAGGTATGCATAAAAGTTGATTATTTCATTGTAAAAGTGTTACTTTTATCATATTGGATTTGATGTATAGAGGTATGCATAAAAGATATTCTTTTAATACTAAAAGTGTGATTTTAATCATAAATGGATTTGATGCATAACTTAGATGCATAAGAGAAATTCCTTTATTCTAAAAGTGTAATTCCTACCAAATTGGATTTATGCATAAGAAGATGCATAAAAGATTGATTTTTAAATTCAAAGTGTCATTCTTATCTAAATTAAATTTATGCATAGGAAGATGCATAAAAGAATGGAATTTCAATTCAAAAGTGTTATTCTCATCCAAATTGAATTTATGCATAGGAAGATGCATAAAAGATAGATTTTTAATTCAAAAGTGTCAATTCTCATCTAAATTGAGTTTATGCATAGGAAGATGCATAAGAGATGGAATTTTAATTCAAAAGTGTCATTTTCATTTAAAATGAATTTATGCATAGGAAGATGCATAAAAGATTGATTTTTAAATGAGATGTGATAATATGTGATAAGATGCGTATGGGAAGTGATAGGATGTGAGAAGAGGTGTATGAGATGTGATAAGATGTGATAAGATGCGTATGGGAAGTGATAGGATGTGATAAGAGGTGTATGAGATGTGAAAAGATGTGATAAGATGTGTATGAGATGTGATAGGATATGATAAGAGGTGTATGAGATGTGATAGAATGTGTTAAGATGAGTTAGGATGTGTTAAGATGTGTATGGGACAAGGTAGAGAGTGTATCTGACGGGATAAGATGTATATGGGATGTGTTAGGGCGAGAATGGATGTAGTATGGATGTATGTATGTATGTGGATGTGGATGTATGAATGAGGATGTGAAAATGGATGTATGTATGTAGATGTGGATGTATGGATGTGAATGTGAATGAAGATGTGGATGTGGATGTATGGATGTAGATGTATGTGAATGTGGATGTATGGATGTGAATGTGAATGAAGATGTGGATGTGGATGTATGGATGTAGATTCGGATGTAGATGTATGTGAATGTGGATGTAGATTCGGATGTAGATGTATGTATGTGAATGTGGATGTATGAATGAGGATGTGAAAATAGATGTATGCATGTAGATGCGTATGTATGAATGTGAAATTGGATGTATGTATAATGTGGATGTATGAATGAGGATGTGAAAATAGATGTATGCATGTAGATGCATATGTATGAATGTGAAATTGGATGTATGATGTGGACGTACGAACATGGATATGTATGTAGAATAATGAATGTGAATGTGTATGTGAAATAATGTGTAGTCTATATGAGTGAATGGATGAGAATGAGTACACATTGAATGGAATAGGGAATAAGTAATGTGGTCCGAGAGTGGATAATGTGGAAAGACGAGAGTTCGTTATAGAAACTGTATTTTGTGACTGTTTGTAAATGACTGTTTTATGTCAAGAATGCTGGGGAAGCATTTTGACTTAAGGTCATGAAGACCGAACTGATAAAGTTGCAACTGCTGACGGAGAGTCAATGGAGGACGTCTCACGTAGCAAGGTCGATCGAGGTCTTGACCAAGGAAGCGGCCTATGAGTGAAGCGCTAGGTCACTTGCGAAGGATCCTAGAGGGTGCTGACCATACGGTGCTCGGGCTCTGGGTCGCCGAAGATACCCACACGTGCGTCGTGGAAGATATTGGAACAAGGAGTAAGAGTTGTTTTCTGAAATCGGGCATGGATCTGGTTGATTGACCTTGCCGGTCCTCAACGGATGAGTCCATGGCTCTTTTATATGGATCTGTGGGTTGATCTTGCTGATCTTCCACGAAGATTCCATTCTATTATATGAATATATTGCCGGTTACTATGAGCTAGGAACTATGGAAAAGGCCCCTGATGAGTGAACAGGTGGTGAGCGTTCTGGTTGCCAATGATGCCATAAGTACACCGATGAATGAATGACGGGAAATAAGGATTCATCCAGAGACTTTGAGGATTGTCATCAGTGACATAATGGTTTCATTAAAGGATTGTTTGAAAGTTAATTGATGGTGAGAAAAAGGCAATTTCATATTGGGTGTGTAAGTGGTGTGACTAGTTTTATGTTTATATGAACTTTCGGCTAGGGGGCCTAGGAACTCTTTTTCCTGGTACCCGGGACAAAACCTAACCAAATTCCTAATTGGATCCCATCACTACAGTGGTTGGGAGGTTGGCTAACCCATGGGACTGGATGGGGTTAGGCTGGACTGATGGATCCGTAAATCGAGATTTAATTTCTATTACTACGATAGATGAAGTAAATCCCATATAGTAATTGTCCTATGGATAGGAATCACAACGGCTGTGCCTCTTGATGGGGAAAGAAGCGTTGATCCCAATGATCCAAGTGCAAGTTTCTTCCTTGATCTGATCAAGTACCGTTAGAGGTGCAGTCCGATCAGTTTGATCAGTAATGATCTTGACTACGTTAGAGTAAAGAGTTATCCTGGTGGAATCACCCGTGCTTTCCAGATAAGGGAATTTTTTCCGGGTTCGATTTTAGAAAAACCGACGGATTAGTCTCTTGTCCGGATATCCGTGTGGTGGGCGAGGCCCCGAGTGTGAGACCTTGACCCGCGCAAGATGTGTTACTTCCGCTGCTAGCACCCTGAATCCGTTGCGCGGTGGGAACAGGGATCTTACAAATCTCAAGCATGTTAAAAAATGTTACATCCTCTTGTAATACTCTTTACCTTCTAGGAGAGCTTGCTATGGGTCCTTGGGTGCCACAAGATAAAAATTCCTATAGACCTAGCATCAAGACAATATTAAGGAGTTTGGGAGATTCCCAATTCTTACTTTGTAAAGATTCACAAATGGGGATCATGGCGAATCCCATCAATCTTTTATCAAATCCCTCTTATGTGATATATCGTTAGAAAGCTCTTGACAGGTAGGCTCTAAATATACAATCTCCAACAAATTTGGAGTTGATGTGCTTGGGATACTCTAATAAGTAGATTCGAAAGTGCCATCATTTGGAATTCCCAAAGTATGGGGATTTTCCCTAACTCCCTAATATGGTCTTCATGGGAGCTCACATGTGGTAAGGTATTGTGTAAGATTCCTCCCCCAGGCCCTCATGATGTCCAGTATCTTCCCCTGTAATCAATTTCCTCTTCAGAAATCTAAAAGATCTTGTTTCTATCAGCTTTGGCCTAGAGAGAAAATCTTCTAGAGAGTGCTTATTCAGATTTTAAATATTTTTGGATAGAAAAATGCCTCATCTTATTAAAATAAGTTCCCCTGAAACAGAAGTTCAAAAAGATTTTCAGAAGGTGCATTAGAAATTAAGTATAATCTGTTCAAGAGGCATTATCCTGGGGGTGAAGATTTTTTTGAAATTTTAAATTAAGGTTCCTATGGACCAATAAGATTCATCTAAATGTAGGGAGGAGATAAATGAAGAAATAACATGCTTGAATGAGTTTTAAACTCCCAAATAATGAGATATTTTTATCTCTCCTCTCTCCTGTTTCAACTAGATCTAAAAAGTGAGCAAAACTAACCTAAAAATGGTCAAAAATTGACCAAACTGATCTGGAAAATTCTAGAATCAATTTGTAAGAAAGCATTATGGGCCCAAGGCTATGGACAACTAGTAAGTAGGTGTGAACTCTTGGGTGGAGTATAAATACCAATGTAAATGGGATTATGGCTCATTCATGATAATGTTATCTATTCCAAGAATCAATGGTGAGCTTCTCCCGTGAGATGCTAAGTGGTGACTCCTTCATGAGCCACTCCCTTGGTGAGGGACTAACCCACCCCTGTTACTTTCTTTCATTGGTATCAGAGCATGGCTTTTGATCCATGATTTTTAATTTTTCTTTTCTTCTTCTCATTTCGTGAAATTTCTGCTTCATTTGATTCATGGGGGAAGGGGATATGGCTAAGGTAGAGTTTGTGGTTCAAATCTGAGCACATGGACCTATTTTTTTTGAATGAGTGGACCAAATTGGGAAAAATTTCTAATCTTGATTAGCAGTTGTTAATCAAAAACATTTTTTTGTTTGGGAGCTTTCTTGCAAACCCTAGCCATGGAATCTCAACATGAGCAAAGGGCATTGAGTCTCTCATGTATCTAGCAATGTTTTATGAAGTATTTCACCTATTTTCCATGAGCAATGGGGCTCCCAATGTGGCTGAAAATCACTACCAAAGCTGCCCACGTTTTTCACCAAAGTGACCCTAATCTTCATCTCCTTCAACAAATTCAAGCATTAAGGCTTCCCGGGTGACATTGGTGAGTTTCTCCATCACTTCCTTACAATTTTGAAGCATTCTTTCAAGCTACGGAGTGAATTAGGGTTTTATTACACATAAAATCCTAATTTTCAGAAATTGGACTTTAATCATGGCCATTCATGTTGCTCTTTATGCATTATGAATGCTTGAATGCTACACATAGCCATTCAATGCTATGCCTTGCATATTGGCATAAGTGAGCATAGCTTTTGGCACATTTGGGGGATTGAATAAAATGCTTTGGGTTGGAAGCCCACTTTTTGGTGACACCGTTTTCCATTGCCCGTTGCACGTTTTTGGAGTTCTAGTACTCAAAACGACCGGCTCGTCGTCCTCTTCGAGACGAGCTATAGGTCTTGAGGTGCAGGATTCAGCAAGTGCTCTCTGTTTTCACTTTTGTACTGGATTTTCTAGTCCCGAGCGGGAACTCGCGCCCAGAACGCGACCCGAGATCACCGCTTCGTGACACTTGGATGTTGTTGATGTATGTGGAAATGTATTGACATTGCCATGAGTGGATGTGATGAAGGAAGCACTATGAACCATGTATTATGATATGAATGAGCATGAGTCATGCTATAAATCAATTGTAAGTCAACTCTACTCATTCATTTGAGCTTGTAACCACATTCCACTCACGATTGTACCCCACTTTATTCCTAGAATCTAGAATGAAGTAAGGGTACCTTGGCATTTGGAGGAGAGGCCAAGGGGAGAATGTCTTGAATCTTCCTTGCCGTTAGTGTTGGGTAATGCGGTAAGGAAGAGGATTAGGTACTTGGTGGTAAAGAAATGGCCTCAACCTTCACCTTGGATTGGTGAAGGGGTGAGAAGTGCTTGGCCGGGAGATCGGCAAGCATCGACGCGCTTCATCGACCACTTCATTCGACTTGAGCAAACAAGCAAATCCTCTACATCGACTTCTTATGCAAAAGGACAAAATTGATGCCATAAGGTCACATGCTCAGATGGAAAAATGATTGAGGATTGATTTGCTTACAGTGGTCAAATGCATAAGGATTTTAATACTTGATTGAGATGCTTTGATTTGATTGAGATTTGGTGCAAAAAGAGGGGAGACTATGGCAAAATTTTTGCAAAATTTGCCTACTTGCAGCCAGGACAAATCCTTGAATTTCTAGGGTTTTTCAAAAGCTTTTCAAATTTGTCCTGAAAGCCCTTCAATCTACCCGAAAACCTCTTTCAAACAAGCTAAAGATCACTCAAATCGGATAAGAATTGAGCGGTTAACATCAAGAGTTGACTTTCAGCCGGTACAATTGACTAGTCAAAGGTTGTTGACTTTTTCAGATCTGTTTTTGGGGATTCTTATTCGTCTCGTCGAGAGCTTCACGTTGATATAAAGATCACCCAAATCGGATACCGTTTGAATAGAGAAAAAAAAAATCAAGTAAGTGGTCTTTGCAAGGAGGGATCAATTACGCGCATGGAAATGACTAGAGGAGGTCAAAACAAGGGAGCCCGAAATGAAAATGATCAAAGACAACCGGAAGCAATGATGGCAATGAGTTCATCAACGAGGAATGAAGAAAGTTCAACCATAAAAGCACCATCTCCAGATGAATCTCAGCCAGTGGAAATGCCTCAATCTTTGGGAACTACTCCGCTAACAGTGGACATGATGTTAATGGCTATGGAGAGTATGTTTCAAAGGATTGAAAATAACCAAACAAATCGGCAACAACAATTTGGTGAACACCTCATGGAACGGTTTGACAAGCGACACCACTACCTGGATAACGTGATGCAAAGAGGGTTAAAAGACTTGGAGAAAGCCATTACTAAATTGGCTCCTCTCAAGCTCAACCAAGAAGACGATATGAATAGAATGGATGGTGTACATTATAATGCCAAACATGATGGAAAGCCTTCTATGCCAGAAGAGAACAAAGTAAGACAAATGATGCCACCTCAAATGATGCCACATTCTTCTTACATGGACAAGGGCAAGAGACCTATGGGTGATGCTTCTTATGAGAGATCAAATGCCAGTATTCCAAGAACTTCATCCTTTATGCAAGATGCAAGAAGAGGGTATGAATAGAAGGGATTTAAAGATGCAGGTGATTGGCAATTGGAAGATGAGCAAATGCATAGACACTTGGGTGAAGGAAGAGGATTTGATGATCCAAGAGCACGGCAGAGGGGTTCAAGAATGCATGGTAATTTTGACAATGCTGTGAAGGACAAAATCATATTTAATAAGTTCAAAGGAGAATCAAATTCTATCGAAGACTTTGAAGAGTGGGCAAACAAGATGGATCTCTACTTCGAAATCAGCCCAAGGAGCGAGATTGCCAAAGTCTACTTCGCCTCACTTCATCTTGAAGGTTTTGCTCACACTTGGTGGAGGAGGAAGCAATCTCATGGTTATGTCATCACTACTTGGGAAGAATTCAAGAATGACATGGCAGAAGAGTTTACTTCTCGCATGCAAAGGGACAATCACATTGTGGAATGGGACAAGCTAGAGCAAATCACTACCGTGAAGGAATATTCTCACAAGTTTCTAAAGCTTCTATTATACTTGGATGACTTTGATGAGCATTATCTTGTTGTCAAGTATATAAGGGGCTTGAAAGCTCCTATTGGTGGTGATGTCAAGTCTCATGAACCCGCCACTTTGAAGAAGGCAATGATGCTTGTAGAAATTCATGAAGAGAATTGGAGTTGTCCAAGAACTACTCTTGCAAAGTTGATGTTTTGGTGATTGAGTTGGGACCCATTGACATAGTACTTGGATGTGATTGGCTGTCCACTTTGAACTCTTTTACCATGAACTTACAGAAAAGTTTCATGAGTTTTGTGCATCATGGAGGGGTTATTACATTGAATGGAATGCAAGGGTCCAAGCTCTTCATGATCAATGCTACTCAAATGAAGAAAGAGTTCAAGAAAGAGGGCTATGTTTATGTACTACAGCTTTGCAAAGAGGAAGATAATAGCAAAAAGGATTGCATCGAAAATGTGGACATGGTTAAGCTACTCAAGGATTATGAAGATGTGTTTACCATGCCAAAATCAATGCCGCCAAAGAGGAGTGTTGATCATGCTATTGATTTGGAACCAAATGCCAAACCAATCAACAAGCCTCCCTATCGTTTGTCAAAGGTTGAAAAGGAAGAGGTGGCAAAGCAAGTCAAAGAACTCATTGACATGGGATGGGTTGAACCAAGTCAATCTCCTTTTGCTTCTCCGGTGCTACTTGTGAAGAAAAGGATGGTACTTTTCGCATGTGCATTGATTACCGTGATTTGAATAAGATCACCATCAAAAATCGATTTCCAATACCAAGGGTGGATGATCTTTTGGATGAGTTGAAGGGTGCCACATGCTTTTAAAAGATTGATTTGCGTTCCGGATACCATCAAATAAGGATGAAAAGTGGTGATGAGTTCAAAACAGCATTTCGTACAGAAAGGGGTCTTTACCAATTCATGGTTATGCCGTTTGGATTATGCAATGCACCGGCAACTTTTCAAGCATTGATGAACAAAGTGCTTCAACCTTTCCTCTACAAGTTTGTATTGGTCTTTTTCGACGACATACTTATCTATAGCAAAGATGAGGAAGTGCATTTGAAGCACGTGAAAGAGGTTTTGGAGGTCTTGAGGCAAAACAAGTTGTATGTTAAGGAGACAAAATGTACCTTCATGGCACATGAGGTGGAATATTTGGGTCACATTGTGAGCAAGGATGGCATTTGTGTGGATCCAAAGAAAGTGGAATGTATTAGGAATTGGCCGATTCCTTCAAACACTACTCAATTGAGGGGATTTTTGGGGTTATCTTCATTCTATAGGTGCTTTATTGCCCACTATGTAGAAATTGCAGCCCCAATGTGACGGACAAATTGAAGAAGGAAACCTTCTTTTGGGATGCCATTGCCAACAAAAGCTTTGAAGACATGAAGAAGATGCTCACATCAGCACCTATTTTGATATGTCCAGACTTCACCAAACCTTTCACAATAAGAGCGGCGGATGCAAGTGGAAGAGGGATTGGTGCGGTACTTTACCAAGACCATGGAGTCATTGCTTATGAAAGTAGAAAGCTGAATGACAAAAAAAGAGAACTCCATGTGTATGAGCAAGAGATGATTGCTATACTCCATGCTATCAAGAAATGGCACCATTACTTATATGGGAGTCATTTTTATGTGAGAAGTGATCATAGGGTGCTGAAGTATTTCCTCACACAACCCAATTTGTCTCCTAAGCAAAGAAGGTGGGTAGCAACACTACAAAACTATGATTTTGAAATCACATACACAAAGGGCAAAGAAAATGTGGTTGCCGATTCCTTGTATCGTATGTGGGCCTGCTCATTGTATGCTATTTCTGAGGTGCATAAAGATTGGCCATGAAGATACAAGAAGAGTACTTGTTTGATAAAGAAACCTCACAAATAGTGCAGAAATTACAGCAAGGTGTATGTGAAGAGTTACCCCATTATGAGCTGAAAAATGGTCTCCTCTACTACAAAGGAAAAGTCTACTTGGTTCCTACTTCATCGTTTATTAAGAAGATCATGGAAGAGATGCATCGTACTCCTATGGCTGGTCATTTGGGTGTCTACAAAACCTTTGATGCAATAAGGAAAAGTTTCTTTTGGAAGGGGATGTGGAAGAGCATTCATGCTTATGTAAGTGGGTGCCGGTCATGTCAATTGAACAAGGATCCTACACATAAACCGGGAGGTTTGCTTCAGCCATTGCCCATTCCCGAAGGCAAATGGAGTCATATATCAATGGATTTCATTACTAACCTTCGGCACACAAAGAAAGGGTGGGACAGCTTGTATGTTGTGGTGGATAGATTGACCAAAGTGGCCCATTTCATTCCTTCCAAGGTCACATATTCAGCCCAAAATGTTGCCAAGCAATTTGTTGATGGGGTTTTCAAGTTGCATGGTATGCCGTCACAAATTGTGAGTGATCGCGATGTCAAATTCATGAGCACGTTTTGGAGAACATTGTTTGAATATATGGGAACCAAGCTTACTCCAAGCACCGCCTATCATGCCGAAACCGATGGTCAAACAGAAAGAGTAAACAAATGGGTGGAAACATATCTACGCCACTATTGTCATGATACTCAAAGCACATGGGATGATTGGTTACCTTTGGCTGAGTTTGCTTACAACTCAACATATCATGTGAGCATTGGCATGTCACCCTTTGAGGCTTTATATGGTTACAAGGTCAATTTGCCTATGTTGGTGGGTACATATGAGACTTCTAACCATAATGCCAAGGAGGAAGCTGAAAGGATGCAAGCTTTGTTGCAACAATGCAAAAGTAATTTGAAGGTTGCACAAGTGAAAATGAGACAATATGCCAATGTTCATCGAAGACCATTGGAATTCAAAGTGGGAGATTGGGTTCTTTTGAGAATACCAAAGTCAAGATATGCGTCTTTGAAGGGAAGCACCAACACCAAGCTAGCTCATCGCTATTATGGTCCTTATCAAGTGATACGAAGAGTTGGGGAGGTTGCATATCAACTCTTACTTCCATCTACAACAAAGATTCATGATGTGTTTCATGTCTCTCACTTGAAAGGATATGTGGGTATGATCGATCAAATGGTTGATGAGTTGTCTCCAATGAATGAAGAGGGAATGATTGAAGGTACAAGGAAAAAGGTACTTCGCACTCGTACCTTGGTGGAGTATCTTGTTCAATGGAAAGGTTTACCTAAGGAAGAAGCTTCATGGCAACCTATTTCAGCATTGGAGGGATATGAAGCATTGATAGAGCAATATGGGTTGGTGTAAATTCAGCCACATGGAACATTCTTCTTCGAATTTGGGGTATTCATTTGATGTTTCGAGGACGAAACCATTGGGGAAGGGATGGTTTGTAAGAAAGCATTATGGGCCCAAGGCCATGGACAACTAGTAAGAAGATGTGAACTCTTGGGTGGAGTATAAATACCAATGTAAATGGGATTATGGCTCATTCATGATAATGTTATCTATTCCAAGAATCAATGGTGAGCTTCTCCCGTGAGATGCTAAGTGGTGACTCCTTCATGAGCCACTCCCTTTGGTGAGGGACTAACCCACCCCTGTTACTTTCTTTCACAATTTGCTTGGTTAGAGGCTCACTTTTTCCTATAAATAGAAGCCCTCCCCTTTGTTGAAACATAATAGTGTTTTATGCACTGTTAGTCTGCTCCTCCTAAGCCAATAACTGTGAATTTATTCATAATTCACTAGTTTTTGACATTTTCCTCTTCCAAAGATTGGTGGCCACTCTTGTTACAAACAAGAGTTGAACCCTCAAACCATCAAGCCAAAGGAAAGCTCCAAGAAATTATGTAAGTAGAGATTCTTGTAATTTTCTTTATTGATTCTATGTTTTTCTAATGTTTATGATTGTTTGAAGTGATAAATGGATGTTATGCCTTGATCGAAAGGCTTTTCCCCTCTCTCTCTTCTTAGAATCAACCCTTCTTTATCCTAGTTAAGTGAAAATTGTTGGAATTAACCTTTTATAATGTTTTCTCTTTTATAAGTGAAATTTGATTAGTATAGATTATTTTAAATCAATTAGAGTTAATTTTTAAGACAAAATTAAGTAGGAAGAATTAAAAAATGGTGAGCCATACAAAGGAGGTTATGTCAAAATTTTTGGAAATAAGAATTATCTTTTATTATGCTAAAAGAGTAATTCCTATCAATTCTATACTCTAAAAGTGTCGTTTTCCTGCATAGAAGATGCATATTGATTATTATTATTTTTATGCATAAAGGAATAATTTTCTTTTATTATGAAAGTGTTACTTTCATCAAAATAGATTTTCATGCATAAAGGAATAATTTTCTTTTATTATGAAAGTGTTACTTTCATCAAAATAGATTTTCATGCATAAAGGAATAATTTTCTTTTATTATGAAAGTGTTACTTTCATCAAAATATTTTTTTAGGCATAAAACATTATTTCTATCATATTTGATTTTTATGCATAAAAGTATGCATAAAAGATTATTTTTATTATAAAAGTGTTACTATTATCATACTTGATTTTTATGCATAAAAGTATGCATAAAAGATTATTTTTTTATTATAAAAAAGTTACTTTTATCATATTTGATTTTTATGCATAAAAGTATGCATAAAAGATTATTTTTTTAATTATAAAAGTGTTACTTTTACATATTTGATTTTCATGCATAGAAGAATGCATAAAAGATTATTTTTTTGTTATAAAAGTGTTACTTTTATCATATTTGATTTTTATGCATAAAAGTATGCATAAAAGATTATTATTTTTTATTATAGAAGTGTTACTTTTATCATATTTGATTTTTATGCATAAAAGTATGCATAAAAGATTATTATTTTTTATTATAGAAGTGTTACTTTTATCATATTTGATTTTCATGCATAAAAGTATGCACAAAAGATTATTTTTTTATTATAAAAGTGTTACTTTTATCATAAATGATTTTATTCTTTGTAAGAAAGCATTATGGGCCCAAGGCCATGGACAACTAGTAAGTAGGTGTGAACTCTTGGGTGGAGTATAAATACCAATGTAAATGGGATTATGGTCATTCATGATAATGTTATCTGTTCCAAGAATCAATGGTGAGCTTCTCCCGTGAGATGCTAAGTGATGACTCCTTCATGAGCCACTCCCTTGGTGAGGGACTAACCCACCCCTGTTACTTTCTTTCATTGGTATCAGAGCATGGCTTTTGATCCATGATTTTTAATTTTTCTTTTCTTCTTCTCATTTCGTGAAATTTTTGCTTCATTTGATTCATGGGGGAAGGGGATATGGCTAAGGTAGAGTTTGTGGTTCAAATCTGAGCACATGGACCTAATTTTTTTTGAATGAGTGGACCAAATTGGGAAAAATTCACTAATCTTGATTAGCAATTGTTAATCAAAAACGTTTTTCTGTTTTGGAGCTTTCTTGCAAACCCTAGCCATGGAATCTCAACATGAGCAAAGGGCATTGAGTCTCCAAGTCAATTGGGAGTGAAAGCAACTTTTCAAGCACACCAAAGAGCACCAGAAGAGGGGCGGCCAACTGCAGCAGCCCGCCTCAGAAAACACCATTTTTCAAGCTCACAAAGAGCTTGGCTTACTAAGCCAAGCTCCCCATTGAAGCTTGGGTATGTTCTCTCATGTATGTAGCAATGTTTTATGAAGTATTTCACCTATTTTCCATGAGCAATGGGGCTCCCAATGTGGCTGAAAATCACTACCAAAGCTGCCCACGTTTTTCACCAAAGTGACCCTAATCTTCATCTCCTTCAACAAATTCAAGCATTAAGGCTTCCCGGGTGACATTGGTGAGTTGCTCCATCACTTCCTTACAATTTTGAAGCATTCTTTCAAGCTATGGAGTGAATTAGGGTTTTATTACACATAAAACCCTAATTTTCAGAAATTGGACTTTAATCATGGCCATTCATGCTCTTCTTTATGCATTATGAATGCTTGAATGCTACACATAGCCATTCAATGCTATGTCTTGCATATTGGCATAAGTGAGCATAGCTTTTGGCACATTTGGGGGATTGAATACATACTTCACATGATTTGGATGTTGTTGATGTATGTGGAAATGTATTGACATTGCCATGAGTGGATGTGATGAAGGAAGCACTATGAACCATGTATTATGATATGAATGAGCATGAGTCATGCTATAAATCAATTGTAAGTCAACTCTACTCATTCATTTGAGCTTGTAACCACATTCCACTCACGATTGTACCCCACTTTATTCCTAGAATCTAGAATGAAGTAAGGGTACCTTGGCATTTGGAGGAGAGGCCAAGGGGAGAATGTCTTGAATCTTCCTTGCCGTTAGTGCCGTGTAACGCGGTAAGGAAGAGGATTAGGTACTTGGTGGTAAAGAAATGGCCTCAACCTTCACCTTGGGATGTAAACTTGGTGAAGGGGTGAGAAGTGCTTGGCCGGGAGATCGGCAAGCATCGACGCGCTTCATCGACCACTTCATTCGACTTGAGCAAACAAGCAAATCCTTTACATCGAAGACTTCTTATGCAAAAGGACAAAATTGATGCCATAAGGTCACATGCTTAGATGGAAAAATGATTGAGGATTGATTTGCTTACAGTGGTCAAATGCATAAGGATTTTAATACTTGATTGAGATGCTTTGATTTGATTGAGATTTGGTGCAAAAAGAGGGGAGACTATGGCAAAATTTTTACAAAATTTGCCTACTTGCAGCCAGGACAAAATTTACCTACTTGCAGCCAGGACAAATCCTTGAATTTCTAGGGTTTTTCAAAAGCTTTTCAAATTTGTCTTGAAAGCCCTTCAATCTACCCAAAAACCTCTTTCAAACAAGCTAAAGATCACTCAAATCGGAGTAGTATTGAGAGCGGTCAAAGTCAAGAGTTGACTTTCAGCTAGAATAGTTGACTGGTCAAAAGCTGTTGACTTTTTCAAATCTGTTTTTGGGGATCCTTACTCGTCTCGTCAAGAGCTTCGCATCGATATAAAGATCACCCAAATCGGATAAGAATTGAACGGTTAATATCAAGAGTTGACTTCAACCGATATAGTTGACTGGTCAAAGGCTGTTGACTTTTTCAAATCTCTTTTTGGGGATTCTTATTTGTCTCGTCGAGAGCTTTGCGTTGATATAAAGATCACCCAAATCGGATACCGTTTGAATAGAGAAAAAAAAATCAAGTAAGTGGTCTTTGCAAAAGGAGGGATCAATTACGTGCATGGAAATGACTAGAGGAGGTCAAAACAAGGGAGCCGGAATGAAAATGATCAAAGACAACCGAAAGCAATGATGGCAACGAGTTCATCAATGAGGAATGAAGAAAGTTCAACCATAAAAGCACCATCTCCAGATGAATCTCAGCCCCAGTGGAAATGCCTCAATCTTTGGGAACTACTCCGCTAACAGTGGACATGATGTTAATGGCTATGGAGAGTATGTTTCAACGGATTAAAAATAACCAAACAAATCGGCAACAACAATTTGGTGAAAACCTCATGGAACGGTTCGACAAGCGACACCACTACCTGGATGACGTGATGCAAAGAGCGTTAAAAGACTTGGAGAAAGCCATTAGTGAATTGGCTCCTCTCAAGCTCAACCAAGAAGCCGATATGAATGCAATGGATGGTGTACATTATGATGCCAAACATGATGGAAAGCCTTCTATGCGAGAAGAGAACAAAGTAAGACAAATGATGCCACCTCAAATGATGCCACATTCTTCTTACATGGACAAGGGCAAGAGACCTATGGGTGATGCTTCTTATGAGAGATCAAATGCCAGTATTCCAAGAACTTCATCCTTTATGCAAGATGCAAGAAGAGGGTATGAACAGAAGGGATTTAAAGATGCAGGTGATTGGCAATTGGAAGATGAGCAAATGCATAGACACTTGGGTGAAGGAAGAGGATTTGATGATCCAAGAGCACGGCAGAGGGGTTCAAGAATGCATGGTGATTTTGACAATGCTGTGTGAAGGACAAAATCATATTTAATAAGTTCAAAGGAGAATCAAATTCTATCGAAGACTTTGAAGAGTGGGCAAACAAGATGGATCTCTACTTCGAAATCAGCCCAAGGAGCGAGATTGCCAAAGTCTACTTCGCCTCACTTCATCTTGAAGGTTTTGCTCACACTTGGTGGAGGAGGAAGCAATCTCATGGTTATGTCATCACTACTTGGGAAGAATTCAAGAATGACATGGCAGAAGAGTTTACTTCTCGCATGCAAAGGGACAATCACATTGTGGAATGGGACAAGCTAGAGCAAATCACTACCGTGAAGGAATATTCTCACAAGTTTCTAAAGCTTCTATTATACTTGGATGACTTTGATGAGCATTATCTTGTTGTCAAGTATATAAGGGGCTTGAAAGCTCCTATTGGTGGTGATGTCAAGTCTCATGAACCCGCCACTTTGAAGAAGGCAATGATGCTTGCAGAAATTCATGAAGAGAAGTACTTGACAAAGTGGGCTAGCAAAGGGAATATCAAAGGGGAAGTGATCACAAGGACTGAAATGGGTTCTCATGCAAACACAAGACCTAATCTTCCAAAATTTCCTACCGTGTATGGTAGAGGGTCTAATAGACTTCCATTTAAACCACCATTTATGTCCAACAACAAAGCTACATACAATGAGTCCAAGCCAGCAAATGGGGGTTCAAAAAGCAAGGTTATCAAGGAGGACCGTTTCCATGAAATGAGGCTCAAAGGTCTATGTTTCAAATGTGGAGAAAAATGGAACAAGGATCACTTCAAAGTATGCAAATCCAAGGATATTTCCATAAGCTACATTATCACTGAGGACAATGCTAATCATGAGGAGGAGGAATTCCTTGAATGCAATGATGCCTTAGGATGGGGAGATCCTCATGAGGGTGGAGGTTCTCATGATGATGGTTTTGATGAAGAAAATCCCGAGTTTCCTTTTGATCCGGGTGGGAACCTAAGTTTGCTCATCATGACAAAATGGATGATGGGATACCTCTATGCGTGTGGAATGAAAACAATAGTGCACATACTACCTTGTGTACAATCTCTCATGATGCTTATGCGGGAAGTAAGGGTGCCAACACATTGAGATTGAAGATCAAGGTGAATGGGAGAACAGCATATGCACTCATTGATACTGGAAGCACGCATAGTTTTGTCAATAAAAGGTCTTTGAACACTCTCAAAATGCAACCAACTTCTTTACCAAACAAGCACATGGTGCAAGTGGCCAATGGTGATTCAATGGGTTGCAATATAAAGTGTCAAAGTACAAAATTGGAGTTGTCCAAGAACTACTCTTGCAAAGTTGATCTTTTGGTGATTGAGTTGGGACCAATTGACATAGTACTTGGATGTGATTGGCTGTCCACTTTGAACTCTTTTACCATGAACTTACAGAAAAGTTTCATGAGTTTTGTGCATCATGGAGGGGTTATTACATTGAATGGAATGCAAGGGTCCAAGCTCTTCATGATCAATGCTACTCAAATGAAGAAAGAGTTCAAGAAAGAGGGCTATGTTTATGTACTACAGCTTTGCAAAGAGGAAGATAATAGCAAAAAGGATTGCATCGAAAATGTGGACATGGTTAAGCTACTCAAGGATTATGAAGATGTGTTTACCATGCCAAAATCAATGCCGCCAAAGAGGAGTGTTGATCACGCTATTGATTTGGAACCAAATGCCAAACCAATCAACAAGCCTCCCTATCGTTTGTCAAAGGTTAAAAAGGAAGAGGTGGCAAAGCAAGTCAAAGAACTCATTGACATGGGATGGGTTGAACCAAGTCAATCTCCTTTTGCTTCTTCGGTGCTACTTGTGAAGAAAAAGGATGGTACTTTCCGCATGTGCATTGATTACCGTGATTTGAATAAGATCACCATCAAAAATCGATTTCCAATACCAAGGGTGGATGATCTTTTGGATGAGTTGAAGGGTGCCACATGCTTTTCAAAGATTGATTTGCGTTCCGGATACCATCAAATAAGGATGAAAAGTGGTGATGAGTTCAAAACAGCATTTCGTATGGAAAGGGGTCTTTACCAATTCATGGTTATGCCGTTTGGATTATTGAATGCACCGGTAACTTTTCAAGCATTGATGAACAAAGTGCTTCAACCTTTCCTCTACAAGTTTGTATTGGTCTTTTTCGACGACATACTTATCTATAGCAAAGATGAGGAAGTGCATTTGAAGCACGTGAAAGAGGTTTTGGAGGTCTTGAGGCAAAACAAGTTGTATGTTAAGGAGACAAAATGTACCTTCATGGCACATGAGGTGGAATATTTGGGTCACATTGTGAGCAAGGATGGCATTTGTGTGGATCCAAAGAAAGTGGAATGTATTAGGAATTGGCCGATTCCTTCAAACACTACTCAATTGAGGGGATTTTTGGGGTTATCTTCATTCTATAGGTGCTTTATTGCCCACTATGCAGAAATTGCAGCCCCAATGACGGACAAATTGAAGAAGGAAACCTTCTTTTGGGATGCCATTGCCAACAAAAGCTTTGAAGACATGAAGAAGATGCTCACATCAGCACCTATTTTGATATGTCCAGACTTCACCAAACCTTTCACAATAAGGGCGGCGGATGCAAGTGGAAGAGGGATTGGTGCGGTACTTTACCAAGACCATGGAGTCATTGCTTATGAAAGTAGAAAGCTGAATGACAAAGAAAGAGAACTCCATGTGTATGAGCAAGAGATGATTGCTATACTCCATGCTATCAAGAAATGGCACCATTACTTATATGGGAGTCATTTTTATGTGAGAAGTGATCATAGGGTGCTGAAGTATTTCCTCACACAACCCAATTTATCTCCTAAGCAAAGAAGGTGGGTAGCAACACTACAAAACTATGATTTTGAAATCACATACACAAAGGGCAAAGAAAATGTGGTTGCCGATTCCTTGTCTCGTATGTGGGCCTGCTCATTGTATGCTATTTCTGAGGTGCATAAAGATTGTATCATGGACATACAAGAAGAGTACTTGTTTGATGAAGAAACCTCACAAATAGTGCAAAAATTACAGCAAGATGTATGTGAAGAGTTACCCCATTATGAGCTGAAAAATGGTCTCCTCTACTACAAAGGAAAAGTCTACTTGGTTCCTACTTCATCATTTATCAAGAAGATCATGGAAGAGATGCATTGTACTCCTATGGCTGGTCATTTGGGTGTCTACAAAACCTTTGATGCAATAAGGAAAAGTTTCTTTTGGAAGGGGATGTGGAAGAGCATTCATGCTTATGTAAGGGGGTGCCGGTCATGTCAATTGAACAAGGATCCTACACATAAACCGGGAGGTTTGCTTCAGCCATTGCCCATTCCCGAAGGCAAATGGAGTCATATATCAATGGATTTCATTACTAACCTTCCGCGCACAAAGAAAGGGTGGGACAGCTTGTATGTTGTGGTGAATAGATTGACCAAAGTGGCCCATTTCATTCCTTCCAAGGTCACATATTCAGCCCAAAATATTGCCAAGCAATTTGTTGATGGGGTTTTCAAGTTGCATGGTATGCCGTCACAAATTGTGAGTGATCGTGATGTCAAATTCATGAGCACTTTTTGGAGAACATTGTTTGAATATATGGGAACCAAGCTTACTCCAAGCACCGCCTATCATCCCGAAACCGATGGTCAAACAGAAAGAGTAAACAAATGGGCGGAAACATATCTACGCCACTATTGTCATGATACTCAAAGCACATGGGATGATTGGTTACCTTTGGCTGAGTTTGCTTACAACTCAACATATCATGTGAGCATTGGCATGTCACCCTTTGAGGCTTTATATGGTTACAAGGTCAATTTGCCTATGTTGGTGGGTACATATGAGACTTCTAACCATAATGCCAAGGAGGAAGTTGAAAGGATGCAAGCTTTGTTGCAACAATGCAAAAGTGATTTGAAGGTTGCACAAGAGAAAATGAGACAATATGCCAATGTTCATCGAAGACCATTGGAATTCAAAGTGGGAGATTGGGTTCTTTTGAGAATACCAAAGTCAAGATATGCGTCTTTGAAGGGAAGCACCAACACCAAGCTAGCTCATCGCTATTATGGTCCTTATCAAGTGATACGAAGAGTTGGGGAGGTTGCATATCAACTCTTACTTCCATCTACAACAAAGATTCATGATGTGTTTCATGTCTCTCACTTGAAAGGATATGTGGGTATGATCGATCAAATGGTTGATGAGTTGTCTCCAATGAATGAAGAGGGAATGATTGAATACATTCCAGAAGCTATCTTGGGTACAAGGAAAAAGGTACTTCGCACTCGTACCTTGGTGGAGTATCTTGTTCAATGGAAAGGTTTACCTAAGGAAGAAGCTTCATGGCAACCTATTTCAGCATTGGAGGGATATGAAGCATTGATAGAGCAATATGGGTTGGTGTAAATTCAGCCACATGGAACATTCTTCTCCAAATTTTGGGGTATTCATTTGAGGTTTCGAGGACGAAACCATTGGGGAAGGGATGGTTTGTAAGAAAGCATTATGGGCCCAAGGCCATGGACAACTAGTAAGAAGGTGTGAACTCTTGGGTGGAGTATAAATACCAATGTAAATGGGATTATGGTCATTCATGATAATGTTATCTGTTCCAAGAATCAATGGTGAGCTTCTCCCGTGAGATGCTAAGTGGTGACTCCTTCATGAGCCACTCCCTTGGTGAGGGACTAACCCACCCCTGTTACTTTCTTTCATGCTTAAGTTAGATGCATAAAAGAAATTCTTTTATATTAAAAGAGTGATTTTCATCATAAATGATTGTATGCATAAACATATGCATCAAAGATATTTTTTTAATATTAAAAGTGTGATTTTCATCATAAATGATCTTATGCATAAATAGGATGCATAAGAAATAAATTCTTTTATTCTAAAAGTGTAATTCCTACTAAATTGATTTTATGCATAGAAAGATGTATAGAAAGATGCATAACGAAATCTATTTTTTTAGTTCAAAAGAGTAATTTTCATCAATTTTGATTTTATGCATGAGAAGATATATAAAAGATTGAATTATAATTCAAAAGTGTCATTCTCATTTAAATGAATTTATGCATAGGAAGATGCATAAAAGATTGATTTTTATTTCAAAAGTGTTATTCTCCTTAAAATGAAATTTATGCATAAATAGATACGTAAAGAAATTTTATATCAAAAATAAGAATTCTCTTGTATTCTATAAATAGATACGAGGATGTGAAACGAATCAAATAGATGAAAATGAACGAGGAATAGATGGACATGTATGTTTGTGAAAGAATGGGCGTAGTTATATGAATGTGAAAGAAATGATGTAGATGTATGTGAAGGATGTATGTGAAAGGAAATGATGTAGATGTATGTGAAGGATGTATGTGAAAGGAAAGATGTATGTGAAGGATGTATGTGAAAGGAAAGATGTATGTGGAAATGGATGTATGGATGTAGATATGGAATGTGGATGTGGATGTATGTGGATGTGGATGTATGTGAATGTTGATGTGGATGTGCGGATGTGGATATGGATGTAGATATGGAATGTGGATGTGGATGTATGAACGTGAATGTGGATATGTAAATGTGGATATGAATGTGAATGTGAATGTGGATGTGTGAATGTGGATATGGATGTAGATATGGAATGTGGATATGGATGTATGAATGTGTAATGTGGATATGGATGTATGGATGTGAATGTGAATGAATGTATGAATGTGAATGTGGATGTGGATGTATGAATGTGAATGTGGATGTGGATGTATGAATGTGGAATGTGGATATAGATATATGAATGTGGAATGTGGATATGGATGTATGGATGTGAATGTGAATGTGGATGTATGAATGTGAATGTGGATGTATGAATGTAGATGTGGATGTGGATGTATGAATGTGAATGTGGATGTGGATGTGGATGTGAAAATGGATGTATGGATGTAGATGTGAAAATGGATGTATGGATGTAGATGTGAATGTAGATGTACGAATGTGGATGTGTATGTGGAATAATGAATGCAAATATGAATGTGAATGGATATGAAGTCGATATGAGCGAATGGATATGAATGTGAATGTGAATGGATATGAAGTCGATATGAGCGAATGGATGAGATGAGATGTCAAGTGAATCAGAATGTGAATGAATAATATAAGATCTGAACGAATGAGATGTAATGAGAAATGGAAGTGATGAGACGTAATGTAAATTAAGAAAGATAGGAATGGATGTTATGCAAAGTGAATGAATCTGATGTGATGGGATGGAAAATGATGTATCTAGTCAAGAATGGATACACATATGAATTGGAATTGGATTAAGTAATATGGATTGATGTGGAACAATCTGGAAAGATGTGGGTTCATTATTGAAACTGTATTTGTGAACTGTTTGCAAATGACTGTTTTATGTCAAAGATGCTGGGGAAGCATTTTGACTGTCTTGAGTATGTGGTCCTAGAGACCTACCTAATAAAGTTGGAACAGCTCACGGAGAGTCAACGGAGGATGTCTTGCGTAGCAAAGTCGGCAAGGTCGGCCGAGGTCTTGACTTGCCTCGGTTCGATTTAAATGGTGAGCTTCCGGTACGGTGGATGGGGGACCAAGGAAGCGGCCTATGAGTGAAGCGCTAGGTGACCTGCGAAGGATCCTAGAGGGTGCCGACCATACGCTGCTCCGGCTCTGGGTCACCGAAGATACCCACACGTGCGTCGTGGAAGATATTGGAACAAGGAGTAAGAGTTGTTTTCTGAAATCGAGTATGGATCTGGTTGATTGACCTTGCTGGTCCTCAACTGATGAGTCCATAGCTCTCTTATATGGATCTGTTGGTTGATCTTGCTGATCTTCAACTAGGATTCCATCTTTATATGTGAATATATTGCCAGTTACTATGAGCTAGGAACTATTGAAAAGGCCCCTGATGAGTGAACAGGTGGTGAGCGTTCTGGTTGCCAATGATGCCATAAGTACACCGATGAAGGAATGATTGGAAATAAGGATTCAACCAGAGATTTTGAGGATTGTGATTAGTGACACAATGGTTTCATTAAAGGATTGTTTTAAAGATAGCTGATGCTGAGAAAAAGGCAACTTCATATTGGGTGTGTAAGTGGTGTGACTAGTTTTATGTTTGCATGAACATCCAGCTAGGGGGCCTGCGAACTCTTTTTCCTGGTACCCGGGACAAAACCTAACCAAATTCCTAATTGGATCCCATGACTACAGTGGTTGGGCAGTTGGCTAACCCATGGGACTGGATGGGGTTAGGCTGGACTGATGGATCCGTAAATCGAGACTCAATTTCTGTTTAGTTCGATAGATGAAGTAAATCCCGGACAAAAATTGTTCTATGGAAAAAGAATCAATGGCTGTGCCTGATGAGGAAAAAAGCGTTGGTCTCTATGATCCAAGTGCAATCTGTCCCTTGATCTGACTATAGAACTTACGAGTTCGGTCAGATCAGTTCAGTTAGTTAAGGCTTTTGACTACGTTAGGGAAAAGTTATCTTGGTAGAATCGCCCGTGCCTTCCGGAGGACAAGAGAAGTTTTTCCGAGTTTGGTTTGGCAGAATCGAGGAATTAGTCACCTGT
Organism: Cibotium barometz; assembly: GCF_041138505.1. Taxonomy (NCBI): domain Eukaryota; kingdom Viridiplantae; phylum Streptophyta; class Polypodiopsida; order Cyatheales; family Cibotiaceae; genus Cibotium; species Cibotium barometz. The sequence goes on from NC_141052.1 coordinate 19,153,556, forward strand.
CTGGATATCCGTGGGGGCGAGGCCCCGAGTGTGGGACCCTGCCCTGCGCAAGATGTGCTACTTCCGCTGCTAGCACCCGAATCCGTTGCGCGGTGGGGATAGGGATCTCACATATTGTGGTTGTCAAAGTTGGGGTAGTCTTCTTGCATATGCATGTTTAAGGTGTGTACACTAAATATGCTAGCTTCTTGAGGATACTCAAGGTAGTTGCTGGCTCAAACAAGGGATATGTGTTCACTACATAATCGTCTTCATTCTGCTCCTCCTTGGGCTACATGTGAATGTGCTAGAATGGGTGCATGCTATTGTACCTACTTTTTCCCTTTGACAATAGCTAGAATGTTATTAGTAGTCAATTCAATATTTAGATTCATATATCTAGATTTATATCCATGGTCTCTCCAAGGTTGTAAGAGCGTTATTGGGACATTAGCAGGAACATTAAGAGAAATAAAACTATTAGTATGACGTGGATTCATATATCTAGATTTATATCCATGGTCTCGCCAAGGTTGTAAGAGTGTTATTGGGACATTAGTAGGAACATTAAGAGAAATAAAACTATTAGTATGACGTGGATTTTGGGAGTTAGTGTGTGGTGGTGGGTCTTGTGTAGTGGTTGTGCTCGTTGTTTTGGTTATGGGGTTATTGCATGGAATTGATGTGAGGTAGAGTCTTCCTTACATTTCAAGGCTTTGTCTTCATCTTTTCAGTTTAGAGGCTTCCTTACATGTTGAGGGCATAGAGCTCTAAGTTTTTTTTCCCTCATCATTTAGGACTATAGCATCTTGCAATAATCTACACCACACATTATTGGATGGAGTTATAGGGAGAATATGTTCTTGAGAGGCTAACCAAATACATATCTCCATGAAACAAGTCCATGGCCACCACAAGTGAGTGTACATAAGGTGATATTTGGTTACTAAATATGTTAAGGGGGATTAGGTGTTAGGGGTTTTGTGTAATAAATATTTGGTTAGTAAATATGTTAAGGGGGATTAGGTGTTAGGGGTTTTGTGTAATAAATATTATGTTATAGAAAAGTAAGGGTTGAAGGGGACCTTGGAGAGCATGGATGCTCACTTATCTCTTCCAATTGGTCATGTCATTCTTGAGGCTCCTTGGAGGAATAAAAAAGTAAGGGTTAGTGTAGAAATGGAAAGAGTAAAAGAAGTTGAAAGGGGACTTTGGAGATCATGGATACTCACTATCTCTTCCAATTATGCTAGCAATTGATCAAGTTATTCTTCCATCTCCTTGAACTTCATCAACAAGCTAACCATCATACACACCATGGAAATACAATACCCAATTAACAAACGGACCGTCGTATGCTCCGTAGAAATAATCTACCCAATTAACAAGCTGACCCTCATATGCACCATAGAAATTACCTACCCAATTAAGAAGATGACCCTTGTAGACATTATCTACCCAATTAACAAGCTGACCCTCGTAGACATTATCTACCCAATTAACACAATGAATCTCATATACACCATATAAATTATCTAGCCAATTAACAAGATGACCCTTGTATGCACCATATAAATACTCTACGCAATGAGACTGCCAAAACTTTAACAAATCTCTGTGTTTTGTAAAAATAACACAATTTTTCTTTCAAAAATTTCATCTACACACTTGCATAAACTTTATTTTCACCACTTATTTCACTAATCATGTTTTTTTAATAGTAATCACTCCTTAATTATGATTACTAACTAATCTACCTATTAATCAAAATTTATGGATAGCACATCACTATTTTACTTTATTTTCATTTTCACATCACTTTATCATGATAACACATCACTATTTGCATGCAAGATGCAGTAACTTAGAATTTGCCTTATTTAGATTTTTAAAGTGGTACATTATATAGTCCATTTGTGGGTCAGTCAAACCATTGATCCAATATACCAAGCCATTACATCTATACATTGATGCCAATCGACAAGTCTAATTAGACCATTGTGCATTGTATGCCAGACTGTTAGACTTGTATGTCATCCTATTCAATTTAATACGCATACCATTAGCTTATTCACCACATTTAATTTATACACTATATAACTAGAGTTGTAAGTCATACCACTTGAGCTTGGCCCAATTATATGTGTATGTTGTACAGTTTTATGATGTTATTCCAATTGTTTTGGTTACTAGATTGGTTTCACCTTGTATCATTAGATACATATGCCGTACTACTAAAGTGTATCTCATACCATTATATAACGGCATGCCAGACAATTATAGAGTTGTGATTTTTTAGAACAAAATTTGGGAATTTAGTCTTTGAGGTTCTAATCTTCATCTATGCTACTCGCTTTGATGTGGAAGGGTACGCCATACAATTATAGAGTTGTGATTTTTTTAAATAGAATCTAGGAATCTAGTCTTTGAGGTTGTAATCTTCATGTATGTTATTGGCTTTGATGTGCTTGCATGGTGAAGCATGGGCTTTCCAAAACTAGCCTAGACAAGGTTGGAGAATAAGTGGGTTCCTAATTAGTCATTAGGTATGGAAGCCCAAATTATAACTCCCTTATGTGTAAGTGAATTTCTCTAATGAGAAAGGGACATTTCCTTGAGTGATGATCGAGAGTTGCTCTTCTCCTTGTGCTCTAGATCTCTATCATGTCCTCTTGCCATTTTGGTAGTGCATGTGTTCTAGTGAGAGTGTGTGAGTAAGAGAGAGAGAGAAAGGTCTATTATCTTTGCGTTATGGAACATGGTATTGCAATAGTTGGGAGTCCCAAGCTCTGCTTGGCTCTGTGTGGACAACTCTTGTGGTGACAAGAGGAAGGCGGGTCTTCTTAAGTGCTAGCTAGCATTTGTGTGGTTTTTATTCTTCTACGTAAGCAACTAAATTTCCAATGACATGTGAAAGGTTAGCTCTCTTCACTTGGTTAGTCATGCTTTATGAGTACAATGGGTTTGAGATTTTAACTCAAGGTTAACACGGACCACCAACATGCATCAATAATGCACACACCTACATCTATAACAAGTTTACACCTTTCTTATGGAAGTGTGCATTGCTCACGAGTGGAGATGGGCCATCTACAATGAGACAAGGGCATGATGGAAACAATTTAGAGTCACTAAAGGATGTACACACATGATGGGAACTACCTAAAAGATCCTTGTCCACCCTCACTTATGTGTTGTCCACCTAAGTGAGAATTAATAACTTTTTGCAAACATTGTATTTTTTACATAATTGTGCTTATTGATGTACTCAAGGGATGACCAAGCCAAGTGAAAGAGCCATCATCCACCCTATGTGTTCTTAGAATAGCCTAAATAAGGTTAGATAATAAGTGGGTGCCTAATTAGACAATAAGTGTCTGCCTATTTAGTTATTAGTTGTGGATCCATCCATCCATTCATTCCCATCTATCTGATTCGCATCCCATCTCATCACATCTATTTACCTCTCATTCTCATCACATCTATTTATCTCTCATTCTCATCACTTCTATTCTCATCACATCCATCCTCTAATCATTCTCATCTATCTGATTCATATCACATCTTATCACATCTATTTATAGAATGTAAGAGAATTCTTATTTTTGATATAAAGATTCTTTACGCATCTAATATGCATAAGAACTTTAGTGGGAAATAACAATTTTATAAAAATTCGTTTATGCACATAAATTCAATTTTAAGGAGAATCACTTTCGAAATAAAAATAGATCTTTTATGCATCTTTCTATGCATAAATTCAATTTTAATGAGAATAACTCTTTCGAAATAAAAGTAAATTTCTTTATGCATCTTTTTATGCATAAAATCAAAATTTGATGAAAGTAATGCTTTTATAATTAAAAAAAATTCTTTTATGCATCTATTTATGCATAAATTCAATTATAACACTTTCGAAATAAAAATAAACCTTTTATGCATCTTTCTATGCATAAATTCAATTTTGATGAGATTAATTCTAATGAAAATAACACTTTTATTATAAAAATATTTCTAATATACATTTTTCTATGCATAGAATAAAAATAATATTTTTAGAATACACAAGCGGTGGGGATTACTCTTTTTGAATAAATAAAAGATAAAACTTATTTCACAAAATTTAAGAAAATTTTGCCATAACCTCCTTTGTATGGCTGACCATTTTTCAAATTTTTTCGTTCTCAAGTTACTTAGAAATTATCCCAAATGTTTTAAAGCATTCTAAAGTAATCAAATTTCACTTTTTTAAAGAGAAACAATATGAAAAGTTTAATTCTAACAATTTGATTACACATCTAGGATAAAGAAAGGCTGAATTCAAGAATGAAGGAGGGGGAAAGCCTTTCCAACAAGGCATAGCATCATTTTTCATTTTAAAGAAAACAAAAATTAGAAAACCATTAAATAGAATAAAGAAAAAGTAGGATTTCTAGCTTACATGAATGTTATTGAGCTTTCCTTTGGCTTGATGGTTTAAGGGATCTACTCTTGTTTGCAACAAGAGTGGCCACAAATTCTTTTGAAGAGGAAATGGTCAAAAACTAATGAATTATCAATAAATTCACTATTTTTGGCTCTAGGGAGGAGTAGAGTAACAGTGCATAAAACACTATTAACCATTTACAAAGGGGGAGGCTTCATTTATAGGAAAAAGTGAGCCTCTAACCAAGCAAACTACTTCTAGAATTTTCTAGATCAGTTTGGTCAATTTTTGACCATTTTTAAGTCTATTTAGCTTACTTTTTGGATCTAGTTGAAGTAGGAGAGAGGAGAGATGAAAATATCTCATTATTTGTGAGTTTAAAACTCAACCACACATGTGAAATAAGCACCTCCTTCATGAGGGGAATTCCCCCACACTGAGGTGTCAAAAATGCATCATTTCTTCTAAATATCTCTTCTTTTTTAACTAATAACCTTGTCCTTAGTCAAATCTTCATCTTATGCTAGTATTTACTCATTTTTGGGGGGATTTCCTTTTATTCTTCAATTTATCTCCTCCCTACATTTGGATTAATCTAATTGGTCCATAGGAACTTTAATTCAAAAATTTCAAAAAATCTGGACCCTTAGGCTAAGGTCCTTTTTACCTGATTTCATTCACATCCATTCTTCACATACACATTCACATCCATTCTTCACTTATACATTCACATCCATTTTCATCACATATCATCCACTCATATCCCATATCATTCATTTACATCGTGATTCACATGACATCACATCTCATCCATTCATTCACATCTATCTGATTCACATCTATCTGACATCACATCTCATCCATTCATTCACATCTATCTGATTCACATCACATCTATTCACCTCACATCTCATCACCTCTATTTACATCACATCCATCCATTCATTCACACCTATCTGATTCTCATCAAATCTCATTACATCTATTCATTCACACCTATTTGATTCTCATCACATCTCATTACATCTATTTGATTCTCATCACATCTCATTACACCTATTTGATTCTCATCACATCTCATCACATCTCATCACATCTCATTACATCTATTCATTCACACCTATTTGATTCTCATCACATCTCATCACATCTCATTACATCTATTCATTCACACCTATTTGATTCTCATCACATCTCATTACATCTATTCATTCACACCTATCTGATTCTCATCACATCTCATTACATCTATTCATCTCACATCTATGCACATCACATCCATCCATCCATTCATTCACACCTATCTGATTCTCATCACATCTCATTACATCTATTCATAGAATTTAAACATAGAATTTAAGAGAATTCTAATTTTGATATAAAGTTTGTTTACGCATCTATTTATGCATAAAAATCAACTTCAGTGTGGGAATAACACTTTTATAAAAAATCCTTTTATGCATAAAATCAAGTTTAATGAGAATAACACTTTTGAAATAAAAATAAATCCTTTATGCATCTTTCTATGCATAAAATCAATTTTAATGAGAATAACACTTTATGCATCTTTCTATGCATAAAATCAATTTTAATGAGAATAACACTTTTGAAGTAAAAAATATGTACTATATAGCACAGATGTGTGCTATGTTGCAGTCATGTCTGACAACCATGTCAAAGATCTAAGTGATGACAACACCTACGTTGGCACTTGTGAGAACAAAGACATATGTGTCATAAAGCACTTGGTGTCCCAACACAAGAAGGCAACATAGGGTAGAATGCCATACTAGCATATGTCCACCACAAGAGTCACAAGGAGTAGCAATACCAAAAAAATCTGCAAGATCAAGTCAGTACAGGGTAGAAAGGACAGGGAATTAAATTTGCACAGCATCCAACAGTATGCTACACATTAGGGAGCAAATCCAAATAGACGACAGAGGTTCTATAAGACTAAGCAAAAATTTTCACACCACCACCACTATACTAATCTAGTTATAGCATGTATAATGAAAAGGTAGCTAGTACCCAATGATGACCAACTCAACTTTATAATGAATACTTTACATTAAAAAAAAAACAAGTAAGCTATCAAGATCAGTATTTTCAAAGATACCAAGCCTAGACTCATGGATCGACAAGGACAAGTAGTAAGTCTTAGAGACAGCATCCACCAAACTTGATCGCTCTAACATGATGGGAGTACATTTGGCTGACACCCACGTTGTCAAGCAAGGTATATTGTTGGGGATATTGATAACACTTGACCCAATGGATCAAGTTACAAGATGTCAAATTAAAAATCTGTATAATTGAAAATTCCCATGAAGGATTGTTTAGATGGAAATTTCGATCTAATGGACCATTATTGTGATAAGGATTTGAATGATATGATATGAGTGAAGTGTTATTTGATGATGATTTCTATATAAGGGATCTTTTTCCCAGGATTCTATTGGGCTCACCAGACTATAAGGAACCCCATAATCAGTTGGATCTTAAGGGAAAGAGTTGTTCTCTAATTTTGCGAGATGAGGACATCTTGCGTTTTTAAGTGGGGTAGGATGTAAGATTCCTCCCCATAGTTTTTGAGGTGTGCATGTGTAAGAACCTCCCCTTCTGATCTTATAATTATCCCCTCTCTGAAATAAAAGGAAGATCATGTTTGGCTTGGAGAGAGAAAATGTCTAGAGGGAGGTAATTAAAAATTGAGATATTTTTGGATATAAAAATCCTCCCAGTGTCTGGAGGAGCAAAAAACATCAAAGGAATATACACTTGTGCAAAAAAATGGAATGCCAAATCAAACAAACTCATTCAAATTATGGCAATGCCTTTGAGCGCTACAAGAAGACAAATGAATGGATGTCAACAAATGACTAAGGAGCCTCATCTGACATCTCATTAGAATACAACTTCTGCTTTGTAGAGGGCTTTTATTTCTTCAGATAGTTGAGAAGAGGGACATCAAGTTCATCACCACCTAGGGGCTTTGGGGTTAACCGTTTGCCGCTCTGGGGTAGGCTTTGGTGGCTTTGGGGTTAACCGTTTGCCGCTCTGGGGTAGGCTTTGGTGGCTTCGGGCTCACTCTTCTCTTGGCTCATATGCATCCTCTGCCAACTGATTGACCGCATCGTTGCCCATTGTAGATTCAACTTCACTTGCCCACTACATATGTGGTGTAAACAGGTCATCCATAGTTGTTGTGGAGCCAACCACCTTATCCTTGCCAGCATGTGAGAATTACTCTACAAGGCAACATGTTCAGTTGTAATTAGTCATACTACTAATTGGAAGGAAAGTACACTTCATCTGAAGATGTCAATGAGCTTACCAGCGACTTGAGTGGAGATGTGCTCTGGTCCCTCACTTCATCTGAAGATGTCAATGAGCTTACCAGCGACTTGAGTGGAGATGTGCTCTGGTCCCTTCCCGAGAGCGACTTCATGTGAAAACCCAAATTTTTCCTTCTCTGTACCTGGAAATCTAATGTGATATATAAAATGCATGCAACATCTTAAAATACTGATGGAATAAAACCCATGTTTAACTTACCAGAAGTATGCTCTTTTTTTACAATTGTTTGCTTTTGGCCCATCATCCTCTTTGCCCTGGCAGGAACTTCTTGGTTGCAGTCCCTTGCAACCAAGCACCATACTCTATGTAGACACATGAGCAAAGCATAACATGTGGTAGACATGGCAGTAGGGTAGTGAGAAGGCATCTAGTGCAGTATCAAACATACAAGTGCTATACATTAGTTAACACAAACACGCATAAAAAAGCAAATAGAAGCCTGGTGCTATATAGCACAAAATAGCACATATGCTTTTGATTGCTATTCTGCATGCAATAACACAGATGCAAGTGGGATGCATTACATAACACATAGTAAAAGACAATAGCACTAAAGTTGTGCTATGCTCTGCATACCACACCTGTAACAAACAATAAGAGACGTATTCTATTGAAGCTATGTAAAGCCCATTATCAGATACTGGGTGACAAGTGGCTTACCTTTGCCTCGAGAATAATTTCTTCTAACTGCGCAATGTTGTTGAGAGGGTTGGCCTGGAGTTGAGACATCAAAACAAGTAGTCGGTCACAAGTTGTCGATCTTCCATGGAACTAATCTCCCCCTGAAGCATTGTAGCAATGTTACTTAACTGCTGGGCACCCTTAGCCCTATGGAGGGCACCCTTAGCCCTATGGAGGGCACCCTTAGCCCTATGGAGGTCACGCACGGCAACGTCAACTCGCATCTTCAACCTGACCTTGCCACCTGTAACCTCTCTTGTGCAAACCTCTTCATGCTGTGTATTTGTTGCTTCTCTTCAAATACTATCACATGCCCTACTTGTACACCTGCACTTACATCATCTGTTTGGGTGGAGCGCGTACTTCCATCTTCCAATTGAGATTGTCTTGTTCTCCCATTCATCTGATCTTCCCATCTCTTACGCTTGTTCTCAATATTGTGCCTTTCCTATTAGCTTCTCATGGCCTCTTCTGCAAATGGAGACCATGCAATAGTGTAAATCTCCTTCGTTGGACTTGTCTTGGCAGTGGGGTAATTCTCCACCGCAAAGGCCTTTGCAAATAGTTGGCCCACTTCATACATAAATGGACCCTCTTGATAGATATCCCAGTTGACAATGCACGAGCTTCTCTGCAAACTCTGGTCTAACGTGGTAAGCCTTAACCTTCTTATTTCTCCCTGGAAGTGGCATTGGGCACGTAAACACTGCATCCCACTCCTCCTCTAGAATGCCTTTGTTTCCAGACAATGTACGGGGATCTATACCCACTGAGTGATAGCCCGCGCTCTTGGTGGAACACGTCAGCATAGCGACAGAACTTTGTTTGTTTAGGAGGCACCACTTTCTTGATGATGGAGTAGACACCAGCCTTGATGAAGAAGCTTTCGCCATCCTACACCAAGCAACCATGACCTCCACATTGAAGCAGTTCCAAGGGCTCTCTCTCTCTCTCTCTCTCTCTCTCTCTCTCTCTCTCTCTCTCTCTCTCTCTCTCTCTCTCTCTCTCTGCTCATGAAACTGCCCTCTGTGGACATGCATGTAAGTTACTTGTGACAACTTGGAGCCTTGGACGTCAAGCGTGAAGCCGAGCAAGGACACGGAATTACAACGCTGTTGAGAAGGAATGGCAGCTTGGCTCTCTCTCTCTCTCTCTCTCTCTCTCTCTCTCTCTACCCATGAAAGTGCCCTCTGTGGGACATGCATGTAAGTTACCTGACAACTTGCAGCCCTAGATGTCAAGCGTGAAGCCGAGTAGGACAGGGAATGGCAGCTTTGGCTATGGTGGAGGACAGGGAGAATGAGGCAGAAGAGAGGGAAACTCTGGTGAGGGAAAGGGGAGAGTCATTCATGCACAAAAGACACCACTCCTATCAATAATTTTACCAGTCCCAAATTTAAATATATTTTAAGTCTTAAAATATTATTTGAAAATAAAAGATTCTTTTCAATTCTCACCTTAGGTATGCTATGAGATGGAGCTATATAACTATTCATGCTTTCACCCTTGTCTAAGCGTGGCTAGAATGCCCTAACCCTTGGGATGAGTCTTCCCTATTTTCAAGTTTATTTTCAAGGATTGGCTACCCTTGAATATATAATTGAGATTGGTTTCACTAGCCTTGTGTCTCTCGTGTAAGGCCTTCCGAGGATCATGGTATATGACCCTCTTCTCTGAAAAATCCATCACCATAAATGTGTGGCGGAAGATTAGCTCAAAGGTCTTAATCTTTGCATCTTGAAGGATGATAAAAGGTTTAGTAGTGTTCCTGCGGCCGTAAGATTGACCATGAGGATTGTACCTATGAGTATGAGTGGGCCTCCCTAGGTCTCCTGAAATACTTTGTGATTATGGTGACACGAAAACCCACCATCCAAGATTATAGAGATCATCGTTTCTTTATAAAACAACACATTTCTTTATCAAATGACAAGTAGGCATTCATTTCATCACTTTCAAAGTAGTGTCCTAGCTTGTTTATGGGACCTTTTGGTTGTCCATTTGTCTTGGGTATGGAAGGAGAGCGCTCATTATAGCATGGCTCTCAAAATTTCTTGAAAGGTTATAATTTTGGGACTATTTATTGTATAATTTTGAAACTATTTATTATATTGAAAACATCCATAGTGTATATTTTTTCAAGAAGGGAAAAAATAAGTTTCAAGGAACTCACAAAACCTAAATTAGTTTTAACAAAAAATGTTTTAAAAATAGGTAGAAGATCTTTTGAGAACATTTTGAGGAAAGTTTTAATTTTGAGACTTTATTTTGCATTTAAACATGCATTGTGTACATTTCTTTTAGAAACTATATAAACAAGGAAGACAATTCTTAATGGATGATTTTACCATTGCTCGGATGCATCAAAAGTTGTTGCTCAAAAAATTCTCATCCCAAATTTAAATATGGGCGGGTGAGTTTACATCGGCTCCAAAGGTTCGTGGGGCTGGACAGAAGGCTAGACCCATGGGATTTGACAGGGCTAGATTGAGTCTATGTATGTGGTTTAAGTAGAAAAAGGGATCAAACACTGCAAAGTGAATGACAAGGTGGACCCGAGTTAAATGGGTACTTTCCAAATGAGACCAAATTATATTTTACAACAAGGAGCTTAGGATAAGTAGTTTAGACCAATAATCATAAACAAGGATAGAGAAATTATATATTAAAATAATGAACTTGGGGATAAGTAGTTTAGACTAGCAACATGGATAAGTAATTAAGATTGGTAATGCAGATAAGTAGTTTAGACTAGGGGATAAGTAGTTTAGACTAGTAACATGGCAAAGTAGTTTATACCAGTAGTGTAGATAGAGAAATTACGTTCATAATTGAGGAGTGAAGACAACTTGTTGAGCCTCAAGGGGGAGCTAGTCGATGTGATCTACTTCATCTTGTTATGAGAATTATGAGGGAGAACACCTAGAGAAATCATTCACTTTTCCTTACATAAAGGTTATTGTAGTCAGACTAAAGAGAACGGACATAATAGCCAAGCGTTAGGATATTGTGATATGAGGACCCTCAAGTGAGTCACTCCATCTTTTGATGCCATATTATTATTATATAGATAGAGGGGTAGGCCTCTTATATTTTATGTATGGAAACTTTAGCTTTTGACAAATCAGGTAGGAATTTACGTAATGGTAGACATCTCTTTGCATCTTTGGCCGGTAAAATGATATTTCCCACTTCTCCAAGGTATTTTTGATAGTTCCCAGTTCTCCATGACCCCAAACAAGACAATCATGGGCATCATATGAATAAGTTCTACTCTTTTCTCCCTTAGTACACATGGTCATTTCTTGTAAGACAACTACACATCCTCAATGGTATAGTGGCATGGTTCTGAACTGAGGGATAATTGATACTGAGGAGTCTTGAAATCTAGATAATGTATGTACCTTCATATTGCCCAAATCTTTACTTTGGCTCGTATGGTCTGAATGGTGGTCTTGTCTAAGAGCATTAGAAAGACATGGTTATGCTTACCATAGGTACATACTTGATCATACCTTTAAATTATTAGAAAACTTTACTCCAGGTATCTTGCCTATTACCATTAGGTATTAGGCATGGTGTTTAGTGCTTCGTGATCCAATGTTATTATAAATTCCCTCCCATAGAGAAAAGGATTGCAATGCTTGAGTGTTGTGACACCCCCAAAAGCTCCTTGTCATATACTAATGAATAGTTATTTTTGGTAGCATACTTTAATATGCCACAGGTCTTCCATCTTGTTTTGTAAAACATCTCCACTTGATGCTAACTAAAGAATTGGTACGCTTTTGATGCCACTTTCTACATAAAAATTGTCAAGGGCCTGGCACGTAAATAAACACTTTTTTCTAATGTGTCTTCAACCCCTTTAGTAGAGAAGATCAACAAATTTGTAAGTTGCAAGTTAAAAAACATGTTCATATGTAAATTGTAGGCCTATAAACAACCCACAAATATTTGATCTCATGGGCCTTCTTTGGAGCTTCCCAATCCCGTATCCTTATGAAATTGAGATATTAATTTGTGGGTGTATATTCTAGTAAGAGAATGTGAAATTTTAATAACATCAATGTTTTAATGAGAAAACTAGAAGCTTGAGTGATTAAGAAACTAGAAAAAAAACTTTAATATTAATATCCAAGTTTGCACATGTGCACAAATTTATTTGGGACTTTCTCATATGTACACATATTCATGTATGAACCCCCTACACATTGGAATTATAAAGAGAAAGAAAATAACAATAATAATTTAAAAATAAAATAAAATAAAATTTATTTTGAGGAAATTAAATAAATATAATTATAGATAAACTATGTTAGGGAGTGAGTGCATATTAGCCTTCATTAAAAAATTAAATAGATTGTAAAATTAATTTAATTTAAGGTTGAATGGATGAAAGATTAAAAGTTTAAGGTTCGAACATGAGTGAAAAACAATAGGGATAATTTTTTGGAAGAAAAATAATAATTAATGTGGAGATAAGCATAGTGAACTAATAGACAAATCTAGCCCTGCATAAATGTGGAGTTGACAAGATTCTAAGGTTCCTCCTCAACCCTAAAAGATTTATAAGCTCTCCTCTCAGTCTCCTCTAATCATCCCCTATTTCAAAATGCAAGAAAACATTGTTTTCCCTTGTTTTTGGCCTAGAGAGAGAAAATATTTTCGAGAGAGATAATACAAAATTGAGATATTTTTGGATACAAATTTTCTCCTAATATGAATTATGAATCCCCTTGAAAAACAGAAGTTCAAAAAGAATTTTCCAATGTTCATTAGAAATTAATTGAATATGTGTATTAAAGACCTTAGCCTAAGGGTCCACATTTTCAAAAATTCTTGACTAAGGTCCAAATAAGGTTCTAAAGGGCCAATAGGATTAATCCAAGTGTTGGGATGACAAAAATAGAAAGAATAAAAGAAAATACCCCAAAAATGAGTAAAAGCTCACAGAAGATGAAGAGTTGACCAAGTACTGAGTTTATTAGTTAAAAATTAAGGTTTATTAGTAAAAAAATCAAATTTTGACACCTCAGTAAGGAGGGAGAGGGATCATGAAGGAGGTGCCTTTTTTTCATCATTACCTTGCATTTTTAATTTAAAAAAATGAGATATTTTTATCTCTCCTCTCTCCTCCTGCAAAAAATTGGATCAAAAAGTGAGCTAAACTTTTCCAAATCTTATCCAAACTGGGTCAAACTAAAGCTCGAAGTCTCTAGAACCTAGTTGGACTTGGTTAGTGGCTTCCTCACCTATAAATAGACCCTCATTCCTTTGTATTCTCATCTTTGTGTATTTACATGCTAGTATTATCTTCATTTTAGTGTAATTTTATTATCCCTCTATTTTGCCTCTACGTTGGGAAGCTTTGGAGCTTCACAAATCTCCATCCTCTCTTCTAGATTACCCTCCCCATATTGGTGGCCAGGCTTGCTTTGTGGGCTTCACTTCTTTTTGAAAGAATCAAGCCAAAAATCAAGGGTAAGCCTTAATCCATGGTGTTTTGCTATCTTTCTCAATGATAATCTTCTTCCCAACCCCTCTAATGCTTGGGAAGCTTTTTAATAAATAGTTTTTTCTTGCAATCAAGCTTTTAAATGATTCATAATATTTAAATGGTTTAATGCTAATCTTTATGCTTAATTATAATGTTTTTTTAAATTATTAAATCTCTCCTTTTGAAAGATTAATCATTTTTATGGTTAGATCCTTGTTAGAAGGATGGATCTTAATGATAATCTCATTATCTTAATCAAAACTCTAGGCTTGATAAGCTAGAGAATAAGATTAAATATTTTTATGATTTTAATCTAGTTAAAAATGATGATTAATTCTTTTAAGATTGTTTATGATTGAGAAAAATCATATTAATTCATTTTAAGATTGAAAGAGAGTTATGCTAATATTTTTGTAAATATTTTCATATAGTTATGATGAATGGATATTTAAATATAATTATGTTTATAATTATGCTATGTATGCATAGTAAAATTTTCGTTTACTATCACATTTAAATTATGAGTATTTATTTAAGATTACAAAATTGAACATTCTCTGAAATTGCAGAAGCAAAGCTATGGTAAAATTTTCTAGAAAAAAGATGAATCTTACTTTTATGCATAAATTTAATAAAGCAAAAAGAGGAATCTTACTTTTATGCATAAATTTAATAAAGCAAAAAGAGGAATTTCCATCATATTCTAGGCATAGATATTCTTATGCTAAAAGAATTATTTTTGTCATATTTATGAAAAATACTTTTATAGTATTTATGAATAATTGTTTAAATAGAGAAAAGAGGAATTTTTGTTATAATTTTTTTTCATGTACAAAAAAAATGCAAAAGAGGAATTCCCACGATATTCTAGATACAAATAATTTAAATATTAAAAGAGGAATTCTTGGCATATTTCAAAACATGGGTATTTTTATTTATTTAAATGAGAAATTTTCATCGCACTTTAATTAGAAAATGCATAAATTAAATTTGGTGTTAAGAGAGAAGGTTTCACCATAATTTCATGTATAAAATTATGGTATATTAATGTTGAGGATCAAAATGGAGAAAAGAATATTTTAAGATATTTCTATGTGAATAAATCAATAAAATGATGTATGCATATTCACAAATGGATTATTGAAAAAAGAGTTATCTTTATAAAATTCCATTATTCTCAAATAGAACTATTTATAATTCTATTGTGGCTACGAAAGAATAAATTTTCATAATTTTGGATTTTACCCTTAACGATTGAAAATCCCAGTTAATTTATCAGATAGATAGAAGAAAAATCTTTAGGAATCAAAGCTAGGATTAAATCCGAATAATTAATGGTAAGACCACGACCACGTGAGAATGGTGGGCCAGTACAATGCTTACCTATCTCTCGAATCAGAAATTAAGCAAAACCTCGTGACCATTCCCGTTTCTTCAGTTCTTCAAAGAATGGATTACCGGTCATTTGAAGAAGTTTTCCTTAGACTGGAATCATTAAGAAATAACTCATAAATTCATTGTAGTTGATGGGTGGGTTACCGAGATACTAGATTTGTGATTTTCATTAAGAAGGTTTAGATTCTGAGAAAAAGGGTCTTGTGGAATTAAACTCAACGGGAAATTCTTACTTGCATAGAAACTCTGTTTTTGAATAAGGATTGTCTTACGCCAGAATGCTGGAGGAAGCATTTTGCTTATGGTTTAATCTAAGGAGAGTTATGTTGCAACAACTGGCGGGGGAGTCATTGAAGGACATCTCCCATCGCGGAAAGTCGTCTTGACCAGCCTCGGTATGGTTAAAATGGTGCGCGTCCGGTACGGTGGGCAAGGGCCGATGAAGCGGTCCCTGAGAGTGAAGTGCTAGGACACCTAAGGCGGATCCTAGAGGGTTCTTATTGAAGAGGAGAGAAGCTCATTTCTCTACCCACTAGGTACAACAAGTCTCCTACAGCTCAAATTTTTTAATGTACAATTACCTCTTTGCTTATAAATTCTATTTTTCTCATTAATTTACAAATAAATTGTATATTTCAAGGTGATTTTAATTTACGTATAATTAGAAAAATAAATCCTTCTTTTTTACAAATTTCTTAAAACAAGAGACCCTTAAAAGTTTAATTATCCTCAACATAAATTAGATATTGCACATAATCTTCATAGGAAACCTTACCAAATTGAGTGAACATATTTATTTCTTAGAATCATAAAAAACTAGGGATTGTGATAGTCTAGAAAGTCTAAACCCACTGCACGCATAAGCACAAGACTAACCAAGTAAATAGGTCTCACCTTTCATATGTCATTGTGTAACTTCGTTGCTTACCCGCCATCTTGTAGAAGAGGCAACCGCACAAATGCTGGCTAGCACATAACAAGACCCGAATCCTATTGTCACCATAGGAGTTTTCCAAGTAGATCTTAGGGCTCTCAACTATCGCAAGACCATGCTCCATCCCGTAAACATAATAGCCCTCTCTCTCTCTCTCTCTCTCTCTCTCTCTCTCTCACACACACACACACACACACACACACACACACTGTAACTAGCACACACATGCACTACCAAAAGGGCAAGAAGATAGGGTAGAGAGCTAGAGCACACTCTCAGCACAACTCAAGGAAATTCCCCTTTCTCATTTTAGAGAAATTCCCTTATATAGAAGGGAGTTATAAGTTTGGGCTTCCATAACTAATAACTAAATAGGCACACACTTATTGTCTAATTAGGAACCCACTTATTATCTAACCTTATTTAGGATAGTCTAAGAACACATTGGGTGGATGATCGCTCTTTCACTTGGCTTGGTCATCCCTTGAGTACATCAATAAGCACAAGTATGTAAAAAATACAACGATCAACAAGTTATTAATTCTCGCTTAGGTGGACAACACATAAGTGAGGGTGGAGAAGGATCTTTTAGGTAGTGCCCATCATGTGTGTACATCCTTTAGTGACTCTAAATTGTTTCCATCATGCCCTTGTCTCATTGTAGATGGCCCATCTCCAATGCAAACTTCCATAAGAAGGGTGTAAACTTGTTATAGATGTACATGTGTGCATTATTGCATGTTGGTGGTGGTCAGTGTTAACCTTGAGTTGAAATCCCAAACCCATTGTACTCATAAAGCATGACTAACCAAGTGAATAGATCTCAGCTTTCACATGTCGTTGGAAATTTATTTGCTTACCTACCATCTCATAGAAGAAGAAAAACCACACAAACGCTAGCTTGCACTTAAGAAGACCCGCCCTCTTGTTGTCACCACAAGAGTTGTCCACATAGAGCCAAGCAGAGCTTGGGACTCCCAACTATTACAATACCATGTTCCATAATACAAAGATAATAGACCTTTCTCTCTCTCTTTCATAACGCAAGACTAACCAAGTAAATTAAGTAAAACCTTGTGACCAAAACCTTGGATTACCAGTGATTTAGAGAAGTTTTTCTTAGACCCAGAATCATCGAGAAATAACTCAAAAATTCATTGTAATTGATGGGTGGGTTATCGAGATACTAGAATTGTGATTTTCATTAAGAAAGTCTAGATTATGAGAAAAAGGGTCTTGTGGAATCAAACTCAACAATAGGAAATTCTTACTTATAAAGAAACTCTGTTTTTGAAAAAGGACTCTTATGCCAGAATGTTGGAGGAAGCATTTGTCTTATCGTTTAATCTAAGGAGAGTTATGTTGCAACAGTTGGCCGGGAAAGGATGTCTCCTTGCGCGGCAAAGCCTGCGAAGGTCTTGACCAGCCTCAGGTTAAAATGGTGCGCTTTTGGTATGATGGGCGAGGGCCAACGAAGCGGTCCCTGAGTGAAGTGCTAGGACACCTAAGGAGGATCTTAGAGGGTTTTGACCAGGTGATGCACGGGGCTCGCGGGGCTGCTATTAGGACACCCATGCGTATGTCGAGGAAGATATGGATGGACTGGCAAGGAATTATCTATGTGACTTGGAACTTGAAATCGGATCTCGTTGGTTGACTAGCTGGTCTTCAACGGAGAGTCCGGATGACATTTTGATTATAAAACATTGGACTAGAATTTTGAGGATTATGATGGAAACATTATGGTTTCATTCCAATTCTGTTTTAAAGACAATTGAATCCGTGAAAAAGGCAATTTCATATTGGGCGTGTAAGTGGTGTGTCTATTTTGTATTTTGCTTGAGTGCTGGTTAGGGGGCCAAGGAACTCTTTTCCCTGGTACCTAGGACACAACATAACCATTTTTTATAAAAAGGGATCCCACTAATACAGTGGTTGGCTAACCCATGGGCCGGTTGGATCGGCGGATTCATACAATACAGTTAGATACGTTCAAGTTATGTTAGTTAGAATAAGTCCCAGGAAGATTCTTGTTCTATGGGAAAGAATCAACAACTGTGCCTCGCTCAAGGGGAAAAAAGCGATGATTTCTATGTACCAAGTGCAAGTCCCTTCCTCCTTGATCTGGCCACATGACCTATGGGTTCAGTTAGAATAGAAAGGATAGTTAAGGCCTTGACCCGTTAGATAAAAATTTTGTTGGAAGATTTTCCTGGTGGCATCACCTATGCTTTCTGGGGAAGGGAAGTTTTTTACGAGTTCGGTTTTGGAAGAACCGCCGGATTAGTCTCTTGTCCGGACATTCATGGGTGAGGCCTCGAGTGGAATTCCTTGCCCTGCGTGGGAGAGGCTGCTACTTCCGCTGCTAGCACCTCGGAGAAGGCTGCACAGAGAGGGCAAGGGTCTCACACAAATGTATGGCTGGATGCATGTAAAGTGATTGAGTGTATGAGAAGATGGTGGATGCATGAAGTATAAGGTTGAATTGCATAAAATATGGTTATCCCACCATATCTCATGCATGAAGTATAAGGTTGAATTGCATGAGATATGGATGCATGAAGTATAAGGTCGAATTGCATGAGATATGGTTATCCCACCATATCTCATGCATGAAGTATAAGGTTGAATTGCATGAGATATGGTGGGATAACCACTTGGGTAGACTAATGGTGCATGTACAGAGTGTAGATATCCTTTTTAAAGTATAAAAAGAGCCCCCTCTTCATGAAAAGTCCATGGAATTTCTCCTAGATAAAGGAAAGTACTTTCTGCTTGGTTTTCAATTTACCTTATCAGTCATATGTTGGCTCTACCAACTTGTAATAAATAATTTGAGTGTAAGAGGATTATCATTAAGAGTTGTATAGGCCCCTAGCGATTTGCAAATACACCTATGAGATGTTGAAGAGGAGAGAAGCTCATTTCTCTACCCACTAGGTACAACAAGTCTCCTACAACTCAAAATTTTTAATGTACAATTACCTCTTTACTTATAATTTCTATTTTTCTCATTAATTTACAAATAAATTGTATATTTCATGGTGAATTTAATTTACGTATAATTAGAAAAATAAATCCTTCTTTTTTACAAATTTCTTAAAACTAGAGACCCTTAAAAGATTAATTATCCTCAACATAAATTCGATATTGCACATAATCTTCATAGGAAACCTTACAAAATTGAGTGAACATATGTATTTCTTAGAACCATAGAAAACTAGGTATTGCAATAGTCTAGAAAGTCCAAACCCACTGCACGCACAAGCACAAGACTAACCAAGTAAATAGGTCTCACCTTTCATATGTTATTGGGGAACTTCGTTGCTTACGCGCTATCTCGTAGAAGGGGCAACCCCACAAACGCTAGCTAGCACATAACAAGACTCGAATCCTATTGTCACCTCCACAAGAGTTTTCCAAGCAGATCTTAGGGCTCCCAACTATTGCAAGACCATGCTCCATCCCATAAACACAATAGCCCTCTCTCTCTCTCTCTCTCTCTCTCTCTCTCTCTCTCTCTCTCTCTCTCTCTCTCTCTCTCTCTCTCTCGCTCTCACTCACTCACACACTCTAACTAGCACACATGCACTACCAAAAGGGCAATAAGATAGGGTAGAGAGCTAGACCACACTCTCAATCAGCACTCAAGGAAATTCCCCTTTCTGATTTTAGAGAAATTCCCTTATATACAAGGTAGTTATAAATTTGGGGGATGCGATGAGAATAGGAGTGAAGAGAATGTGAGGTGAATAGATGTGATGAGATGTAATGCGAATAAGATAGATGGGAAAGAATGGATGGATGGATGTGATGAGAATGGAAGTGATGAGAATAGAAGTGATGAGAATGAAAGGTAAATAGATATGATGATATGTGATGCGAATCAGATAAATGTGAATGAATCGATGAGATGTGATGTCATGTGAATCAGGATGTAAATGAATGATATAGGATGTGCATGAATGTGATAACATGTGAATCGGGATGTGAATGAACGATAAGGGACGTGAATGAATGTGTTAGCATGTGAATCAGGATGTGAATGAATGAGTTGTGATGTGAAATGGATGTGATTAGATGAGAATGGGAATACTTATAAAATGAATGTGGATTGATATGGATTGAGGTATGGATGATGTGGATGGATGTATGGATGATGTGGATTGATGTGTGGGTAATTTGGATTGACGTGAATGGATGTATAGATGATGTGGATTAATGTGTGGATAATGTGGATTGATGTGTGGGTAATGTGGGTTGATGTGTGGATAATGTGGATTGATGTGTGGATAATGTGGATTGATGTGTGGATAATGTGGGTTGATGTGGATGGATGTATGGAAGATGTGGATGGATGTGGATAATGTGGATTGATGTGGATGGAAGATGTGGATGGATGTGTGGATAATGTGGATTGATGTGGATGGATGTATGGATGATGTGGATTGGTGTGGATGATGTGGATGGATGTATGGATGATGTGGATTGATGTGTGGATGATGCGATTGGATGTGAATTGATGTGATGTGATAGGGATCGATGAAAAAAAAAATTATGGGAAGATGAGAAAAGATAGGGACTAATGTGAAAGGATGTAGAGTGATAAGAAAAGATGAAAATATTGTTGGAACTGTATTTGTATGTGAAATCTGTTTTTAAATGACTGTTTTATGTCAAGAATGTTGGGGAAGCATTTTGATCGTCTTGTGAATGAGGTCGTGAAGACCTATCTGTTAAAGTTGCAGCTGCTGGAGAGCAAACGGAGGATGTCTCGCGTGTAGCAAGGTCGGCTAAGGTCTTGACCAGCCTCGGTTTGATTTAAATGGTGAGCTTCTGGTACAGTGGATGAGGGACCAAGGAAGTGGCCTATGAGTGAAGCGCTAGGTGACCTGCGAAGGATCCTAGAGGGTGCTGACCATACGATGCTCGGGCTTTGGGTCGTTGAAGATACCCACATGTACGTTGAGGAAAATATTAGAACAAGGAGTAAGAGTTGTTTTCTGAATTCGGGCATGGATCTGGTTGGTTGACCTTGCCGGTCAGCGGATGAGTCCATGGCTCTTTTATATGGATCTGCTGGTTGATCTTGCTGATTTTCAATGGAGATTCCATTTTGATATGTGAATATAATGCTGGTTACTATGAGCTAGGAACTATCGAAAAGGCCCCTGAGTGAACAGGTGGTGAGCGTTCTGGTTGCCAATGATGCCATAGATTGTTTTAAAGATAGCTGATGTTGAGAAAAAGGCAATTTCATATTGGGTGTGTAAGTGGTGTGACTAGTTTTAAGTTTGCATGAATATCCGGCTAGGGGGCCTAGGAACTCTTTTCCATGGTGCCCGGGACAAAACCTAACCAAATTCTTAATTGGATCCCTTCACTATAGTGGTTGGGCGGTTGGCTAACCCACGGGACTGGCTGGACTGATGGATCCTTAAATTGAGACTCAATTCTGTTATGGTACGATAGATAAAGTAAATCCTCGTCAAAAATTGTTTTATGAAAAAGAATCAACGGCTATTCCTCTCAATGAGGAAAAAAGTGTTGGTCTCTATGATCCAAGTGCAATATAGAGACTTGGGACTTACGGGTTTGGTCAAATGAGTTCTGTTAGTTAAGGCTTTTGACTATGTTAGAGAAAAGTTATCCTGGCCCCTGCTTTTCGGGCAAGGGAAGTTTTTTCGGGGTTGGTTTTGGAAGAACCGATGGATTAGTCTCTTGTCTGGATATCCGTGTGGGCGAGGCCCCAAATGAGAGACCCTGCCCCGCGCAAGAAGTGCTACTTTCACTGTTAGAACCCCTAAATTCATTACGCGATGGGGATAGGGAACTCACAATTGGTATCAGAGCGAATTGGCTAATGAGGATCAACCGAGAAGCCAAAAATATCAAAAATTTATGAAGAAGCAGTAAAACATTGTAATTGTGTGAAAAAATTCATACGAATTGATATTCAAACTGAAATTCATAAATTGAAATTGGGTCTTTAGATGGAAGTACCACAATTGTATGGAATCCCTTAGGCTTAGACATGATGGTATTTACCTTATAGTGCCAAGGACCGTGACTACCCGTATATACCAAGGGTATAACTGCAGCTCTTTATTGGCAGTATATATGAGTAAATCTAAGACTTGAAATTATAAGCATTAATACTATCCAGATGATGAATTTGAATGTGGTTGATATGATTTTAAATTTTGGTTGAGAACTGATGAGTTGATTTGGATTCTGATTGAAAAAATGAAGATTCTTGAATTTTGGTTGAAATGTAATAAACTACGCAAAACCACAACGAGGATGAATGGGATGAGTCCCTGTGTGATGATGTTCGTAGCTCGAATGACGTTAATGACTTCAGCAAATCAGTATGAGATTAGTGGATTGTGCTGGTAGATTGCTGCTATTAACACTTGACCCAGTGCATCAAGTTAAGGGATGTCAAATTAAAAGAAAATTCGATCTAATGGACCATCATTATGATAAGGACTTGAATGATACGATTTGTATAATTAAATCTCTATATAATTAAAATTTTCCATGAAAGACTGTTCAGATAGAAAATTCGATCTAATGGACCATTATTGTGATAAGGATTTGAATGATACAATCTCAGTGAATTATTATCTCATGATGAGTTTTATATAAGGGATCTTTATCCCAGGATTTTGTTGGGTTCACCAGACTATATGGAACCCCAGAATCAGTTGGATCTTAAGGAAAAGAGTTCTTCTCTAATTTTGCGAGATGAGGACATCTCGTGTTTTTTAAGTGGGGTAGTGTAAAAAACCTTCCCTTCTGATCTTATAATTATTCCCCCCTCTGAAATAAAAAAAAGTTCATGTTTTACCCTGTTTTGGCCTAGAGAGAGAAAATGTCTGGAGGGAGGTAATTTAAAATTGAGATATTTTTGGATATAAAAATCCTCCCCTCATGAATAATGAGATATTTTCATCTCTCCTCTCTCCTGCTTCAACTAGATCCAAAAAGTAAGCTAAACTGACTTCAAAATGGTTAAAATTTGACCAAACTGATTTGGAAAATTCTAGAATAAGTTTGCTTGGTTAGAGGCTCACTTTTTCCTATAAATGAATCCTACCCCTTTATAAATGGTTAATAGTGTTTTATGCACTGTTACTCTACTCCTCCCCAGAGCCAAAAGAGTGAATTTATTTATAATTCATTAGTTTTTGACCATTTTCTCCTTTAAAACAATTGGTGGCCACTCTTGTTTCAAACAAGAGTAGATCCCTCAAACCATAAAGCCAAAGGAAAGCTCACAAAAATTCATGTAGCTAAAAATCCTACTTTTTCTTTATTCCATTTAATGGTTTTCTATTTTTTGTTTTCTTTAAAATGAAAAATGATGCTATGCCTTGTTGGAAAGGCTTTCCCCCTCTCTTCATTCTTGAATTCAGCCTTTCTTTATCCTAGATGTGTAATCAAATTGTTATAATTTAAACTTTTCATATTGTTTCTCTTTAAAAAAGTGAAATTTGATTAGTTTAGAATGCTTTTAACCATTTGGGATAATTTCTAAGTAACTTGAGAATGAAAAAATTTGAAAAATGGTCAGCCATACAAAGGAGGTTATGGCAAAATTTTCTTAAATTTTGTGAAATAAGTTTTATCTTTTATTTATTCAAAAAGAGTAATCCCCACTGCTTGTGTATTCTAAAAGTGTTATTTTTATTCTATGCATAGAAAAATGTATATTAGAAATATTTTTATAATAAAAGTGTTATTTTCATTACAGTTAATTTCTATGCATAGAAAGATGCATATTGGAAATAATTTGATCATAAAAGTGTTACTTTCATCAAAATTGATTTTTATACATAAATAGATGCATAAAAGAATTTTTTTATTATAAAAGAGTAAATTTCATCAAATTTTGATTTTATGCATAGAAAGATGTGTAAAGAAATTTATGTGTTATTCTCCTTAAAATTAAATTTATGCATAAATAGATGCATAAAAGAAAATTTTTTATTATAAAAGCGTTACTTTTATCAAATTTTGATTTTATTAATAGAAAGATACATAAAGAAATTTATTTTTATTTCAAAAGAGTTATTTTCATTAAAATTGAATTTATGCATAGAAAGATGCATAAACGATTTATTTTTATTTTGAAAGTGTATTAAATTTATGCATAAATAGATGCATTAAAAAAATTATTATAAAAGCGTCACTTTCATCAATTTTTGATTGTATGCATAGAAAGATGCATAAAGAAATTTATTTTTATTTCAAAAGAGTTATTCTCATTAAAATTGAATTTATGCATAGAAAGATGCATAAAAGATTTATTTTTATTTTGAAAGTGTTATTCTCCTTAATATTGAATGTATGCATAAATAGATGCATACACGGATTTTTATAAAAGTGTTATTTCCCCACTGAAGTTGTTCTTATGCATAAATAGATGCGTAAAGAATCTTTATATCAAAAATAAGAATTCTCTTACATTCTATAAATAGATGTGATAAGATGTGATACGAAATGCAAATCAGATAGATGGGAATGAATGGATGGATGGATGCGATAAGAATAGGAGTGATGAGAATGTGAGGTGAATAGATGTGATGAGATGTAATGCGAATCAGATAGATGGGAAAGAATGGATGGATGGATGTGATGAGAATGAAAGGTAAATAGATATGATGATATGTGATGCGAATCAGATAAACGTGAATGAATAGATGAGATGTGATGTCATGTGAATCAGGATGTAAATGAATGACATAGGATATGAATAAATGTGATAACATGTGAATCGGGATGTGAATGAACGATAAGGGACGTGAATGAATGTGTTAGCATGTGAATCGGGATGATGTGAATGAATGAGTTGTGATGTGAAATGTGGATGTGATAAGATGCGATGTAAACTAGATAGATGTTAATGTATGTGAAGTGATGTAATGGGAGTACTTTTAAAATGAATTTGGATTAACGTATGGATGATGTGGATGGATGAATGGATGATGTGGATTGATGTGTGGGTAATGTGGATTGACGTGAATGGATGTATGGATAATGTGGATTGATGTGTGGATAATGTGGATTGATGTGTGGGTAATGTGGGTTGATGTGGATGAATGTATGGAAGATGTGGATGAATGTATGGAAGATGTGGATGAATGTATGGAAGATGTGGATGGATGTGTGGATAATGTAGATTGATGTGGATGGATGTATGGATGATGTGGATTGGTGTGGATGATGTGGATGGATGTATGGATGATGTGGATTGATGTGAGGATGATGCGATTGGATGTGAATTGATGTGGAATGATGCGATTGGATGTGAATTGATGTGGATGGATGTATGGATGATGTGGATTGATGTGAGGATGATGCGATTGGATGTGAATTGATGTGGAATGATGCGATTGGATGTGAATTGATGTGGGAATGATGTGATGTGAAGGGATCGATGAAAAAAAAAATGTGGGAAGATGAGAAAAGATGGGGACTAATGTGAAAGGATGTAGAGTGATAAGAAAAGATGAAAATATTGTTGGAACTGTATTTGTATGTGAAATCTGTTTTTAAATGATTGTTTTATGTCAAGAATACTGGGGAAGCATTTTGATCGTATTGTGAATGAGGTGGTGGAAGACCTATCTGTTAAAGTTGCAACTGCTAAATGACGGAGAGTCAACGGAGGACGTCTCGCGTAGCAAGGTCGGCCGAGGTCTTGACCAGCCTCGGTTTGATTTAAATGGTGAGCTTCCGGTACAGTGGAAGAGGGACCAAGGAAGCGGCCTATGAGTGAAGTGCTAGGTGACCTGCGAAGGATCCTAGAGGGTGTTGACCATACGGTGCTCGGGCTCTAGGTCACGGAAGATACCCACATGTACGTCGGGGAAGATATTGGAACAAGAAGTAAGAGTTGTTTTCTGCATGCGGGCATGGATCTGGTTGGTTGACCTTGCCGGTCCTCCACGGATGAGTCCATGGCTCTTTTATATGGATCCATTGGTTGATCTTGCTGATCTTCAACGGAGATTCCATTTTGATATGTGAATATAATGTCGCTTACTATGAGCTAGGAACTATCAAAAAGGCCCCTAACACGTGGTGAGCGTTCTGGTTGCCAATGATGCCATAGGTACACCAATGAAGGAATGATTGGAAATAAGGATTCAACCGGAGATTTTGAGGATTGTGATCAGTGACACAATGGTTTCATTAAATGATTGTTTTAAAGATAGTCGATGCTAAGAAAAAGGCAATTTCATATTGGGTGTGTAAGTGGTGTGACTAGTTTTTAGTTTGTATGAATATCCGGCTAGGGGGCCTGGGAACTCTTTTCCTTGGTACCCGGGACAGAACCTAACCAAATTCTTAATTGGATCCCATCACTATAGTGGTTGGGTGTGGCTGGCTAACCGAAGGGGCTGGTTGGGCTGATGGATCCTTAAATTGAGACTCAATTCTGTTATGGTATGATAGATAAAGTAAATCCCAGACAAAAATTGTTCTATGGAAAAGAATCAACGGCTGTGCCTCTCAATGAGGAAAAAAGCGTTGGTCTCTATGATCCAAGTGCAATCTTCTCCCTGATCTGACTTGGGACTTACGGGCTCAGTCAGATTAGTTCTATTAGTTAAGGCTTTTGATGACTAGGTTAGAGACCCTGGAGGAATCACCCGTGCTTTGGGGGCAAGGGAAGTTTTTTTGGGATTAGTTTTGGAAGAACCGATGGATTAGTCTCTTGTCCGGATATCCGTGGCGAGGCCCCAAGTGAGAGACCCTGCCATGTGCAAGAAGTGCTACTTCCGCTCTGCTAGAACCCCATAATCCGTTGCGCGGTGGGGATAGGGAACTCACAACTAGTATCAAAGTGAATTGGCTAATGAGGATCAATCGAGAAGCCAAAAATGTCAAAAATTTTGAAGAAGCAGTAAAAGGTTGTAATTGTGTGAAAAATTCATACGAATTGATATTCAAACTGAAATTCGTAAATTGGTAATTGGGTCTTCAGATGGAAGTACCACAATTGTATGGAATCCCTGACTTGCTTGAGGCCTAGACATGATGGTATTTACCTTATAGTTCCAAGGACCGTGACTACCCGTATATACCGAGGGTATAACTGCAGCTTTACTGGCAGTATATACGAGTAAATCTAAGACTTGAAATTATAAGCACTAATAGTATCCAGATGATGAATTCAAATGTGGTTTATATGATTTTAAATTCTGGTTGAGAATTGATGAGTTGATTTGGATTCTGATTGAAGAAATGAAGATTTCTGAATTTTGGTTGAAATGTAATACACTAAGCAAAACCACAATGAGGATGAATGGGATGAGCCCCTTGTGATGATGTTTGTAGCTAGAATGACGTTAATGACTTCAGCAAATCACTATGAGATTAGTGGATTGTGCTCGCAGATTGCTATTGTTAACACTTGACCTAGTGGATCAAGTTAAGGGATGTCAAATTAAAATTGTGTATAATTAAAAATTTCCATGGACTGTTTATATAGAAAATTCAGTCATATAAGGGATCTTTATCCCACGATTCTGTTGGGTTCACCAGACTATGTGGAACCCCAGAATCAGTTGGATCTTAAGGAAAAGAGTTCTCTAATTTTGGGAGATCAGGACATCTCGCGCTTTTTAAGTGGGGTAGGATGTAAGATTCCTCTCTCCGACTTTTGAGGTGTGCAGGTGTAAAAACCTCCCCTTCTGATCTTATAATTATTCCCCTCTCTGAAATAAAAGAAAGATCCTGTTTTACCCTGTTTTAGCCTAGAGAGAGAAAATGTATAGAGGGAGGTAATTCAAAATTGAGATGTTTTTGGATATAAAAATCCTCCTAGTGTCTAAAATGGTTTCCCTTGAAATAGATATTCAAAAAGAAATTTCCAATGTGCAATTGGAATAAATTGAAATCAGGTAAAAAGGACCTTAGCCTAAGGATCTAGATTTTCCTAAATTTTTGAATTAAGGTTCCTATGGACCAATTAGATTAATCCTAATGTAGGGAGGAGATAAATTGAAGAATAAAAGTAAATCCTCCCAAAAATGAGTAAATACTCACATAAGATGATGAGTTGACTAAGGACAAGGTTATTAGTTAAAAAAGAAGAGATATTTAGAAGAAATGATGCATTTTTGACACCTCAGTGTGGGGGAATTCCCCTCATGAAGGAGGTTCCTATTTCACATGTGTGGTTGAGTTTTAAACTCACAAATAATGAGATATTTTCATCTCTCCTCTCTCCTACTTCAACTAGATCCAAAAAGTAAGCTAAATAGACTTAAAAATGGTCAAAAATTGACCAAACTGATCTGGAAAATTGTAGAAGCAGTTTTCTTGGTTAGAGGCTCACTTTTTCCTATAAATGAAGCCTCCCCCTTTGTAAATGGTTAATAGTGTTTTATGCACTGTTACTCTACTCCTCCCTAGAGCCAAAAATAGTGAATTTATTGATAATTCATTAGTTTTTGACCATTTCCTCTTCAAAAGAATTGGTGGCCACTCTTGTTGCAAACAAGAGTAGATCCCTCAAACCATCAAGCCAAAGGAAAGCTCACAAAAATTCATGTAGCTAGAAATCCTACTTTTTCTTTATTCCATTTAATGGTTTTCTAATTTTTGTTTTCTTCAAAATGAAAAATGATGCTATGCCTTGTTGAAAAGGCTTCCCCCCTCTCTTCATTGTTGAATTCAGCCTTTCTTTATCCTAGATGTGTAATCAAATTGTTAAAATTAAACTTTTTATATTGTTTCTCTTTAAAAAATTAAAATTTGATTAGTTTAGAATGCTTTAAACCATTTGGGATAATTTCTAAGTAACTTGAGAATGAAAAAATTTAAAAAATGGTCAGCCACCATAAAAAGGAGGTTATGGCAAAATTTTCTTTAATTTTGTGAAATAAGTTTTATCTTTTATTTATTCAAAAAGAGTAATCCCCACCGCATGTGTATTTTAAAAGTGTTATTTTTATTCTATGCATAGAAAAATGCATATTAGAAATATTTTTATAATAAAAGTGTTGTTTTCATTCTAATTAATTTCTATGCATAGAAAGATGCATATTGGAAATATTTTGATTATAAAAGTGTTACTTTCATCAAGATTGATTTATATGCATAAATAGATGCATAAAAGTTTTTTTAATTATAAAAGCGTTACTTTCATCAAATTTTGATTTTATGCATAGAAAGATGCATAAAGAAATTTATTTTTATTTCAAAAGAGTTGTTCTCATTAATTTTGATTTTATGCATAGAAAGATGCATAAAGAAATTTATTTTTATTTCAAAAGAACTATTCTCATTAAAATTGAATTTATCCATAGAAAGATGCATAAAAGATTTTTTTTATTTTAAAAGTGTTATTCTCCTTAACATTGAATTTATGCATAAATAGATGCATAAATTTTTTTTTAAATTATAAAAGTGTTACTTTCATCAAATTTTGATTTGATGCATAGAAAGATGCATAAAGAAATTTATTTTTATTTCAAAAGAGTTTTTCTCATTAAAATTGAATTTATGCATAGAAAGATGCATAAAAGATTTATTTTTATTTCCAAAGTGTTATTCTCCTTAAAATTGAATTTTTGCATAAATAGATGCATAAAAGAATTTTTTTAATTATAAAAATGTTACTATCATCAAATTTTGATTTTATGAATAGAAAGATGCATAAAGAAAATTATTTTTATTTCAAAAGAGTTATTCTCATTAAAATTGAATTTATACATAGAAAGATGCATAAAAGATTTATTTTTATTTAAAAAGTGTTATTCTCCTTAAAATTGAATTTATGCATAAATAGATGCAGCACCAGGAGTACCGAATGCATGATGGGTGTTACCTAGGCATGCTAGTAGCTTCCAATGCATGCCAGTAACTCCCGGCATGCACCGAGAGCTCCCAATGCACGGGTGCTACTCAAGTATGTCAGTATAGCTACGGGCATGCACCAAGAGCTCCCAAGTATGTCAGTATAGCTACGGGCATGCACCAAGAGCTCCCAATGCACGGGTGCTACTCAAGTATGTCAGTATAGCTACGGGCATGCACCGAGAGCTCCCAATGCACGGGTGCTACCCAAGTATGTTAGTATAGCTACGCGAGAGCTCCAATGCGGGTGCTACCCAAGTATGTCAGTATAGCTACGGGCATGCACCAAGAGCATCGAATGCATGCCGGTAGCTTCCAATGCATGCCAATAACAACGACATGTACCGAGAGCTACCAACATGAAGCAAAAGCACCCAACGCATGCCAGGTCCTACCTAGCCAAGCGAGTATCTTTAAATGCATGCCGGATATTGTGACATCCCTCTACCCCCTCCGCGCGCCGGACTCCCAGTAGAGTTGACAGAGCGGAAGCAGCCCCCCCTCATGCGCGGGGCAGGGTTTCTCACTCGGGGCCTCACCCACGAATGTCTGGGCACGAGACTAGGCTGGTGGTCACTCCGAAAACCAAAACCGAGAAAATTTCCCATGCTCGAAAAGTGGGGATGATTC
Organism: Cibotium barometz; assembly: GCF_041138505.1. NCBI lineage: Eukaryota > Viridiplantae > Streptophyta > Polypodiopsida > Cyatheales > Cibotiaceae > Cibotium > Cibotium barometz. The sequence goes on from NC_141052.1 coordinate 19,184,339, forward strand.
TACCTTTTTGAATTTCCTTAACGAATTTTTCTAACGAGATCAAATCTAAACTATCCTTCACCTGAATAAACCAGATAGAAGGAAACTATCACTGATATAATTTGATCATCTGAGTGATTTCAACGCTTTTTTCCTAATCAAGATAAGGCACAGCCGTTGATCCACTCAATTGAGAAATTTATCAGGGAATTAACTAACTACTCGAATCCTAGCGTAATCCTAAGATTTTTCAGGTTTTGATTATTAAAACTCCACTGATTCCAGCCAATGGCCCATGGGTTAGCCACCACCCTACCACTGGGAATCGGTAGAACCAAACAAGTACTCACCCACCCATAATTGAAATCCCTTTCTTAACTTTAGCTTTAGAAAACAGATACGCACACACTCCTCTTTAATATAAAAATAAACTTTAATATAAAAATAATCCATTGACAAAACAGATATGATCACAGATTTCATAACTCAAAATTTCCATTCAATCCCTTGTTTCACAAAAATAGTACCATTCTCGACTCTCCGTTGGGACCAGCTGGTGAGCAACGAGATCCAGTAATAGATTACAATAATCACTTCGTCAACATACATATATATATATTCCTCGACATACATATGGGTGTCCTAAGCACCGCAAGCCCATGCATCACCTGGTCAGAACCCTCCAGAATCCTCCTTAGGTGTCCTGGTACTTCACTCAGGGACCGCTTCGTCGGCCCTCGCCCATCGTACCGGAAGCACACCATTTTTTACCATACCCAGGCTGGTCAAGACCTGGGTAGGTTTTTGCCACGTGAGCTGTCCCTCGACACTCCCCGCCAGCTGTTGCAACCGAACTTTCCTTAGATAAACATATATGCCAAATGCTTCCTCCAGCATTCTGGCGTAAGACAGTCCTTTAAGAAAACAGGGTTTCTATGCAAGTTTTTACTTTTGATTTTGTTTGAAAACCATGAATAATCTTAAATCCGTATCCCAATACTTCTAGATCCACGTCTGAATTCCAAACAGAATTCCTCGAATTCTCTTAACTTGATCCTCAGATCAAAATCAAAAGTCTTAAATTAGTTTTAGATTCGGTGGGGGATTTGAGTACATTTTTCCTGAACTGGGCACACACATCGCATTGATTGAAATTGACGAGAAGGAATTAGGTCTTGTGGTCAATAGTTTGAATCAAAGTTTTGGTCTAGAAAGGTTCTTCCTAAACTATCTTTCTCGAAAGGTACTATTTCAATTTCTCTTTTTCTAAATTTCGTTCGATGAATATTTGCTTACAGATTTCTAAAACATGAATTTCTTATGAGGAATAAAATAATCATTTATCTCGATCCCCGACTTCGATAGATTAATTGAATTTTCTCATTACCATCTTAGTGAATATGAAACGGTAGCATTTCTTCTCACAGATTATCTACTTATTCATTTTTTCAATTTTTGTGAAAATTAAACAGAGGATTAAGGAGAACCCTTATTTAATTATAAAGATTCTTTATGCATCTAATTATGCATAAAATCCAATTCTAATGAAAGTCACACTTTTATCATAATAAAAACCATTTATGTTGAAAATCACTCTTTTATCATGAAGGAGTTTCTTTTATGCATATAAATCATTTATGATGAAAATCACTCTTTTAATATAAAAGAATTTCTTTTATGCATAAAAATCATTTATGATGAAAATCACACTTTTAATATAAAAACAATATGCATATGTTTATGCATAAAAATCATTAATGATGAAAATCACACTTTTAATATAAAAAAATTTCTTTTATGTTTATGCATAAAAATCATTTATGATGAAAATCACACTTTTAAAATAAAAAATATCTTTTATGCATAAAAATCATTTATGATGAAAATCACACTTTTAATATAAAAAAATAACTTTTATGCATATGATTATGCATAAAAATCATTTATGATGAAAATCACACTTTTAATATAAAAAAATATCTTTTATGCATAAAAATTATTTATGATAAAAGTAACACTTTGTTGACCATTTTTGGTGGGTCAGTTTAGTCCACTTTTTGGATCTAGTTGAAACACGAGAGAGGAGAGATAAAAATATCTCATTATTTGGGAGTTTAAAACTCATTTAAGCATGTGAAATAGGCGCCTCCTTCATGAGGGAAATTCCCCCATACTGAGGTATCAAAAATGCATCATTTCATCTAAAAATCTCTCTTTTTTTTAACTATTAACCTTGTCCTTAGTCAACTCTTCATCTTATGTGAGTATTTACTCATTTTTGGGGGATTTTCCTTTTATTCTTCTATATATCTCCTTCCTACATTTGGATGAATCTTATTGGTCCATAGGAACCTTAATTTAAAATTTCAAAAAAATCTTGACCCTTAGGATAATGCCTCTTGAACAGATTATACTTAATTTCTAATGCACCTTCTGAAAATCTTTTTGAACTTCTGTTTTAGGGGAACTTATTTTAATAAGATGAGATATTTTTCTATCCAAAAATATTTAAAATCTGAATATTCTCTCTCTAGAATATTTTCTCTCTCTAGGCCAAAACTGGTAGAAACAAGATCTTTTATATTTCTAAAGAGGGATTTGATTACAGGGGAGGATGCTGGACATCTTAATATTAGAATTTATGGCCCCTCTACATGGCTTTAGTAGTGGACCTTAGTAGATTATTTCTCTAAGGGTTAGTAGCTCATTTTGGATGGTTCTATTTTTCAGCTTTTTATATGCCTTAGTGGAGAATCTCTACATCTTGCACTCTACTCTAGGCTTTGGGTGCTCACTTCTAGGCTTTGGGTGCTCGCTTCTAGGCAAGTGATAAGCATCTTGATTAGGATTAGATCCTAATCTCCTCCATAATCCTTTTGTACTTCAGCCTATTTAAAGGCTCCTCATCTAATGAAGAATACACCAAGCTTTTGCCTTATTCACATTGTCATTATGCTCATATTATTTGTCTTTAGCTAATCTAGCCATGTTTAAGCATAGTCTTGCTTCCTAGTTCTTAATCCTTGCTCTAATCATGTGCTCAATCCATCCTTGAGCTCCCATGTTTTCTAACATGGTATCAGAGCCAAGTTAGTCACCCTCAAGCTATGTGTAGTCCCTAATCTCATTTGCTAATCATCCCTCATTAATTAAGACACTTTTACCTCTTTTCACCATAGCTCATCTGCACCCACAGCTGAACTTTTCCTTGCTGTGCACAAACCACTTCACCAATGGTGAAGCCCTCTTAGGGGCCTCAAGCTATCTCCTAGGCGACCCTCCACGTGAAGGCACGAAGTGAAATGCAGCTCGCAGCAGGCGGAATCGTCGACGCCATCATGAAGAGGAAAAACTGATTTTTTGCAAAAATTGAGTCAACCACTACAAATTGGTCTAATTCCCTTCAGCCCCGGGGGTTTTCGGGCATGGCGAACGCGTCTGTAGCATCAGAATCGGCTGAAAACAATCGCTTATAGCTCCTCTAGCACTGTGGCAACCACAGAAGGTACCTTGGTCAAAACAGAGATTAAGTAATGATTTTTTACTTAATCAAGTGTTTAGGGTGATGATTATCATGTGGATACATTGCTATTGAAGCATGTTGAAGCCTTTTTTGAAAATATTTAGTGAAAGGCATCCATTCTTTCACTCCAAGGTGGCCCAGTTTTTTAGTTTCCCAAAATAGTGAACTCAATCACTAATGAGTGATTAGTGGATATTAATCACTATTTTTTGTAAGCTCAACATGCCCTCTTCATGTGAGTCCAACAATGCAAAGTATGTCAAATATATTAAAGCCGTGAAGAAAGCCAAAGTCAAATCCATCAACAAAGTTCATGCCAAAGACAAACCCACTTCTCGGATTCCATCATCCTATCTTGAAGTATTACATTTATATGGGGAAGGCAACTTTGATTTCCCATGCATGTAATGTGTTTGAGTGAGTCATTTTTTCAGCATGTCAGAACACAAGGATAAAGGGCTTACTAAGTTTGATGGCACTAACTTCTTTACTTGGTCAGTCAAGGCAAAATTCCTTCTCATAAAGAAGGGACTTTGGAATATTGTCAATGGTAAGAACAAATGTCCAAATGGCAGAGACAAAGAAGATGAGAAAGCAGAATGGATAACTAAAGATGAAAAGGCACTTGCCCTTTTAGTACTGAGTATGGATGATAATTTCATTCATCATATTAGTGCATGCAACACCTCCAAAATAGCATGGGATACATTGGAGGAGTTATTTGGAGCCAAAGGGAAAGGCACCTTAATGAACCTCATGATAGAATTTTTTGGGATAATGATGCAAGCTAATGAAAGTTTCTCAACTCACCTCAATAAGTTCTAAAAGATGAAATAGTCATTGCTGTTTTGCTTAAAAGTTTACCTTCCACTTACAGCACTTTGATCACCACTTTAAAGAATGTACCAGATCTAACCTTAAAAAAGGTAGAATCTTCTATCCTGGAAGAAGAAAGAAAAATGGGCAAAGAAGGTTACTTCCAAGCTGACAATGCATTGGTAGTAAGCAAATCAAAAGTATCCTGCTCCCATTGTGGAAAATCAGGACACAAAGTTGACACATGCAGGTTGAAGATGATATGCAGCTTTTGTGGTCTTAAAGGTCATTCAGAGAAATTTTGCTTTAAAAAGAAGGAGAAAGCACACTTGGTTGAGGAAAAAGAAGTTTTGGCAAAGGAAGAAGAAGCAAATTTTGCTTCTATTGATTCTGATTGGGCTTTTTGAAGTCCTTTTTTGATGTATGTTACCTCTGAGCACCACATGATGTAGCTCATGTAACTTTCTTAGTAGTAGTAGTAGTAGTGGGACTTTTTTAGGTTACCTCTGAGCACCACATGATGTAGCTCATGTAACGTTTTAGACATTTGCCTCATGAGAGGGCAAATCTTCTTGGATAGTCCCATAGTTAGTGTTTGGAACATGGGAGGGTATTTTGGTATTCCTTCACACTTCTTGGCCATGTTGAGGTCCAGGGAGGGTATTAGAATTTATGGCCCCTCTACATGGCTTTAGTAGTGGACCTTAGTAGATTATTTCTCTAAGGGTTAGTAGCTCATTTTGGATGGTTCTATTTTTCAGCTTTTTATATGCCTTAGTGGAGAATCTCTACATCTTGCACTCTACTCTAGGCTTTGGGTGCTCACTTCTAGGCTTTGGGTGCTCGCTTCTAGGCAAGTGATAAGCATCTTGATTAGGATTAGATCCTAATCTCCTCCATAATCCTTTTGTACTTCAGCCTATTTAAAGGCTCCTCATCTAATGAAGAATACACCAAGCTTTTGCCTTATTCACATTGTCATTATGCTCATATTATTTGTCTTTAGCTAATCTAGCCATGTTTAAGCATAGTCTTGCTTCCTAGTTCTTAATCCTTGCTCTAATCATGTGCTCAATCCATCCTTGAGCTCCCATGTTTTCTAACACTTAAGAGGCTAGGGAGGAATCTTACATTCTCTCCCACTTGAAAAACGCGAGATGTCCTCATTTCGCAGATCGGCTTCATTATCCCAAGTGGCATCTTCAAAAGGATAGAACTTCCATTTTACCAATAATTCTTTGAGAATTCTGTTCCTGAGAATCTTTTCTCCAACATCAAGAATTTCTTCAGGTTGGAGTTCCATCTGCCCTTGCGTTGAAGAGGTTAGGATTGATTTGGGCTTGGCACATATTTCTTTAGAAGGCTTACATGAAATACATTATGAACTTTGAGATGAGGAGGCAGAAGAAGCTCATAGGCTAAGTCACCTACTTTCTTTGTAATCAGATATAGTCCACAATATCTAGGGGATAACTTCTTGTACTTTCCATGAGATAGAGAACTTCTTTTGGGCTGTCGTACTCTAATGCAGACCATATTTGCTTCTTCAAACTTTCTGTCTGTCCTCTTCTTATTTGCATACTGCTTCTGTCGATCCTGGGTAGCTTTAATATCTTTACGAATTGACTGCATCTGCTGCTCCATGTCGTCAAGCATCTGTCTGGACATCTCGACCCTAATCAATGGGTCGGACCAAGTTAATGGAGCTAAGCAATCTTGTCCATATAGAGCTTTAAAAGGGCTCATCTTGATACTTCGTCGGTGATAAGAAGCATTGTAGGCGAACTCGACTAGGTGCAGATAGCTTAGCCATTTCTTGGGTGCCAGCACAGCATGACCGAAGTATATCTTCGATTACTTGGTTTACCCTTTCAGTTAGACCATCGGTCTCAGGGTGATAAGCTGTGGTGAGATCCAAGAAAGTTTCCACTGCTTCGAAAAATGCAGTCCAGAACCTTGAAGTAAATTTAGGATCTCGATCACTTACTATTCTCCTCGGTAGACCATGCAATCTGAAGATTTCTTTGAGGAACACTGTGGCCACGTCCACTGCAGTGTAGGTTTCTTTTACTGGGATCAAATGGGCAACTTTGGTTAGTCTGTCAACTACCAGGAAAATGGAGTTGTAAACTGATTGCACTGAAGGTAATCCAGTAATAAAGTCCATACTGATACATTCCCACTTCATCTGGGGGATGGTAACTTCCCATGCATTTTTACTCTTTCAGCTTTGACTTTCTGGCATGTCAAACATTGATGTACATGATTCAGTACATCCTTTTTCAGGCCAGGCCAAAAGAAGCTTTTCTTTACTACTACAGACATGTAGGTTTTGATGAAACGTGGATGTCTTGCTACTATAAGCTGTCATGGGCTTCATTTAGAATTTGATCCTTGGTTCCCTCATCATTGGGAATGCATAGCCTGCGATTATAATACATAATGCCATCATCAAGGCTGTACCCTTGAACTCTGTTCAACTCTTGAGGAGTTTTGCTTTCCTGCATAAGTAGGGTAGCAATAGGGCCAAAGAATCTATCCTGCATGATCTTCTCTCTTGCTTCAATAATCAAAGGATTTGATACTACAGTAATTGCAAGCAAGGAGGCTTTTCTATTGAGGGCATCTGCTACCACATTTTCTTTGCCTAGGCGGTACTTGATTTCAAAATCAAATTCCTGAAGGGTCTGCATCCACCTTCTTTGGCGCATGTTGAGGTCCTTCTGAGTGAAGATCCACTTTAAACTCTGATGATCTGTCAATCAAAGTGAATCTTTTTCCCAGTAGGTAATGTCTCCACAACTTTAAGGCATAGACTACTGAAAGTAATTCCAGGTCATGGACAGCATAATTCCTCTCATGCGTTCTGAGCTTTCAGGATTCATAGGCTACAACATGACCTTCCTGCATGAGTGCATCTCCCAGAGCAAAACCACTTGCATCAGTTAACTACCTCAAAGGGTAGAGAGAAATTTGGCAGCTTCAGAACGGGACTGGTTACCAAAGCAGTCTTTAGCTTATCAAAAGCACTTTGGCACTTGGAAGACCACTAAAATGGGGTATTCTTTTTGAGAAGGTTAGTTAGGGGGGAAGCTATAAGAGCATACTTTGGTATAAAAATTCTATACCAACCAGTCAATCCCAAGAATCCTCTGACTTCTTTCACTTTCTTTGGTCCAGTCCAATCTATGACTACTTGGACTTTTGCAGAATCTAGAGAAATCCCATCTTTGGATACCAGAAAGCCCAAGTATTCAATGTGGTCGGTAGAGAAAGTGCATTTGCTCTTTTTGGCAAAGAGTTGGTGCTTCCTTAGAATCTCAAGAACTTTTCGGACATGAGTCTCATGGTCAACTACATTCCTTGAGTAAATCAGAATGTCATTCAAAGAAAACTAGAACAAAATCATCCAAGTATTCTTTGAGGATGTCCTACATTAGGTGATTGAATGTAGCTGGGACATTAGTTAATCCGAATGGCATGTTAGTAAATTCATAATGCCCATAGCGAGTATTGATCTGTTTTTGATATATCTTGATCATTGATCCTGATCTGGTAATACCCGGATTTGAGATCTGTCTTTGTGAAGATCTGGGCTCCATTTAGCCTGTCCAGAAGCTCATCAATTCTTAGGATAGGATGCTTATTCTTAACTGTCAGATGATTTAGACCTCTGTAGTCTACACAGAGTCTAAGCGTTCCATCTTTCTTTTTCTGAAAGAGAACTAGCGCACCCCAAGGTGAAACACTGGGTCTTACAAACCCTTGTTCTAACAACTGTCTAAGCTGTTCCTTGAGTTTGATGGCTTCAGGAACTGGCATTTTGTACGTGCGCAAGGCTACTGGGGGTCAATTCAATCACATGATCTACTTCCCGAATTGGAGGCATTTCAGTTAGTTCTGCTGGGAATAGATCATCAAATTCATTTAACCATTCTGGTTCTTTAGCCTTAAGCTTTGAGTCTACTAGGTTCATTTTGACAACATAAATTTGCTACTTCTTCCTAAGTCCTTTCAACAACCTGGAAGCTTTTACTAACTGAAGGTCTCGGGATCCGGAGACTCTAGTTCCTTGAGCTTTGTTCTCATGAAGATCATGGAAGGAAATGGTTCCACTGTGACAGTGAATGTCAGCTTGTTTTTTATGGAGCCAATCCATTCCAAGGATCCCGTCAAAAACTCCCAGAGGTAAGACTTTGAACTGACAGTCGGTTACATTACCATCTAGATTGAATTGGATAAGATCTGTCTCATGGTGAGTGAAAAGAGTCTTCCCACTGGCCAATTCAACTTGCATAGGTTTCCCTAATTTTTGTTCTAAGACTAGCTTATGCAAGCATCCACCAGGGGAAATGAATGAATGAGAACTGCCTGATTCAATCAATAGCTTAAAAGGATTACCCTGATATTCTGCTGGAGTATGGATGACTGAGAACTGACGGTTAGGTCCTTGGTTTTCAATTGCAGCAAAGATCTGCCCTCTTTCCTCCTCTACTACATCCGAAATTGTGACTGCTCTTGCTGCTGCAGTCTGAGGTGGAAACTCTTTCTCTTTGGTTGCCCCAGTTCTGAGGCAGATGGCTGAGCTGCTGGAGTTCTTTTGGGGTTACCTGGCTTGGGCAAGACGGACCTTGATTGGACTGGTATGAAGTAGTTGGTCTCTGAATTCGGGGTCCTTGACTTCCCTGTCCCCTTGACATAGCAGGAGTCGGGTAGTCTTTGAGTTGGTGACCAAAACCTTGGCATCCAAAACATCGGTTTTCACTTCTGAGTTCATCCTTCTGATTTCTTGAAAGAGGGGGGGACCCTGAGAAAGTATTCTGGGGAAGGGTCTTCCTTCACTTCGGAATCTTCTTGCATCCGGATTCTGATTCGGGCCTTGCTGCCTCTTCGGGGGTGGAAAGTTTGAAGTACTTCCCTGGGCTTGGAATCTTTTAAAGTTAGAGGGTGCAGGCTTTGGTGGGACCTTACAAAGGCTTTGGCAAAATCCTTTACCATTCTTACTGCCTCAGCCATGGACACTGGCTTGGCATTTTTGACCAGTGTGTCCAAGGGTTCGTTCATTCCCCAAATGAACCTGGCCATGAGTTGTTTTTCATCTAGAGGTGGTGGCGAATAATTGAGTAGAAGAGCAAAGGCCTGGTGATATTCCTCGATGGTTTTGCTCTCCTGCTTTAGCTCTAAGAATTCGTTCATTTTGATTTCCAAAAATCCAGGGGGACAAAATCTCTTTCTTAGATAGGTTTTTAGGTCGTTCCAGGACTTAGTATTTCTATCCAGACGGTTGGTGTCACAGTGGTTCCTCCATGCTACCCTCGCTGTTTCCACTATTTTCAGCCGGGTAAGAGCCATTTTGCTCCGCTCACTGTAGCCTGTGACGTCAAAATATTCTTCCATGGCTTCTACCCATTTCTCCACAGCCTCGCCCAGGTTCTCCCCTTCTCCTTTGAAGGGTCTTGGTTGAGTCCTATGAAGAGCCTTGCGAACATCAGGGTCAAGCTCGTCATCTTCAGAGAGAGGGTCTGGCTGACGGCCACAGTTTCCTCGTCTCATGATTCTGCCAAAAATTTATATATTATTAAATTTTTATTTTGATATCATCCACGAGATCCTAAGACTTAAGAGGTTCAAAAAACAATTTCTTAAACAAGACTTAAGAAATTTTTATTTTGATATCATCCACGAGATCCTAAGACTTAAGAGGTTCGAAAAACAATTTCCTAAACAAGACAATGATCTTATTGGGGATCTATGACATATGTCCGATAACAGATTTTTCTTTATCAGATCGTCTGTAAACAATCACTTATACAATAGGAAATTTTTCTCAAGAAAACATTTCTTTATTTATATAAAAGTTGCAACATGTACATAGAGCAGCTTGGCTCCAGAATTCAAAATCTCCTTGGGAGTTGCATAAGACGACGGTACTAGGTCCTAGCCATGCCCTGATACAAACGTTCACTTACTGACAAGGGAGCTATTATTTTCTCCTTAGGAATAAAACAACTAAGGAGTCTATAGACTTGGCATGAAAGTCTAAAATTTCGAGGCGTTGAATGATATAGAATGACGCCACGCACCATTTTTAGCTTTAACAGAATCATAGCCAATGAGAGGTTCTGCCAGCATTGCACGACAGTCGCAAGAGGCGTGGACATAGTGCCCTGCAAACCACTTATGCTATAGTCTCTCCACTGGGTTAGGAAAATATAAATCCTCGAAATGGCATGCGAGTCTTTCTCGGCTTGTTCAAGTTGAAGCGGAAGAAATGAGATGCTCGAAGGCGAACACAGTCATATCTTGAGACTAGGTGAGGTCGGGAATACCAAATAAATAGGAAACTTCCATCTATAAAAACAATTTCTTTGAGTAAAAATTCTTCTATAAAGAAGCTTACGAAATGAAAATACATTATGAAAAATGCCTTTTCTGAGTTTTTATTATCAATTTCTGATAAGATTTATCTTTGTTAGCTTTCCAACAAAGCTCTGATACCAACTGTGAGATCCCTCTGCCCCCTTCGTGCGCTGGACTCCCAGTGTAGAGCTGACAGAGCGGACACAGTCCCCTCATGCGCGGGGTAGGGTTTCTCACTCGGGGCCTTACCCACGAATGTCTGGGCACGAGACTAGGCTGGTGGGGTCACTCCGAAAACCAAAACCAAAAAAATTTCCCATGCCCGGAAAGCGGGGACGATTCCACCTTTTTGAATTTTCTTAAGGAATTTTTCTAACGAGATCAAATCTAAACTATCCTTCACCTGAATAAACCAAATAGAAGGAAACTATCACTGATATAATTTGATCATCTGAGTGATTTCAACGCTTTTTTCCTAATCAAGATCAAGCACAGCCGTTGATCCACTCAATTGAGAAATTTATGAGGGAATTAACTAACTACTCGAATCCTAGCGTAATCCTAAGATTTTTTAGTTTTTTATTATTAAAACTCCACTGATTCCAGCCCATCCGGCCCATGGGTTAGCCACCACCCTACCACTCGAATCGGTAGAACCAAACAAGTACTCACCCACCCATAATTGAAATGCCTTTCTTAACTTTAGCTTTAGAAAACAGATATGCACACACTCCTCTTTAAAAATAATCCATTGACAAAATAGATATGATCACAGATTTCATAACTCAATTTCCATTCAATCCCTTGTTTCACAAAAACAGTACCACTTTGGACTCTCCGTTCAGACCAGCTGGTCAGCACAACAACGAGATCCAGTAATAGATTACAATAATCACTTCATCAACATATATATATATATCTTCCTCAACATACGTATGGGTGTCCTAAGCACCGTGAGCTTGTGCATCGCCTAGTATGAAACCCTCCCAGGATCCTCCTTAGGTGTCCTGGTACTTCACTCAGGGACTGCTTTGTTGGCCCTCGCCCGTCGTACCAGAAGCACACCATTTTTCACCATACCCAGGCTGGTCAAGACCTGGGAAGGTTTTTGCCGCATGAGCTGTCCCTCGAACACTCCTGTTGAAATTTGAGCATAATGATGAGCTTTGGTGGATCATGCACTAGAATCAACATAATTAACAAAGTGATTAGCAAAAGATTAAGACGTAATTAGTGAATAATTAGCACATAGATTAATGTAGGCATGGATACTCAAAAACCAGCAAATTCTCATTAGGGCTATGCCTCAATTTATAGAGTTTACATCAAGCATCAAATCCCATTGATTTCTCCATGATTCACTTCCAGAATATCTCCACCTTTTGCCTGATTCTCTCCACCTCTTCTCTTTTCCCTGAATATCTCCCAGAATAACTCCACACTCCTAAATTCCCTCATGCTACCCATTATTCTCTCCCAGTAGATTCTTCTCACCTTTTCACAGGTTCTTTCACAATTACATCTCCTCTTTTACAGCCTCTATCCAAGAGCTTGTTCCCACACACACCTTATTCACTTGTATATTTCAACACCTCCCCTCAAGTGAATAATCCTAGCACACCTGGACCCTGTATCAAGTTTCCCTCTTACTTGATAGCCCGCGACCAATGCCTCAAGTCCCTAAACTCCATAGTCCTTGACACTCTCTCTCTCTATGTGTCCAAGGTTACTATAAGTGCTCGTGACCTTGACTAAAGTGCTCACACATACATCTACCACTTGGCCTACATCATCGGTGGCTCAGAGGTGGTTTTACTTTATTGGGGCAGGTTACATTGGGTTGTGGGGTCTCTCTCTCTCTCTCTCTGAGAAAAGATGATCCGACTCCACTTCCCTTGGAGCCTCCATGAAGTTTGCCGATGTCGTTCCTTCTTCATTGGGTTTGCTGTAGCAGTCTCTCGCCATGTGTCCTGGCTTTCCACATTTGTGGCAAGTGAAGGTCCTCCCTCCTACTCTGCCTCTTCCTCGTCCTCATCCTCGAGAGAATCCTCCTCGGGTGAAGAATGCTTTTTCCTCTCCTGCTGTTGAGTCGAGCCCTTTCTTCTCTTTGCCTCTGCTCTCTTGCTCTAGTAGAGCTGCTTCTATCTCGTGTATCTTCAATTCAGGTACATTCTTTAGTGTTGCTACAATGTTTTCATAATCTCCTTTGTCCTCACTCTTCAGAAGTACAGCTAATGCTTCATCATCTTCTACCTTTTTGCCAATAGTAGCTACCAGTTGTTGCTTAATGCTTTTATATTTGTTTAAGTGTGTGATTAAAGGTTCACTTTCCTTCATGTCCAATTTGTAGAATTGCATTAACAGATTTATCTTTGATTTTTTTGCTTGTGTACAAAATAATTTATTGAGTTCATCCCATGCATCTTTTGCCCACTGTATCCCTATGATATGATGAATGATTTCATCATTTAAACTGAGTGTAATAAGTCCCAATGCTTTTTCATTCCTGCTCTTCCACTCATTTTCCCCTCTCTCTAGGCATTCATCTCTCCCTTCAACTAATCCCCACAGATTTTTCCTCATCAGCAAATACATGGTTTTTGTCTGCCATATATAAAACGGTTCCCCATTAAATTTGGCTATTTCCTGTGCTGAATTCATGGTGATGTGAAGGGGGTCTTACCTCTTGATCCAAATTCAAGATTCAAGGGCAGTGTCTACCCTTTTACAACTCAATCTAGTGTTTAATAGATGATTACAACAATTTTATCAGCATAAAATCACCAGAAATTACATTAAATTGAGGGTAACCAATTTGTACGGGATGGTTGGAGTATCAAACCAACTCCGATTTGAAATATGAAGTTATAGGGATCTGTATCACAGATACCTAATGGTTAATTTGAACCCTCAATTGCACCAAAATTGAGTGATTAGCACTGATTAATGATTAGCAAATTAATGCTCTGGTTTGTGTGCAGAAAATAGAGTATGTGGGGAGTCCAGATCTGGTGCCTTCCACTTCAAATGAGCTCAAATGCTTTCAAAGGCATCAATAGCAATGAGTCTAGTAGAGGATTAAGCCAAGAAACATAAGATTTGACCAAATAATGAAAGCTTAATCTCTGTTTTACCAAAGTCACTTGCAGATTTGATGAAGAGCTTTGATCTCAATGTAGACTTGATGAAATTGATTTCTGTCTTCACCAGCTTGTAGAGCATGCTTGATTACACCTTGGGCTAGGAGGAATTGAATCAATTTGACTTGCACAAGGAGAAATCTTCAAAATGCTTCACAAAAATGGCACCTAGAAATCTACGAAAATCGGCTGTTGCTGCTGCCGTCGGCGGTTTGATGCGTGGAGTAGATGGGCTTGAAGCCAAATAGGTTAGCTAGCTTGTGTTAGAAGGGCAAGACCTAATGTTGACTGTGCATGGAGAATGGAGTCCTCCACTGGCTGGGGGTGAAGGGGAAGATGAAAAACTCACTAAAAATTGATTTTTTTTGCTAATTACCTACTAATCCTAATTAATTCACTAATGGGCTCATAAATCTGATTGATTCTAGGCATGGCTCTGATACCATGTTGAAATTTGAGCATAATGATGAGCTATGGTGGATCATGCACTAGAATCAACATAATTAACAAAGTGATTAGCAAAAGATTAAGACGTAATTAGTGAATAATTAGCACATAGATTAATGTAGGCATGGATACTCAAAAACCAGCAAATTCTCATTAGGGCTATGCCTCAATTTATAGAGTTTACATCAAGCATCAAATCCCATTGATTTCTCCATGATTCACTCCCAGAATATCTCCACCTTTTGCCTGATTCTCTCCACCTCTTCTCTTTTCCCTGAATATCTCCCAGAATAACTCCACACTCCTAAATTCCCTCATGCTACCCATTATTCTCTCCCAGTAGATTCTTCTCACCTTTTCACAGGTTCTTTCACAATTACATCTCCTCTTTTACAGCCTCTATCCAAGAGCTTGTTCCCACACACACCTTATTCACTTGTATATTTCAACAACTCCCCGCCAGCTGTTGCAACCGAACTTCCCTTAGATAAACATATATGCCAAATTCTCCCTCTAGCATCATGGCGTAAGATAGTCCTTTAAGAGTTATCAAACTGTGCTTGTTATTAGGCCATGCTAGATAGCATATTCTAGTTATTAGCACATGCTAGTTAATAGACCACACTTGTTAATAGACTATGCAAGTTAGCATTATCTAGCTATTGAACCATGCTGGTTCTCAGATGTGATGCTAGACAACATAATGTGTTATGCTATTTATCATAGGAAGCTATAATTCTAAGATGAATGACTAACTAGCAAAAGGAGTTACTCCTACAGTTAATTAACATAGAGTTCAAAGTAGTAGTAAAACATAAATTAATAGTGATATTAGTAGAGAGAGTGGGAATTAGCAAAAGGTGAAAGAATGTATATAGTGATAGAAGCATATATGCATAATGGGACATGTGCTAACTCACGATGCATATTAGTTTATCACCATCACATGCAAATTATTTCACTTGAGTGAGACTGATCACCTGAAGCTTCTTGAGTAGGTGCATAGGGTGTCATGTAACTTTTCCTCCCTATTCTCTTTTGACAAACATCCTTATTGTTAGGGGATACACGTGTCTCATCTTTCCAAAATGTGTATACCAATTCTTTCATTTCATTTGTGATTGGGCGACATCGTTTTTGCTTTCTTCTTAAATCCGTATTCCATAACTTCTAGATCCAGGTTTGAATTCCAAACAGAATTCCTCAAATTCTGTTAACTTGTTGATCCTCAGATGAAAATCAAAAGTCTTAACTTAGTTTCAGATTCGGTGGGAGATTCGAGTACATTTTTCCTGAACTGGGCACATCGTCATTGATTGAAATTGACGATGGAATTAGGTCTTGGTCAATAGTGTGAATCAAAGTTTGGGTCTGGAAAGGTTCTTGCTAAACTATCTTTCTCGAAAGGTACTATTTCAATTCCTCTTTTTCTAAATTTCGTTCGACGAATATTTACTTACAGATAAAGCATGAATTTATTATGAGGAATAAAATAATCATTTATCTCGATCCCCGACTTCGATAGATTAATTGAATTTTCTCATTACCATCTTAGTGAATATGAAACGGTAGCATTTCTTCTCACAAATTATCTACTTATTCATTTTTCCAATTTTTGCAAAAATTAAACAGAGGATTAAGGAGAACCCTTATTTAATTATAAAGATTCTATATGCATCTAACTATGCATAAAATCCAATTCTGATGAAAATCACACTTTTATCATCATAAAAATCATTTATGCTGAAAATCACTCTTTTATAAAGAAGGAATTTCTTTTATGCATATGTTTATGCATATAAATCATTTATGATAAAAATCACTCTTTTAATATAAAAGAATTTCTTTTATGCATATGTTTATGCATAAAAATCATTTATGATGAAAATCACACTTTTAATATTTAAAAAACATCTTTTATGCATATGTTTATGCATAAAAATCATTTATGATGAAAATCACACTTTTAATATAAAAAATTATCTTTTATGAATATGTTTATGCATAAAAATCATTTATGATGAATCACAGTTTTAATATAAAAAATAATTTTTATGCATATGTTTATGCATAAAAATCATTTATGATAAAAATCACACTTTTAATAAAAATCATTTATGATAAAACTAACACTTTTATAATAAAAAAATATACTTTTATGCATACTTTTATGCATAGAAATCAATAATGATAAAAGTAACACTTTATAATAAAAAAATATTCTTTTATGCATAAGAATCAATATGATGAAAGTAACTCTTTTGTAATAAAAAATATACTTTTACGCAATATTTTATGCATAAAAATCCATAATGAAGAAAGTAACACTTTCATAATAAAAATCCATAATGAAGAAAGTAACACTTTCATATTTTTATGCATTATTTTATGCATAAAAATCCATAATGAAGAAAGTAACACTTTCATAATAAAAAAATTTATCAATAAGTATCTTTGATATAATTTAATTCTATTGAAAATCATTCTTTTATAAAAAT
Source organism: Cibotium barometz (assembly GCF_041138505.1). Classification (NCBI taxonomy): domain Eukaryota; kingdom Viridiplantae; phylum Streptophyta; class Polypodiopsida; order Cyatheales; family Cibotiaceae; genus Cibotium; species Cibotium barometz. The sequence continues at coordinate 19,201,102 of NC_141052.1, forward strand.
TAATCAATATGCATCTTTCTATGCATGAATAAAAATAACACTTTTAGAATACTCTAACGATGGGGATTACTCTTTTTGATTAATAAAAGATGAAACATTTTCCACTTATTTAAGAGAAACATTATGAAAAACTTGATTTTATCCGATAATCAATCATCTAGGATAAAGAATGGTTGGATTTACTAAAGAAGAGAAGGGAATGCCTTTTTTCAATGAGGCATAACATCATTTCATTTTAGAGAAGACAAAAATCATAAAAAACCATAAAAATCACAAAATGAATAGAAAAGAGAAGAATCTCCAGCTTATGAAGGAATTTAAGAGCTTTCCTTTTGCTTGATGGTTTGAGGGTTCTACTCTTGTTTGGAAACAAGAGTGGCCACCAATCTTTTAGAAGAGTGAAGGTCAAAAACTAATGAATTATGAGTAAAATTCACAGTTTTTGGAGGCAGGGTAACAGTGCAAAACACTATTGAGTTTCAACAAAGGGGAAGGCTTCTATTTATAGGAAAAAGTGAGCTTCTAACCAAGCCAACTGATTCTAGAATTTTCCAGATCAGTTTGGTCAATTTTTTGACCATTTTTAGGTCAATTTAGTCCACTTTTTGGATCTATTTGAAACAGGAGAGAGGAGAGATAAAAATATCTCATTATTTGGGAGTATGAAACTCATTCAAGCATGTGAAATAGGCGCCTCCTTCATGAGGGGAACTCCCCCATACTGAGGTGTCAAAAATGCATCATTTTATCTGAAAATCTCTCTTTTTTTAACTATTAACCTTGTCCTTAGTCAACTCTTCATCTTATGTGAGTATTTACTCATTTTTGGGGGATTTTACTTTTATTCTTCTATTTATCTCCTTCCTACATTTGGATGAATCTTATTGGTCCATAGGAACCTTAATTTAAAATTTTAAAAAAATCTTGACCCTGAGGATAATGCCTCTTGAACAGATTATACTTAATTTCTAATGCATCTTCTGAAAATCTTTTTGAACTTCTGTTTCAGGGGAACTTATTTTAATAAGATGAGATTTTTTTCTATCCAAAAATATTTAAAATCTGAATATTATCTCTCTAGGCCAAAACTGGTAGAAACAAGATCTTTTATATTTATGAAGAGGGATTTGATTACAGGGGAAGATGCTGGACATCTTAAGAGGCTGGGGAGGAATCTTACAGATATAGCTAAATATGCCGGTAGCTGCTGCCAGCAAGTACTGGGAGCTCCCAATATGACCTAAGTATGCCGGTAGCTACCGACATGCACCAAGAGCTTGGAATGTATGCCGGTAGCTTCAAATGCATGCCAGATGCTACCTAAATATGTCCATAACTGCATGCATCAGGAGCTCCCAATGCTGCCGGGTGCTTCCTAAGTATGCCCGTAGCTATTGGCATGCCGAGAGCACCGAATGCAAGGAGCACGTCGATAACTATTGACATGCACCAAGAGCTAACGGCATGTACCAGAAGCACCCACCAATGCGGGTGCTACCTAGGCAAACGAGCGGGTATCTTTAAATGCATGTCGGATGCTACCTACAAATGCCGGTAGTTGCCGGCATGTAGGAGGAGCTCCCAATGCATGTTGGGTGCTATCTAAGTATGCCGGTAGAGCTACCCGCATGCACCGAGAGCACCGAATGCATGCGGGTACCTTCCAATGCATGCCGATAACTACCGACATGCACCCGGAGCTACCGGCATGCACAAGAAGCACCTAATGCATGCTACCTAAGTATGCCAGTAGCTACCAACATGCACCCGGAGCACCCAATGCAGTTGCTACCTAGGTAAGCGGGTATCTTTAAATGCATGTAGGATGATACCTAAATATGCCGATAGGTGTCGCTGTAAGGTCCCTATCCCCACCGCGCAATGAATTGAGGGCCGCGCAATGAATTGAGGGTCGCTAGCAGCAGAAGTAGCACTTCTTACGTAGGCCAGGGTCCCTCACTTGGGGCCTCACCCATGGATATCCGGACAAGAGACTAATCCATCAGTTCTCCCAAAACCGAACCCGGAAAAACTTCCCTTGCCTGGAAAGCACGAGCGATTCTTCGAGGATAAATTTTCTCTAACGTAGTCAAAAAGTCTTAACTAACTGAACTCATCCAACCAAACGTGCAAGTCCCATAGTCAGATGAGGGAAAGATTGCACTTGGATCATAGAGACTAATGCTTTTTTCCTCGTTTGAGAGGCCGTTGATTCTTTTCCATAGAACAAATTTTGTCCACGATTTACTTCATCTATCGTACCATAATAGAATTGAGTCTCAATTTAGGGATCCATCAGTCCAGCCTATAGCCAACCGCTCCAATTAGGAATTTGGTTAGGTTTTGTCCTAGATACCAGGGAAAAGAGTTCCCACGTCCCCTAGCCGGATATTCATGCAAACTTAAAACTAGTCACACCACTTACACACCTAATATGTGTAAGATCCCTATCCCCCACCGTGCAACGGATTCGGAGTGCTAGCAATGGAAGTAGTACATCTAGCACGGGGCAGGGTCCTACACTCGGGGCCTTGCCCACGGATATCCGGACAGGTGACTAATTCCTCGGTTCTTCCAAAATCGAACTCGGAAAAACTTCTCTTGCCCGGAAAGCACAGGCAATTCCTCTAGGATAAAATTTTACTCTAACGTAGTCAAGATCATTACTGACCAAACTGATCGGACCGCAACTATAAAGATACTCGGCCAGATCAAGGAAGAAACTTGCACTTGGATCATAGATATCAACGCTTTGTTCCCCATCAAGAGGGAGAGCCATTTATTCCTATCCATAGAACAATTACTATCCGGGATTTACTTCATCTATCGTAATAACAGAAAGGAATCTCATTTTACGGATCCATCAGTCCAGCCCATCCAGACCCATGGGTTAGCCAACCGCCCAACCACTTTCCTGATGGGATCCAATTTAGAACTTGGTTAGGTTTTGTCCCGGGTACCAGGGAAAAGAGTTCCCAAGCCCCCTAGCCGGATATTCATGCAAATTTAACACCAGTCATGCCACTTACACACCCAATATGAAATTGCCTTTTTCACAGATTCAGCCATCTTTAAAACAATTATTTAATGAAACCATGGTATCACTGATCACAATCCTCCAAAATATCCGATTGAATCTTAATTTCCAATCATTCCTTCATCGGAGTATCTATGGCATCATTGGCAACCAGAACGCTCACCACTTGTCCACTCAGGGGCCTTTTCAATAGTTCCTAGCTCATAGTACCCGGCAATATAATCACTTATAAAAATCAAGATGGAATCTCCGTTGAAGATCCGCAAGATCAACTAACAAATCCATATAAAAGAGCCATGGACTCATCTGTTGAGGACCAGCAAGGTCAGTCAACCAGATCCATGCCCGGTTCCAAAAAATAGCTCTTACTCCTTGTTCCAATATCTTCCACGATGCACGCGTGGGTATCTTCGGTGACCTAGAGCCCGAGCACTGTATGGTCAGCACCCTTTAGGATCCTTCGCAGGTCACCTAGCGCTTCACTCATAGGCCGCTTCCTTGGTCCCTCATCCACCGTACCGAAAGCTCACCATTTAAATCGAACCGAGGCTGGTCAAGACCTCAGTCGACCTTGCTACGCGAGACGTCCTACATTGACTCTCCGTCACACAGCAATTGCAACTTTAACAGTTAGGTCTCCACGACCTTAATCACAAGACGGTCAAAATGTTTCCCAGCATTCTTGACATAAAACAGTCATTTACAAACAGGTCACAAATACAGTTTCTATATTGAACTCTCGTCTTTCCACATTATCCCTCATCAGTCCACATTACTTATTCCACATTCCATTCATATGTGTACTCATTCTCATCCAATCACATCATTTTTCATCTCATCACCTCAGATTCATTCACATCACATATCATATGTTCACATCCCAATTCACATATCATCACATCTCATCCATTCACTCATATCGACGACACATCATTTCACATACACATTCACATTCATTATTCTACATACATATCCACATTCGTACATCCACATCATACATCCAATTCCACATCCGCATTCATACATACACATCCATATCCACATCCATACATCCACATCCTCATTCATACATCCATATCCACATCCATACATCCACATCCACATCCACATCCATACATCCACATCCACATCCACATCTACATCCATACATCCATTTTCACATCCTCATTCATACATCCACATCCACATCCATACATCTATTTCCACATCCACATCCACATGCATACATTCATTTCCACATCTACATTCATACATCCACATCCACATTCCATATCTACATCTATACATCCACATCCACATCCATACATCCTCATTCACATTCACATCCATACATCCATATCCACATTCCACATTAATACTTCCATATCCACATTCCACATTAATACTTCCATATCCACATTCCACATTCATACATCCACATCCACATTCGCATTCATACATCCACATCTACATCCATACATCCACATCCATACATCCACATCCATACATCCACATCTACATCCATACATCCATTTTTACATCCTCATTCATACATCCACATCCACATACATGCATCCATATCCACATCCACATTCACATCCATACATCCACATTCACATTCACATTCATACATCCACATCCACATCTCATTCGCACATCCACATCCACATTCACATTCATACATCCACATCCACATTCATACATCTACATCCACATCTCATTCGCACATCCATATCCACATTCACATTCATACATCCACATCCACATCCACATCCTCATTCGCACATCCACGTCCACATTCACATTCATACATCCAGATCTATACATCCATATTCACATTCACATTCATAAACATCCTCATCCACATTCCATACATCCATTTCTACATTCACATTCATACATTCACATACACCTTCACATCTATTCTACATTCACATTCATACATTCACATACACCTTCACATCTATTCTCCTATTTTTTTAACAAAGGCTCAGGTTCTATTTATAGGAGAGGGAGGCTCTTACTAAGACCAACTAATTTCTAGAATTTTCTAGATTTCAGTTTGGTTGAATTTGGATCAGATTTGGACCTAGTTTGGTTCCTTTTTTATTCGGTTTGAACCAAGAGAGAGGAGAGATAAAAATATCACATTATTTTTGAGTTTAAAACTCATTCAAGCATGTGAAGTAGGTGCCTCCTTGAAGGGATCCCCTTTCCTAACATATGTGTCAAAATGGAATCATTATACCCAAAATATCTTATTTTTTTAGTAATACTCATTTTTTTACTAATAAACCTTGTACATAGTCAACTCTTCATCTTATGTGGGCATTTTATCATTTTTGGGTATTTTTCTTTTACAAATTGGATTTATCTCCTCCCCACACATGGATTGATCTTATTGGCCCATATGAACCTTAATTGGACCATAATCCAAAAATTTCTGAAAATCTAGACCCTTAGGCTAAGGTCCTTTATACCCATTTCCAATTAATTCCAATTGCACATTGGAAAGATTTTTTTAAGAATTTCCATTTCAAGGGAATTCATTTTAGACACTAGGAGGATTTTTATATCCAAAAATATCTCAATTTTGGACTACCTCTCTCTAGACATTTTCTCTCTCTAGGTCAAAACAGGGTAAAACAAAATCTTTCTTTTATTTTAGAGAGGGGAATAATTATAAGATCAGAAGGGGATTACAATATGAAATTGTCTTTTTCACAGATTCAACTGTCTTTAAAACAATCATTTAATGAAATCATAGTCACTGATCAAAAATTTTCGTTTGAATTCTATTCTCCACTCATTCCTTCCTCGGTGTACCTATGGCATCATTGGCAACTAGAATGCTCACCACCTATCCACACTCAGGGGTCTTTTTGATGGTTCCTAGCTCATAGTACTCGGCAATATTCACATATCAAAATGGAGTCTTCGTTGAAGTTCAGCAAGATCAACCAACAGATCCATATAAAAGAACCATGGACTCATCCGTTGAGGACCAGCAAGGTCAATCATCCAAATCCATGCTCAAATTCAGAGAATAACTCTTACTCCTTGTTTCAATATCTTCCATGCTCAAATTCAGAAAATAACTCTTACTCCTTGTTTCAATATCTTCCACGATGCACGTGTGAGCATCTTCGGCGACCGAGAGCCCGAGCACTGTATGGTCAGCACCCTCTAGGATCCTTCGCAGGTCACCTAGCGCTTCACTCATAGGCTGCTTCCTTGGTCCCTCATCCACCGTACCGGCGGAAGCTCACCATTTTAATCAAACCGAGGCTAGTCAAGACCTCGACCAACCTTGCTACACGAGACGTCCTCCATTGACTCTCCGGCGCAGCTGTTGCAACTTTATCAGATTAAGTCTCCATGACCTCATTCGCAAGACGGTCAAAATGCTTCCCTAGCATTCTTGACATAAAACAATCATTTCTTAAAAACAGGTCATAAATACAGTTTCTATAGCGAACTCTCGTCTTTCCACATTGTTCCACATCATTCCTCATTTATTTCATGTGTATTCCCTTTCTCATCACATCATAATCGTTCACATCACAATTCACATGACACCCCATCAATTCTCGTCCATCACATTTAATTACATCAATTCTCGTCCATCACATTTAATTACATCACATCGATTTACACCCATCACATCTCATTCATTCATACCATCACATCGATTTACACCCATCACATCTCATTCATTCATATCCATCACATTCGTTCATTCATACCACCACATAAATTCTCATAACCATCCCCATCACATAGATTCTATCCACATTATATCACATCACTTTTGTCCCACACCATATCTCATTCATACACATCCATCCAATCGTTCACTTGTAAGACTACCCACATCTATTCATACATTCATATCTATCACTTCACATCCACATATATTCATGTCACATCACATCATTTTTCATCACATCACATTCCTTTGCATACACATCTACATCACATTCACATTCCTTTGCATACACATCTACATCACATTCCTTTACATACATTCACATCCATTCTTTCACATACATCCACTCACATGCCATATCATTCATTTACATCCTGATTCACATGACATCAAATCTATTCACCTCACATCTCTTCACCCCTATTCACATCTCTTCACCCCTATTCAAATCTATTCACCTCACATCTCTTCACCCCTATTCACATCACATCCATCCATCTATTCATGCACATCTATCTGATTCACATCACACATCTTAGCACATCTATTCACCTCACATCTCATCACCTCTATTGCTTATCACATCTATCCATCCCTTCATTCACATCTATCTCCTTCACATCACATCTATTTACCTCACATCTCATCACCTCTATTCACATCACATCTATGCATCCCTTCATTCACATCTATGCATCCCTTCATTCACATCTATCTGATTCACATCACACATCTCATCACTTCTATTTACCTCACATCTCTTTTTCTTCCTGAATTATCTTTCTCGAAAAGGGGGTGATATTTCAATTACTAGTTTACTGAATTTCATTCATTGAATATTCACTGATTTCTAAATTAATCACAAATTCCGATGAGGAATAAATTAATCATTTATCTTAATATTTTGACTTCGATAGATTTCTTGAATTTTCTCTTTACAAACCGAGTGAATATGAAACGATAGAATTTTCCCTCTCAGAGTATTTACTTATTTATTTATCAAATATTCATGTGGAAATTAAACATAGAATTAAAGAGAATCTAATTTTGATATAAAAATTCTTTATGCATCTATTTATGCATAAAAGCAACTTAATAGGAATAACACTTTTAAAATAAAAATATTTCCAATATGCATCTTTCTATGCATAGAAATTGAATCTAATGAAAATACCACTTTTATAATAAAAATATTTTTATCATGTATCTTTCCATGCATAGAAATTGAATATGATGAAAATAACACTTTTATAATAAAAATATTTCTATTATGCATCTTTCCATGCATAGAAATTGAATCTGATGAAAATGACACTTTTATAATAAAAATATTTCTATTATGCATCTTTCCATGCATAGAAATTGAATCTGATGAAAATGACACTTTTATAATAAAAATTTCTAATATACAGCTTTCTATGCATAGAAATTGAATCTAATGAAAATAACACTTTTATAATATAAAAGAATATCCAATATGCATATTTCTATGCATAGAAATTGAATCTAATGAAAATAACACTTTTATAATAAAAAACATATCCAATATGCATCTTTCTATGCATAGAAATTGAATCAAATGAAAATAACACTTTTATAATTTAAAAAAAGATCCAATATGAATCTTTCTATATGCATACAAATTGAATCTAATGAAAATAACACTTTTATAATAAAAAATATCCAATATGCATCTTTCTATGCATAGAAATTCAATCTAATGAAAATAACACTTTTATAATAAAAGAAAATCCTTTTATACATCTATTTATGCATAAAATAGGAATAACACTTTTAAAATAAAAAGAATTTCTTTTAGAATGCACAAATGGTCGGGATTATTCTTTTTGAATAACATAAAGATAAAACTTATTTCCACAAATTTTAGGAAAATTTTTCCATAACCTCCTTTGTATGGCTAACCATTTCTCAATTTTTACATTCTAAATTTACTTTAAAATTTATCCCAAGATGAAATAAAGCACTCTAATCTAATCAATTTTTCACTTCTAAAGAGTAATCAATAGGAAAAGTTTAACTCAATTTATTTGTTACTCATTTTAGGATAAAGAAAGGCTGAGATTCTTAATGAAGAGAAGGGGGAAGCATTTTCATCAAGGCTTATAATCCATAATCACATTAAAAAGCAAAGAATTCAAAAAACGATAGATTAGAATTTAAAAAACGTAGAATTAATGACTTACATGGAGTTTTGTGAGCTTTCCTTTGGCTTGAGGGATTGAGGATTCTAGTCTTATTTGGATCAAGAGTGGCCACCAATTCTTTGTAGAGGAATTAGTCAAAAACAAGTGAATTATCAAGTGAATTCAATGTTTTTAGCTCTGGGAGGAGTAGAGTAATAGTGCATAAACACTATTAAGCTTTTACAAAGGGGGAGGCTTCTATTTATAGGAAAAAGTGAGCCTCAAACCAAGCAAACTGATTCTAGAATTTTCCAGATCAGTTTGGTCAATTTTTGACTATTTTTAGGTGAGTTCAGCTTACTTTTTGGAACTAGACTTGAAGTAGGAGAGAGAAGAGATAAAATGAAAAGCAATGATGAGAAAAAAGGTGCCTCCTTCATGAGGGGGAATCCCCATTTTGAGGTGTCAAAAATCAAATTTTTAACTATTTTCCTTAGTCCCTAGTCCACTCTTCATCTTATGTGAGTATTTTGCTCATTTTTGGGGGGGTTTTCTTTATTTCTTCAATTTATCTCCTCCCTACATTGTGGATTAATCTAATTGGTCCCTCAGAACCTTAATCCAAAATTTTCAAAAAAATCTGGACTAAGGCCTTTTGAGCAGATCATAATTTATTTCTAATGCACCTTAGGAAATTCTTTTTAAACTTCTGTTTTGGGAGAATTTAGTTTAATAAGAAAGGATATTTTTCCATCCAAAGATATCTAAAAACCGAGTTATCTCTCTCTAGAATATTTTCTCTCTCTAGGCCAAAACAGGTACTAGAAACAAGATCTTTTATTATTCTAAAAAAGGGGGATTGATTACAAGGGAAGAAACTGGACATCTTGAGGGGCTGGGGAGGAATCTTATAGTCGGCATGCATCAGGAGCTATGTAAGATTCCTCCCCAGCCTCTCAAGATGTCCACCATCTTCCCCTGTAATCAAATCCCTCTTCAAAAATATAAAAGATCTTGTTTCTACCTGTTTTGGTCTAGAGAGAGAAAATGTTCTAGAGAGAGATCATTCAAATTTTGAATATTTTTGGATGGAAAAATATCTCTTCTTATTAAAATAAGTTTCCCCGAAACAGAAGTTCAAAAAGATTTTCATAAGGTGCATTAGAAATCAAATATAATCTGTTCAAGAGGCCTTATCTTAGGGGTCGAGATTTTCTTAAAATTTTAAATTAAGATTTTGAGGGGCCAATCAGATTCATCCAAATATGTGGAGAAGATAAATAGAAGAAATAAAGAAAATCCCCCCAAAAATGAGTAAATACTCACATAAGATGAAGAGTGGACTAAGGACCAAAGGAATTACTAAAAAAATAGATTTTTGACACCTCACAATGGGAATTCCCCCCTGATGAAGGAGGTGCCTACTTCACATGTGTGGTGGAGTTTAAAATTATCAAAAATTGAGATATTTCATCTCTCCTCTCTCCTAATTCAAGTCTAGTTCCAAAATATAAGCTAAATTGACCTAAAAATGGTCAAAAATTGACCAAACTGATCTGGAAAATTCTAGAATCAATTTGCTTGGTTAGAAGCTTACTTTTTTCTTTAAATAGAAGCCTCCCCCTTTGTTGAAGCTTAATAGTGTTTTATGCACTGTTACTCTACTCCTCCCAAGAGCCAAGAACTGTGAATTTCTTAATAATTCACTAGTTTTTGATCATTCCCTCTTCTAAAGAATTGGTGGCCACTCTTGTTACAAACAAGAATAGATCCCTCAAACCATCAAGCCACAGAAAGGCTCCCAAAATTTCATGTAAGTAAGAAATCTTACTTTTTCTTATTCTTTTAATGGTTTTCTAAATTGTTTGTTATCTTAAAATGATAAATAGATGCTATGCCTTCTTGGAAAGGCTTTCCCCCTCTCTCATTCTTAAAATCAGCCCTTCTTTATCCTAGTTAAGTGATCTAGTTGTTGGAATTAAACTTTTCATATTGTTTCTCTCTTAAAAGAAAAAATTGATTAGTTTAGAATGCTTTAAACCAATTGGGGATAATTCCTAAGTAGATTAAGGGTAAAAAAATTAAAAAATGGTCAGCCATACAAAGGAGGTTATTGCAAAGTTTTCTAAAAATTTATGAAATAAATTTCATCTTTTATTAATCAAAAAGAGTAATCCCCATCGTTTGTGTATTCTAAAAGTGACACTTTCATTCATGCATAGAAAGATGCATATTGATTATTTTTATTATAAAAGAGTAAATTTTTAAAAGAATTAAGTTCTATGCATAGAAAGATGCGTATTGATTATTTTTAGTACTATAAAAGAGTGATTTTTAATAGAATTAAGTTCTATGCATAGAAAAATGCATATTGATTATTTTGTTTTTATTATAAAAGAGTGATTTTTAATAGAATTAAATTCTATGCATAGAAAGAAGCATATTGATTATTTTTTTATTATAAAAGAGTGATTTAATAGAATTAAATTCTATGCATAGAAAGATGCATATTGATTATTTTTTAATAATAAAAGAGTGATTTTCAATAGAATTAATTCTATGCATAGAAAGATGCATATTGATTATTTTTATTATAAAAGAGTGATTTTCAATAGAATTAAGTTCTATGCATAGAAAGATGCGTATTGATTATTTTTGGTACTATAAAAGAGTGATTTTTAATAGAATTAAGTTCTATGCATAGAAAAATGCATATTGATTATTTTGTTTTTATTATAAAAGAGTGATTTTTAATAGAATTAAATTCTATGCATAGAAAGATGCATATCTATTATTATTTTTATTATAAAAGAGTGATTTTTAATAGAATTAAATTCTATGCATAGAAAGATGCATATTGATTATTTTTTTATTATAAAAGAGTGATTTTCAATAGAAAATAATTCTATGCATAGAAAGATGCATATTGAATATTTTTTTATTACAAGTGTTAATTTCATCAAAATGGAATTTATGCATAAATAGATGCATAAAAGAAATTTTTTTAATTATAAAAGTGTTACTTTCATCAAAATGGATTTTATGCATAAATAGATGCATAAAAGAATATTTGTTTATTATTATAAAAGTGTTACTTTCATCAAAATGGATTTTATGCATAAATAGATGCATAAAAGAATATTGTTTTTATTATGAAAGTGTTACTTTCATCAAAATGGATTTTATGCATAGATAGATGCATAAAAGAATATTTTTTTTATGATAAAAGTGTTACTTTCATCAAAATGGATTTTTATGATAGATGCATAAAAGAATATGATAGATGCATAAAATGGATTTTTATGATAGATGCATAAAAGAATATTTTTATTATAAAAGTGTTACTTTCATTAAAATGGATTTTTATCCATAAAATGATGCATAACAGAAAATTTTTATTGTAAAAGTGTTACTTTCACTAAAATTGATTTTTATGCATAAAATGATGCATAAAAGAATTTTTTATTACAAAAGTGTTGCTTTCACCGATATTGATTTTTATGCATAAAATGATGCATAAAGGAATTTTTTTTATCAAAATAAGAGTTCACTTTAATCCTATGTTTAAATCCCATGAATATTGGAAAAATGAATAAGTAAATACTCAGTGAAGGAAAATTATACCGTTTTATATTCTCTAGGATAGTAATGAGAAAATTCAAAAAAACTATCGAAGTCGGAATTTAGATAAATGACTAATTTATTCCTCATAGGAATTCATGTTTAGTTTTGAATTCAGTAAAGAAGTAATTGAAATATTACCTTCGAGAAAGATAGTTCATGGAGAACCTTTCCATACTCAAACCCTGAATCAAACTATGACCAAGACATAACTCCTTCGTCAGTTTCAAGAATAGACGATGTGACTAGTTCAATAATCTAACCTCAAATCACCCATCGAATCTGAAACTAAGTTGAGACCTTTGATTTTGATGTTAGGATCAAGAATTCAGAATTCGAGAAATTCTGCTTGTGAGAATCCAGACCTGTGATCTAGAAATCTTGGGATACGGAATTAAGATATACTCATTGTATTCAAAAGAAAATCAAAACTGAAAACTTACATAGAAACCCTATTGTTTTAAAGGGCTATCTTACGCCAGGATGCTGGAGGGAGCATTTGGTATATGTGTTTTTCTAAGGGAAGTTCGATTGTTGCAACAGCTGGCGGGGAGTGTTCAAAGGATAGCTCATGTGGCAAAGCCTGGTTAAAATGGCGCGCTTCCCGTACAATGGACGAGGGCCGACAAAGCGATCCCAAAGTGAAGTGCCAGGACACCTAAGGAGGATCTTGGAGGGTTCTGACCAGGTGATGCATGGCCCCGTGGTGCTTATTAGGATACCCATGCATGTCCTGGAAGATATATATATGTGTATGATGACGAGAAAATTATTATAATCTGTTACTAGATCTCGTTGTTGACCTACTGGTCTCAACAACGGAGAGTCGAGAGTCGAGAGTGATATTGTTTTGTGAGAAACAAGGATTGAATGGAAATTTTGAGTTGTGACATCTGTATACCCAGTAATTGTTTGTCAATGGATTGTTTTATAAATAAAAGTTTAAAGAGGAGTGTGTGAGTATCTATATTCTAAAGCAAAAGTTAAGAAAGGTTTTTAATTATGGGTGGGTGAGTACTTGTCTGGTTCTACTATTCCAGTGTGGTTGGGCGGTGGCTAATAACCCATGGGTTGGATGGGGTTAGGCTGGAATGAGTAGAGTTTTAATAATAAAATTGATCAATAGGAATACGCTTAGAACTCGAAAAATTAAATAATAACCTTAAGACTTTTCAAATGAATAGATCAACGGCTGTGCCTAATTCAATTAGGAAAAAAGCGTTGATTTCTTCAAGTTAAGTGTGTTATAGTTTTCTATCTCGATTATTCAGACAAAGGATAGTTCAGTTTTGACTTCGTTAGAAAAATTCATTTAGAAATTCAAAATGGTGGAATCATCCTTGTTTTTCGGGCATGGAAAACTCTCCCGGTTTCGGTTTTCGAAATGACCACCAGCTTAGTCTCGTGCCCCCGGACATTCGAGGGCGAGGCCCCAAGTGGGAAACCGTGCCCGCGCAAGAGGGAGCTACTTTTGCTGCCATCAATCGAGAATCCGACACGGAGGAGGCAGTGGGATCTCACAGTTGGTATCAAAGCGCTGTTGTAAATTTACGTAACAGCAACAGAAATTGCTTAAAAATTTTGAGGTAAATCTGGGAAATAATGTTTTCGCTTGTTAATATTATGTTGAAGGAACTTCAAAAATTGAAAACTCATAAATTGATTTGGGAATTTTTAGATGGATACCCCAAATCTATCTGGCATTCCTAAACTCTCCCAGAGTCAGGATATGATAGCCTTTGCATTCGACCACCTCATAAGCTCTGCTACAACCTGAGTAAGCAGAGTGAGACTCGCACATCATTTTGAGAGTCTTTACTTTCTTGATCCTCTTGAGTGACATCATCGGTATATGTGGTTTTGTGGAGGACAATGTATTAATGTCTCAGTACCAGTCAGCGTCAAAGGCTCAGGCAGAATATTTCCTTAGCCATGATTCTAATCAGCATATGCAACTCTTTGATCATTCACTGAGGAACTTCAAAACTTCATGCTGAGTTTTTAGGCTTCTTAGCCGCTTTATCCCTAGAGATAGAATTACAACACCTCTTTCTGTTATGAATTGTGTGTACCATGGTATGTCTCCTTTGCAGTTTCACTTCCTTATGCGAATACAATTGACGCAGTGATTTTGGGAGCCATGATGCTCTATGTATATATCAAAAACTTTTGATAATAAATGATGTTTTGTATAAAAAAAATCCAAATTCTTTTCATGATTGTGAATATGGTTAATAAAATTATCAGAGTAAATCTTGTTTCATGATGTATGATTAAATAATTATCTGTTTAAAGAATAAATTGCAAAAATTAAATAATCATAAATCTATGTTGTCAAAGTTAAGTTGACGAAAATCTGGTTTTGTTAGAGTCATGAGGCACGTAGCCCCTGCAAGGCAAACGGATCCTCTAACCGATGACAAAGAGTTAGATCCGGATGTTCGAAAAGCCCTGCACAGATCCCAACCTGGTCCCTTCAACAAGGGTGAAGGGGAACAATTGGGTGAAGCAGTGGAAAAGTGGATTGAGGCAATGGAGGAATACTTTGATGTAACTGGCTACAATGAGAGAAGCAAGATGGCTCTCGCTAGGTTAAAGATTGTGAAAACGGCCAAGGTCGCTTGGAGGAATCACTCCGAGACCAACCATCTCGACCGGAATACCCAGACCTAGACCGATCTTTAAGCTTACCTCAGAAAGAGGTTTTGTCCTCTGAGCTTCCTTGAAACTAAAATGAATGAATTATTAGAACTAAAGTAGGATAGCCGGACAATTGAAGAGTACCATCAAGCTTTTGCCCTTCTCCTCAATATTCCCCTCAGTTGGATGAAGAGCAGCTGATGGTTTTTTTGAGATTCAAGCTCGATGTCAGTGTGAGCCAGCTATGCTATGTGCTGGCATGTTAGGTAGGAACATGTGTGAGACATAAATGACCGTGTCCAGGTGGTCATAGTGTGTGGACATTAGCTAGGGTTAGATGTGTGTGGACACAACTCATAGAGTGTTGTGTGTATTATGGATTATGGCTTTATGAATTATGTGAGAAGGGAGATGGCTTCCCTCTATGGTTAGGGTTTGCAATATACATTAGGGTTTGCTCTTGTGTGTGTGTCTCCTCCCCCTCTACCGTTCTTTCAACATGGTATCAGAGCCTTGTGCTGTTTATTAGGGTTTATGAGTGAGTGAGTGAAGAGGGAGAAGAAGCTGTGAAGAGAAGCTGTGAAGCTTGCCATTGGAGCTGTGAAGCTTGGAGCACACCAATTACTATCAGATCTGAGAGCTTGGCCTACCGGGTAAGGTCTCCTAAACATCCTTGAGCGGATTTCAGGTGATACAGGCAAAAACAAGGGAATTTAGAGCAACTCAAAGCAAAGCAAATTTCTGGTTTTTGAAAGCTTTCCATTAAAGCTTGGAAGCACTGATGTATGGTGGAAATACATGTAAATCTGGCAAAAGACATATGTATTTGACAAGGAGGAATATATTGGCAACTCCTATGCAAGCACTACTATGATTTTGAAGCAAGTTGGAAGCATTTGAATGAGTGAAAAATTCTGGTTTTTGAGCTCTCACAAAACAGAGAAAAGCAAGTCAAAAATTGATGCATTTGGAGCATGTTTTTGGCAAAAATCAAACCATTGATTGGTTGCACATATACCCAAGTGTGTTGGGCACTTGTATACCTCACCAATTAACACGTAAATCACTCCCAGATCCCTCAAATGCAGGTGGCGCATTCTGGACTGCAGAAACAGAGTTTTTTTCATAGTATTTGACAGGTGGAGGATCAAAATCAACTCCGGTGCTTGATATATTTCAAGATTGCTTTAGAAATTGGTTGCTATACACATTGGAGAAGAGGGCTACATGATTGGATTGATCAATTATGCTTAATTGGGCTGGGAATGAGCTGATTAAAAAGCCTGTCCACTGGTTTGCAGAGAAATAGAGTGATTTTAATTGAGCAATTAATCTTTGGTCTTAAACAATTGGACAAATTCCTCTTACATGGAGTTAGTAGAAATCATTACTAAGCTAATGAATGCCTGGTTGCTCAATTTGGACAAATATTGAAGAAATTAGAGCCATTTTACTACTAGTTTTTCTGGTTTTTCTGGTTTTTTCCAAAACAGAGAAAGAGGTTTTTTCATAAATTGTTATGTACACATGCCAGATGGTGTTGATACTCTACATTGAGGTTGTTTAGGTGTCAATGCAAGTTGTCCATACTTGATTACACCACTACATTACAATTTGGAGCCTTGGAAGGTGCATCAAATCAGGGTATCTCGGATTGCGTGAGACGGTTCATTTTGGATGCATACAGGTTCATTTTCTACATCAAAATTGAAGATTGTTGGCTACTTTGGAGTATCTGGAACACTCATTGGAGTGTGGTTGAGCTGAGGAAGGCTTGGTTACAAATTTGGACGAGTGTGGAAGGTGCACATTGAGCAAATATGTCGGATAATCCAGTACAGATAGTTGGTGAAAAGCTGGATAGGAAGAACTTCCAGGCATGGAAGTACAGGATCAAAAGTTTCTTGAAAGGAAAAGGTTTTTGGAATCTCATTATAGGTGCTGAGCCAGATCTTGAGCTACCCCGACAACCTACACAGCAGCAGCAGGTTATTGCTCATAAGCAATGGTCAGAAAGAGCATTCAAAGTGCTGCATTATCTGTCTATATGTATTTCTGATGCTATGCTCATACACATACAGGATGCTGAGAATCCCAAAGATGCATGGGATACTTTGGTAAAGATGTTTGATACAAACAAAGTGTCTCCTCATCACAATCCCCTGTGTCTACACATATCCTTTGGCTACCAATCTATCCTTGTACTTGCTTATGCGAAGTGCAAATCTGATGGTTCTATTGAGAGACATAAAGCAAGATTGGTAGCAAAGGGTTATGCACAAACCCAAGGTCTAGACTATGATGAAACATTCAGTCCAGTGGCTAAGATGGGAACAATAAGAGCAGTCATTGCTATGGCTGCAGCTAATGGCTGGGAAATGCCATCAAATGGATGTCAAGAATGCATTTCTAAATGGTGATCTACAAGAAGAAGTGTATATGGCACAGCCAGAAGGGTATGTACACCCAAGATATCCCACTCATGTATGCAGATTGAAAAAGGCATTATATGGTCTGAAGCAAGCACCTCGTGTATATGGCATCCATTCACGTCAATCCACATTATCCACACATCAACCCACATCATCCATACATCCATTCACTTCAATCCACATTACCCACACATCAATCCACATCATCCATACATCCATCCACATTATCCACATCATCTATACATCCATTCATGTCAATCCACATTATCCACACATCAACCCACATCATCCATACATCCATTCATGTCAATCCACATTACCCACATATCAATCCACATCATCCTTACATCCATCCATATCAATCCACATTATCCACACATCAATCCACACCAATCCACATTCATTTCATAAGTATTCCAATTCTCATCTAATCACATCTTTTTCTATCTCATCACTTATTTCCTCATTTAGCCTCATTAGATCTCATCCACTTGCATCTACTCATACATCTCATCACTTCACATACATTAACATCTTTACATTACATCTATCCAGTTTACATCACATCTTATCACATCCATTTCACATCACATTTCATTCATTCACATCCTGATTCACATGCTAACACATTCATTCACGTCCCTTATCATTCATTCACATCCCGATTCACATCACATCACATCCATTCACATCCCTTATCATTCATTCACATCCCGATTCATATGCTATACCATTCATTCACATCCTATATCATTCATTCACATTTCGATTCACATGCTATCACATTCATTCACATCCTATATCATTCATTCACATCCCGATTCACATGACATCACATCTCATCTACTCATTCACATTTATCTGATTCACATCACATCTTATCACATTTATCTGATTCACATCACATCTTATCACATCTATTTACCTCTCATTCTCATCACATCCATCCATCCATCCATTCTCATCACTTCTATTCTCATCACATCCATCCATCCATTCTTTCCCATCTATCTGATTTGCATCCCATATCATCACATCTATTTACCTCTCATTCTCATCACATCTATTTATCTCTCATTCTCATCACATCTATTCTCATCACATCCATCCATCCATTCATTCCCATTTATCTGATTCGCATTACATCTCATCACATCTATTAACCTCACATTCTCGTCACTCCTATTCTCATCGCATCCATCCATCCATCCATCCATTCCCATCTATTTGATATCATCGCATCTATGTACCTCACATTCTCGTCACTCCTATTCTCATCGCATCCATCCATCCATTCATTCCCATCTATCTGATTCACATCACATATCATCCATCCATCCATTCATTCCCATCTATCTGATTCGCATCACATATCATCACATCTATTTACCTCTCATTCTCATCACTTCTATTCTCATCCCATCCATCCATCCGTTCATTCCCATCTATCTGATTCGCATCACATATCATCACATCTATTTACCTCTCATTCTCATCACTTTTAATCTCATCACATCCATTCTCTATTCATTCTCATCTATCTTCTTATCACATCTATTTATAGAATGTAAGAGAATTCTTATTTTTGATGTAAAGATTCTTTACCCATCTATTTATGCATAAGAACGACTTCAATGGGAAATAACACTTTTATAAGAATCAAATTCAAATTTATGGAGAATAACACCTTTGAAAAAAAGAATATCTTTTATGCATCTTTCTATGCATAAAGTCAATTTTAATGAGAATAACTCTTTTGAAATAAAAATAACTTTCTTTATGCATCTTTCTATGCATAAAATCAAAATTGATGAGAATAACTCTTTTGAAATAAAATAAAAAATCGTCATGCATCTTTCTATGCATAAAATCAAAATTGATGAGAATAACTCTTTTGAAATAAATTTTTTTTCTTTATGCATCTTTCTATGCATAAAATCAAAATTGATGAGAATAACTCTTTTGAAATAAAAATAAAGCTCTTTCTATGCATAAAATCAAAATTGATGAGAATAACTCTTTTGAAATAAAAATAAAGCTCTTTATGCATCTTTCTATGCATAAAATCAAAATTGATGAGAGTAACTCTTTTATAAAAAAAATAAATTTCTTTATGCATCTTTCTATGCAAAAAATCAAAATTGATGAGAGTAACTCTTTTATATAAAAAAATAAATTTCTTTAAGCATTTTTCTATGCAAAAAATAAACATTGATGAGAGTAACTCTTTTGAAATTAAAAAAAAATCTTTATGCATCTTTCTATGCATAAAATCAAAATTGATGAGAATAACTCTTTTGAAATAAAAATAAGTTTCTTTATGCATCTTTCTATGCATAAAATCAAATGATGAGAATAACTCTTTATACATCTTTCTATGCATAAAATCAAAATTAATGAGAATAACTCTTTTGAAATAAAAATAAATTTCTTTATGCATCTTTCTATGCATAAAATCAAAATTAATGACAATAAGTCTTTTGAAATAAAAATAAATTTCTTTATACATCTTTCTATGCATAAAATCAAAATTAATGAGAATAACTCTTTTGAAATAAAAATAAATTTCTTTATGCATCTTTCTATGCATAAAATCAAAATTAATGAGAATAACTCTTTTGAAATAAAAATAAATTTCTTTATGCATATTTCTATGCATAAAATCAAAACTTGATATGAAAGTAATGCTTTTATAATTAAAAAAGTTCTTTTATGCATAAATTCAATTTTAATGAAAGTAACACTTTTATAATAAAAAAATTCTTTTATGCATCTATTTATGCATAAAAATCAGTTTTGATGAAAGTAACACTTTTATAATCAAAATATTCCCAATATGCATCTTTCTATGCATAGAAATTAATTCTAATGAAAATAACACTTTTATAATAAAAATATTTCTAATATGCATTTTTCTATGCATAGAATAAAAATAACACTTTTAGAATACACAAGAGGTGGGAATTACTCTTTTTGAATAATAAAAAGATAAAACTTACTTCACCAAATTTAAGAAAATTTTGCCATAACCTCCTTTGTATGGCTGACCATTTTTAAAAATTTTCACTCTAAAATTTACTAGAAATTATCCAAGATGATTTAAATCATTCTAATCTAATCAATTTTCACTTAATTAAGAGTAGACAATATGAAAAGTTTTACTCCATCAATTTGATTACACATCTAGGATAAAGAAAGGCTAAATTCAATAATGAATAGAAGGGGGAAAGCCTTTCCAGCAAGGCATAACATCCATTTTCATTTTAAAGAAAGTAAAAATCAAAAAACCATAAAATAGAATAAGAAAAAGTAGAATTTCTAACTTACTAGGAGTTTGTGAGCTTTCCTTTGGGTTGACGGTTTGAGGGATCTACTCTTGTTTGCAACAAGAGTGGCCACCAATTCTTTTGAAGAGGAAATGGTCAAAAACAAATGAATTATCAATAAATTCACTATTTTGGCTCTGGGAGGAGTAGAGTAATAGTGCATAAAACACTATTAACCATTTACAAAGATGGAGGCTTCATTTATAGGAAAAAGTGAGCCTCTAACCAAGCAAGCTGATTCTAGAATTTTCCAGATCAGTTTGGTCAATTTTTGACCATTTTTAGGTCAGATTAGCTTACTTTTTAGATCTAGTTGAAGCTGGAGAGAGGAGAGATAAAAATATCTCATTATTTGTGAGTTTAAAACTCAACCACACATGTGAAATAGGTATCTCCTTCATGAGGGGAATTTCCCACACTGAGGTGTCAAAAATGCATCATTTCTTCTAAATATCTCTTTTTTTAAAACTAATAACCTTGTCCTTAGTCAACTCTTCATCTTATGTGAGAATTTACTCATTTCTGGGGTATTCTTTTATTCTTCCATTTATCTCCTCCCTACATTTGGATTAATATAATTGGTCCATAGGAACCTTAATTCAAAAATTTTTAAAAATCTGGACCCTTAGGCTAAGGTTCTTTTTACTTGATTTCATTTCCAATTGCACATTGGAAATTTCTTTTTGGATATCTATTTCAGGGGAAACCATTTTAGACACTAGGAGGATTTTCATATCAAAAAATATCTCAATTTTGAATTATCTCTCTCTAGATATTTTCTCTCTCTAGGCCAAAACATGGTAAAACATTATCTTTCTTTTATTTTAGAGAGGGGAATAATTTTAAGATCAGAAGGGGAGGTTCTTACACCTCAAAAGCCCCAGAGAGAGGAATCTTACATGAATATGATGATTTATTCCCAGCAGAGCTAACTGAGATGCCTCCGATTTGGGAAGTAGATCATGTGATAGAATTGACCCCCGGAGCTCAGCCAGTAGCCCAACGCACGTACAAAATGCCAGTTCTTCCTGAAGCCATCGAGCTTAAGGAAGAGCTTTGACAGCTCTGTTAGAACAAGGGTTTGTAAGACCCAGTGTTTCACCTTGGGGAGCGCCAGTTCTCTTGCAGAAAAAGAAGGATGGAACGTTAAGACTCTATGTGGATTACAGAGGTCTCAACCAGCTGACAGTTAAGAATAAATATCCTATCCCCAGAATTGATGAGCTTCTGGACAGGCTAAATGGAGCCCAGATCTTCACAAAGATAGATCTCAAATCAGGGTATTACCAGATCAAGATATCCCAAAGACAGCCACCATCAATACTCGCTATATGGGCATTATAAATTCACTATCATGCCATTTGCATTGACAAATGCCCCAGCTACATTCAATTGCCTAATGCAGGACATTCTCAGAGAATACTTGGATGATTTTGTTCTTGTTTTCTTTGATGATATTCTGATTTACTCAAAGAATGCGACTGACCATGAAACTCATGTCCGAAAAGTTCTTGAGACTCTAAGGAAGCACCAACTCTTTGTAAAAAAGAGCAATGCACTTTCTCTGTCGACCATGTTGAATACTTGGGCTTTCTAGTATCCAAAGATGGAATTTCTCCAGATTCTACAAAAGTCCAAGCAGTCATAGATTGGCCTGAACCAAAGATAGTGAAAGAAGTCAGGGGATTCTTGGGATTGACTGGTTGGTATAGAATTTTTATACCAAAGTATGCTCTCATAGCTTCCCCCCTGACTAATCTTCTCAAGAAGAATACCCCATTTCAATGGTCTGCCAGGTGCCAGAGTGCTTTTGATAAGCGGAAGATCGCCTTGGTAACCAATCTTGTTCTGAAGTTGCCAGATTTTTCTCTACCCTTTGAGGTAGTAATAACTGATGTGCTAGTGGTTTTGCCATGGGAGATGCACTCATGTAGGAAGGTTATGCAGTGGCCTATGAATCCTAAAAACTCAGAATCATAAGAGGAATTATGCTGTCCACGACCTAGAGCTACTTTCAGGTAGTATATGCCCTGAAGTTGTGGAGACATTACCTACTGAGGGTCAAAGATTCACTTTGATGATGAGAACAGATCATCAGAGCTTAAAGTCGATCTTCACTCAGAAGGATCTCAACATGTGCCAAAGAAGGTGGATGCAGACCCTGCAGGAATTTGATTTTGAAATCAAGTACCGCCCACGCAAAGAAAATGTGGTAGCAGATGCCCTCAGCAAAAAAGACTCCTTGCTTGCAATTACTGTAGTGTCAAATCCTTTGATTATTGAAGCAAGAGAGAATATCATGCAAGATAGATTCTTTGGCCCTATTGCTACCCTACTTATGCAGGAAAGCAAATCTCCACAGGAGTTGAACCGAGTTCAAGGGTATAGCCTGGATGATAGAATTATGTATTATAATTGCAGGATATGCATTCCCAATGATGAGGGGACCAAGGGTCAAATTCTGAATGAAGCCCATGACAGCCTTATTGTAGGACATTCATGTTTCATCAAGACCTACATGTCTATAAAGAAAAGCTTTTTTGGCCTGGTCTAAAAAAGGATGTACTTAATCATGTACGTCAATGTCTGACATGTTAGAAAGTCAAAGTCGAGAGAGTAAAAATGCCTGGGAAGTTACATCCATTAGACATCCCCCATATGAAGTGGGTATGTATGAGTATGGATTTTATTACTGGATTACCTTCAATGCAATCAGGTTACAACTCCATCTTCGTGGTAGTTGATAGACTAACCAAAGTTTCCCATTTGATTCTAGTAAAAGAAAACCTACACTGCAGTGGATGTGGCCAGAGTGTTCCTCAATGAAATCTTCAAATTGCATGGCCTACCCAAAAGAATAGTAAGTGATCGAGATCCCAAATTCATGTCAAGATTCTGGACTGCATTTTTCGAAGCAGTTGGAACTTTCTTGGATCTCAGCACAGCTTACCACCCCGAGACCGACGGTCAAACAGAAAGGGTAAACCAAGTAATCAAAGATATACTTCGGTCATGCTGTGGTGGGCAGGGAACCCAAGAAGTGGCTAAGGTATCTGCACCTAGTCCAATTTGCCTACAATGCTTCTTATCACCGAAGTATCAGGATGAGCCCTTTCAAAGCTCTGTATGGACAAGATTGCTTAACTCCATTAACTTGGTCCGACCCATTGATTAGGGTCGAGATGTCCAGACAAATGCTTGACAACATGGAGCAGCAGATGCAGTTAATTCGCAAAGATATAAAAGTTACCCAGGATAGATAAGAAGAGGACAGACCAAAAATTCAAAGAAGCAGATATGGTCTTCATTCGAGTACACCCCAAAAGAAGTTTTCTATCTCTTGGGAAGTACAAGAAGTTATACCCCACGTATTGTGGGCCATATCTGATTACAAAGAAAGTAGGTGACTTAGCCTACGAGCTTCTCCCACCTCCTCATCTCAAAGTACATAATGTATTTCATGTCAGCCTACTTAAAAAGTATGTACCAAGCCCAAATCACGTGCTTGATGAGATGAAATCTTAACTTCTTCAACCTAAGATAGAACTCCAACCTGAAGAAATCCTTGATGTTCAAGAGAAGGTTCTCAAGAACACAATTCTGAGAGAATTATTGGTCAGTTGGAAGTTCTATCCTTTTGAAGATGCCACCTGGGAGAAAGAAGCCCGAACTATTGCAGGACTACCCCCTGTTTGCAAGATGAGGGCACCTCGTATTTTTCAAGTGGGGGAGAATGTAAGATTCCTCCCTAGCTCTAAAGATATCCAGTATCTTCCCCTGTAAGCAATCCCCTCTTCAAAATAATAAAAGATCTTGTTTTTACCTAGAGAGAGAAAATATTCTAGAGAGAGAATATTCAATTTTCAGATATTTTTGGATGGAAAAATATCTCTTCTTATTAAAATAAATTCCCCCGAAACAGAAGTTCAAAAAGAATTTCAGAAGGTGCATTAGAAATAAATTATAATATGTTCAAAAGGCCTTAGCCTAAGGGTCCAGATTTTCTAAAAATTTTAGATTAAGGTTCCTATGGACCAATAAGATTAATCCAAATGTAGGGAGGAGATAAAAAGAAAAATAAAAGAAAACCCCCCCAAAAATGAGTTACTGTTCACATAAGATGAAGAGTGGACTAAGGACCAAGGAAAATAGTTAAAAAACTGATTTTTGACACCTCAGGATAGGGATTCCCCCTCATGAAGTAGGCACCTTTTTCTCATCATTGCTTTTCAATTTTAAATAATTAAAATTAGATATTTCATCTCTCCTCTCTTCTAATTCAAAACTGGATCCAAAAAGTGAACTAAACTGACCCAAAAATGGTCAAAACAGATCTGGAAAATTCTAGAATCAGTTTGCTTGGTTAGAGGCTCATTTTTTCCTATAAATATGTAGAAGCCTCCCCCTTTGTAGAAGTTTAATAGTGTTTTATGCACTGTTACTCTACTCCTCCCCAGAGCAAAAAACATTGATAATTCACTTGTTTTTGACTAATTCCTCAACAAAAAACTGATGGCCACTCTTGATCCAAGAAAGAGTAGAACCCTCAATCCCTCAAGCCAAAGGAAAGGTCACAAAACTCCATGTAAGTTAGAAATTCTATTTTTTTTAAAATTTTTTTCTATGGTTTTCAGATTTCTTGTTTTTTTTAATGTGAAATTGGATGTTATGCCTTGATGGAAAGGCTTCCCCCCTTCTCTTCATTAAGAATTTTAGCCTTTCTTTATCCTAAAATGAGAAACAAACAAAATAAGTTAAACTTTTCCTATTGATTGCTCTTTAGAAGTGAAAATTGATTAAATTAGAGTGTTTTAATTCATCTTGGGGTAAATTCTAAGTAGATTTAGAATGTAAAAATTGAGAAATGGTCAGCCATACAAAGGAGGTTATGGCAAAAGTTTCTTAAATTTTGTGGAAATAAGTTTTATCTTTATGTTATTCAAAAAGAGTAATCCCCTCCGTTTGTGTATTCTAAATGTGTTATTTTCATTCTATGCATAGAAAGATGCATATTGAAAATATTTTTATTATAAAAGCATTATTTTCATTAGAATTAATTTCTATGCATAGAAAGATGCATATTGGAAATATTTTTATTATAAAAGTGTTATTTTCATTAGAATTATTTTCTATGCATAGAAAGATGCATATTGGAAATATTTTAATTATAAAAGCGTTATTTTCATTAGAATTAAATTCTATGCATAGAAAGATGCATATTGGAAATATTCTTATTATGAAAGCGTTATTTGATTAGAATTAATTTTTATGCATAGAAAGATGCATATTGGAAATATTTCTTATAAAAGTGTTACTTTCACCAATATTGATTTTTATGCATAAAGTGATGCGTAAAAGAATTTTTTTATAAAAATGTTATTTTTATCAAAATTGATTTTTATGCATAAAATGATGCATAAAAGAATTTCTTTAATTACAAAAGTGTTACTTTCATCAAAATTGAATTTATGCATAAATGATTTTTATATCAAAATTAGAGTTCTCTTTAATTATATGTTTAATTTCCATGAATAATTGATAAATGAATAAGTAAATACTCTGTGAGAGAAAAACTCTATCGTTTCATATTCACTCGAATGGTAATAAGAAAACTCAGAAAAAAAAACTATCAAAGTCAGAATTTTAGATAAAAGATTAATTTATTCTTCATAGAAATTCGTGATTAGTTTAGAAAACAGTTAAGCAAATATTCAATGAATGAAATTCAAAAAAATAGTAGTTGAAATATCATCCCCTTTTGAGAAATATAGTTGAGGAAGAACCTTACCAGACTCAAATTCTGAATCAGGCTATGACTAAGATCAAACTCCTTCGTCAGTTTCAAGGAAAGACGATGTGACCAGTTCAAGAAAAACACACTTAAAATCACTCATCGAATCTGAAACTAAGTTGAGACCCTTTAATTTTAATATGAGGATCAAGGTTACAGAATTCGAGGAATTCTGTTTGGAATTCAGACTTGCGATCTAGAAGTCTTGGATACGGATCTAAGATATACTCATTGTATTCAAAAGAAAATAAAAATTGAAAACTTGCATAGAAACCCTGTTTTCTTAAAAAACTGTCTTACGCCAGAATGGAGGGAGCATTTGGTATATGTGTTTTTCTAAGGGAAGTTCGGTTGCAACAACAGCTGGCGGGGCGTGTTCAAAGGATGGCTTATGTGGCAAAAACCTGCGCAGGTCTTGACCAGCCTCGGTGAAAAATGGTGTGCTTCTGGTACGATGGTTCCGGGCCGATGAAGCGGTCCCTGAGTGAAGTGCAAGGACACCTAAGGAGGATCCTGGAGGGTTTTGACCAGGCAATGCACGGGCTCGCCGTGCTTAGGACACCCATGCATATGTCGTGGAAGATATATATGTATGATGATGGAAAAAAAATATTGTAATCTGTTACTGGATCTCTTTGCTGACCAGCTGGTCTCGACGGAGAGTCCAAAGTGATACCTGTTTTTGAGAAACAAGGAACTAGATGGAAATTTTGAGTTATGATATCTATCAATAACTATTTGTTCAATGGATCCTTTTATAAGTTCAAGTTTAAAAGAGCAGTGTGTGCGTATGTGTTTTCTAAAGCTAAAGTTAAGAAAGGCATTCAATTATGGTGGGTGGGTGAGTAATTGCTTGGCTCTACCGATTCCAGTGTGGTAGGGTGGTGTCTAACCCATGGGCCAGATGGGGTTAGGCTAGAATCAGTAGAGTTTTAATAATGAAATTGAACAATAGGAATACGCTTAGAACTCGAATAGTTAAATAATAACTTGAAGACTTCTCAAATGAATAGATCAACGGCTGTGCCTGATTCAATTAGGAAAAAACCATTGATTTCTTCAAGTTAAGTCTATAATAGTTTTTCTTCTATCTAGTCTAATCAGATTAAGGTTAGTTTAATCTATTGGCCCCGTTAGAAAATTCCTTAAGAAACTCAAAAAGGTGGAATCATCCCCGTTTTCTGAGAAAGGGAAATTTTCCCGATTTCGGTTTCGGAATGATCACCAAATTAGTCTCGTGCCCGGACATTACGGGGCGAGGCCCCAAGTGGGAAACCCTACTTCGAGCAAGAGGAAGCTACTTCCGCTATTACCAACTAGGAATCCGGTGCGCAGAGGGGGAAGTGGGATCTCACAAGGCGGCCAAAATCCACGGATCTTCGAGGGCTGCGGAGAGGAAGCACGGCCAGTTTTTGAGAGAGTGGGACATTGGTATCTTTTTCACATCCTCTCATTTTTCGGGACCCTATTGGTGGCAGCACAGGACTCCTGATTGGTTGAGATCTCCACCTTGCTTGGTGTGAAATCTCCATTTTGTAAAAAATTTTCATACTTAATAGAAGTCTCCTTTCAAAAAAAAAAAGTATGCTAGTAGCAATCGGCATGCACCAAGATCACCCACCAATGCATGCCAGGTACCTAGGCAAGTTGGTATATTTAAATGCATGTAGGATGCTACCTTAATATGCGAGTAGCTATCTATTGGCATGCACATGGAGCTCTCAATGCATGCCGGGTGCTACCTAAGTGCGTCGGTAGCTACCGGCATGCACAAAGAGCACCAAATGCATGTGTGGGTAGCTTTTAATGCATGCGAATAACTATGGACATGCACCGGGAGCTAGCAGCATGCACCTGAAGCACACAATGCATGTCGGGTGCTACCTAAGTATGCCGGTAGCTATCGGTGCATAGTGAGTGCTACCGAGATCACCCCATGCATGTCGGGTGCTACCTAGGCGAGTTGGTTTCTTTAAATGCATGCTGGATGCTACCTAAATATGACGGTAGCTTTCGGCATGCACCGGAAGCTCCTAATACATGCTGAGGACTACCTAAGTATGCTGGTGCCATGAACAGAGAGCTCCAAATGCATGTGGGAAGCTTCCACTGTATGATGTGGATAATTACAAACATGCACGAGGAGCTACCAGCATGCATTGGAGCACTGAGAATGCGTGCGGGTGGAGCTACCAGCATGCATTGGAGCACTGAATGCGTGCGGGTGCTACCTAAGTATGCCGGTGCTACCAACATGCACCAAGATCACCCAATGCACCGGGTGCTACCTAGGCAAGGGGATATCTTTAAATTCATGCCGAATGCTACATAAATATGCCTGTAGCTCACGGCATGCACCAAGAGCTCCCAATGCATGCCAGGTGCTATGTAAGTATACCGGTAGCTATTGGCATGCACCGAGAGTACCAAATGCATGCAGGTAGCTTCCATAGCATCTTGCTAACTATACTGCATCGACAACTATCGGCATGCACCAGGCAAGCAAGTATCTTTAAATGCATGCTAGATGCTACCTAAATATGGCGGTAGTTGTCGGCATGCACCGGGAGCTCCCAATGCATGCCAGGTGTGCTACCTAAGTATGTCGGTAGCTATGGGTATGCACTGAGAGCACCGAATGCATGCGGGTAGCTTCAAATGCATGCTGGTAACTACAGATATGCACGGGGAGCTACCAGCATGCACTCGGAGCTCGCAATGCATGCTGCGTGATACCTAAATTTGCCAATAGCTACTAGCACACCCCAAGAGTACCCAATGCAGGTGGGTGTTACCTAGGTGCACCGGTAGTTTCCAATCCATGCCGGTAACTCCCAACATGCACACCGGGAGCTCCCAATGCATGCTCCCAATGCATGCTCGGTGCTACCTAAATATACCAGTAGCTATCGGCACCGAGAGCACCGATGGAAAGTAGCTTCCGATGCATGCTGATAACTGCCGACATGCACTGGGAGCTCCTAGCATGCACTGCAGAGACCCAATGCATGTTGGGTGCTAGCTAAGTACACTCGTAGCTACCGCATGCACTGAGAGCAGCCACCAATGTATGTCGGAGGCAAGCGGGTATCTTTAAATGCATGCTGGAGGCTACCTAAATATGCCGGTAGCTATTAGCATGCTCCGAGAGCTCCCGGGTGCTACTACCTAAGTATGCAGGAAGCACTCGCCATGCAGCACCGACAGCATCGACAGGTACCTTCCAATGCATGCCGATAACTATCGACATGCATTGGAAGCTACTAGCATGTGCCCGGAGCACCCAATGCATGCCAGTTACTACCTAAGTATGCCGCATGCTACCTAAGTATGGCGATAGCTAATGGCTTTCATGAGGAGCCACCCAATGTATGCTGGGTGCTACCTAGGCAAGCAGGTACCTTAAAATGCGTGCCGTATGCTTTCTAAACATGCCGGTAGCTGTTGGCATGCATCAAGAGCTCCAAGTGCATGATACTAGGTGCTACGTAAGTATCTCAGTAGCTAACTACCAGCATGCACAGAGAGCGCCGAATGCATGTGGGCATGCACTAAGCGAGTATCTAGTGCATGCTGGTGCATGTCGGCATTTATCTGCATCCATTGCAAGCTACCCACATGCATTCAGTGACCTCAGTGCATGCCAGTAGCTACCGGCATAACAGCTATAGGCATATTTAGGTAGCATCTTAAAGATACCCGCTTGCCTAGGTAGCACCCGGCATGCATTTACAGATACCCACTTGCCTAGGTAGCACCCAGCATTATGCATTGGGTGATCCTGGTGCATGCCAGTAGCTACCGGCATACTTAGGTAGCATGCAAAATGCATTTGGTGCTTCTGGTGCATGTCGGTAGCTACCGACAAACTTAGGTAGTACTCGGCATGAATTGAGAGCTCTCGGTGCATGTCGACAGCTACTGCCATACTTAAGTAGCATCTTGGATGCATTTAGAGATACCCGCTTGCCTAGGTAGCACATGGCATGCATTGGGTGATCCTGGTGCATGTCAGTAGCTACTGGCATACTTAGGTAGCACCGACGAGCATGCATTGGTGGGTGCTCCAGTGCATGCCGGTAGCTCCCAGTGCATGTCCGTAATATCAACATGCATTGGAAGCTACCTACATGCATTCAGTGTGCTCTTGGTGCATGCCGTTGGCCACTAGCATACCTTGGTAGCACCTGGCATGCATTGGGAGCTCACGGTGCATGCCGGAAGCTACCGGCATATTTAGGTAGCATCCGGCATGCATTGAAAGATACCTTTTTGCCTAGGTAGCACCCGGCATGCTTCGGTGCTCTCAGTGCATGTCGATAGCTACCAACATACTTAGGTAGTACCCGGCATGCATGCCATAGCTCCCGGTGGATGTTGGTAGCTATAATGGAAGCTACCTGTCCTCGTTAGTTATCGGCATGTATTGCAAGCTACCTACATGCATTTGGTGCTCTCGGTGCATGCCGAGAGCTACTACCGACATACTTAGGTAGCATACCCGGCATGCATTGGGAGCTAGCAGTGCATGCATTGGGAGCTAGCAGTGCATGAATTGGGAGCTAGCAGTGCATGCTGTCAGCTACCGGCATATTTAGGAATCATCCATACGTGCTTGCCTAGGTAGCACCCATTGGGTGCTCTCGGTGCATGTGGTAGCTATACTAGCATACTTAGGTATGCATTGCGTGATTCTGCTGCATGCCGCTAGCTCCCCCCGGTGCATGTCTAGTTATCGACATGCAGCTACCTGCATGCTATCGGTGCTCTCTATGCAAGCCGGTAGCTACCGGCATACTTAGGTAGCACGTGGCGGCATGTGAGATCCCCGCCCCTCCTACGCGATACCCCCTCTGAGGGCGCTGATGAGGGAAGGAGCATCAGCCTCCCACGTGGGGCAGGGATCCACACTCGGGACCTCGCCCCCCAACGGATGTCTGGACCACAAGAGACTAGTCCGGTGGTTCCTTCGAAACCGAACCCGAAAAAACTTTCCTTGCCCGGAAGGCACGGGCAATTCCTCCAGGGAAAATCTTTGAATTGGAGAATCAATCTAACGGGTCAAAGTCTTAACTATTCAAACTAATCCGACCGAACCGGAAGTCACATGGTTAGATCAAAGAAGAGACTTTCACTTGGTCCATAGAATCACCGCTTTTTTCCTCCTTTAACGAGGCACAGCCCGCAGATTCCCTCCCACAGAACAAGGATCTTCTGAGGACTTAATCTAACTAATCGTAACTTAATGGTATCGCAGGAATCCCCCGATCTAGCCTACCGGCCCATGGCATGGGTTAGTTAGCCAACCGCCCGACCATTGTATTGGTGGGATTCGTTTATAAGGATTTGGTTATGTTTTACCTGGGTACCGAGGAAAGGAGTTTCAAGGCCCCCTAGCTGGCGTTTCATGCAAAAATTAAGGTAGGCATACCACGTACACACCCAATATGAAATTACAATTTGTAACAGATTTGGCTGTCTTTAAAACAATCCTTCAATGAAAATCATAATATTAATGATCATCATCCACCAAAATTCTAAGTCCATTGTATTACAAAATATGTCATCTGGACTCTCCGTTGAAGTCTAGCTGGCCAACCAACGAGATCCAATATCAAAATTTGATTCACAAAAGTCATTCTTTTTAAGCCATCCGAATCTTCCTCGACACACGCATGGGTGTCCTAGCAAACAACTGCGAGCCCATGCATCACCTAGTGAGAACCCTCTAGGATCCTACTTAGGTGTCCTAGCACTTCACTCAAGGACCACTTCGTCGGTCCTCACCCATCGTACCGGAAGCGCGCCATTTTAACCGTACCGAGGTTAGTCAAGACTTAGGCCACGCTTTGCCGCGAGCGACGTCCCTCGACGACTCCCCGCCAGTTGTTGCAAAAAACGAGTCACTTCTTAGTTTAAACACATACCAAATGCTTTCTCTAGCATTCTAGCGTGAAACTTTCCATTAATTGAAAAGAGAGATTCTATGCAAGTAAAATTTCCGGTTTAAGATTGGTTCACAAAATCCTTTTTCCTTAATCCACAATTTCATAATGAGAATCCTTGATCTTTCATCAAGTTAATCTACCCATCATTTGACTAGCTGTCCAACTAGATTCTTGGTGGTTTCGATCAAGGAAAAACTAGGTTAATTCAACAGCAATCTACTTACGCTTTATATTAAGAACTGGACACGAAGTTATTGCTTGATTCAGATCGAGAGATGGACAAGTAGTTCACTGACCCTCCCTCTCATAGTTGTAGTCTAACCAAAATCATTCGGTTTAGTTCTAGCTTTGACTCTAAGAAGTTTCTTTAGATAAACATCTACTGAACTTCTAACCGTAAGGAAATTCCAAATTGTGAATTTCATTCCTTCTTAACCATTATAGATTAAGAAATGGTTTTGTATGAGAATATCGGATTTTGATGAAAATACTCTTCTTCCATTTAATCTAATTTTGGGTAAACACCAATTTGGTGATTTATATCCAAAGATATTCTTTCTACCATTTAATTTCTCAATCTTAATTCCCTAGGTGGAATTATGGTGAAAATTTCTCTTTTGTCACCAAAAATTAATCCAAAACTTTCTCTACTTAAAAATTCTTCTTTTGACTAAATACAATTATCCATTTTTTTGAATAAGCTAAAAATTCCTCTTTTCCTCATTTAATGATTGGATTCCAATCGTCATGGGAATTCCTCTTTTATCATAAATTGAATTTATCTAGAATTTCTCTTTAAATTAAATAAAATTATGCATTACTCCAAATATACCAAGAATTCCACTTTTACTATTTAAATGATTGAATTCCAAATCTGATGGGAATTCCTCTTTTATCATTTAAGTTTTCTCATGCATAAAAATAAATTTAACTAAAATTTCTCATAAAATTAAATAAAAATATCCATTAACTTAAATATGACAAGAATTCATCTTTTACCATTTATATGATTAAATTCCAAATATGATGGGAGTTCCTCTTTCATCATTTAAATTTATTCATTCATAAAATAATTTATCTGAAATTTCTCTTTAATTTAAAAAAAAATATTCATTATTTTAATATACAAAATTTTCTCTTTCTCCATTGAAATGCATGGATCTCCACTATCATGGGAATTCCTCTTTTTGCATAAAAATGAAATTACTAAAAGTTTCTCTTTTTCTCTAATTAATTATTTATGCATAAACATTAAAAATTAATTTTCCATGGATGTGATGAAAATTATTCTTTTAGCATAGGATGACTAATCCTAGAATATTGTAGGAAGTCCTCTTTTCACATTATGCATGAAAATGATTTATGTATTTATTTCTAAAAATTTTGCCATAGCTCCACTCCTATAACTGATAATTTTCAATAAATTTTGAAAGAATAAGACTTTGTAATACTTTTATGATAGAATAACTATCATTTGGACCTTTATCCAATTTATGGAATTAATCATAGATTTATCATAATTTTATTAGCATATAAGCATTACAAATCCATTTTCTAACCTCTACCTTAATTAGCATAGAGTTTGATCTTTGAATTGAGAATTTATCAATGAGAAGCATAATTTGACTAAGAATTTGTCATAGGAATGACCATTTTTCTAGGGAGAGAGAGATATACATAAAAAGCATCCTAATTAAGCATAAATGTAAACTTTTTTATGATTAATCATTAGAATTCTTTAGAAAGCTTAATTTGCATTGAAAAACCATTCATTTGAAACTTCTCAAGCTTGAGAGGGGTTAAGAAGTGAAAACATTGAGAATATTAGAGAAAAAACCATGAAATTACATCTTACCTCTTGATTTGCTTGCTTCTCTATCTTAGAAGGAAGCCCCCAACCAATCAATTGGTTAGTGTGTTGAGAGGAAAGCTCCAAGGATGGTTGAAGAGAGAGAGAAGCTCTAATCTCTCCAAAATGTAGAGGATTTTTAAGGAATAATAGAAAATATGCTTATTTTAATGTAATACTGGCATGG
Source organism: Cibotium barometz (assembly GCF_041138505.1). NCBI lineage: Eukaryota > Viridiplantae > Streptophyta > Polypodiopsida > Cyatheales > Cibotiaceae > Cibotium > Cibotium barometz. Next base: position 19,235,765 of record NC_141052.1, read on the forward strand.
TCTAGTTCACAGATGAGAATACAAAAAAATGAGGGTCTATTTATAAGTGAGGGAGACACTAACTGAGTCCAACTAAGTTCTAGAATTTTCCAACTAAAGTTCGGTTGAATTTGGACAAGATTTGGACCATTTTAACTCCCATTGATCTAGTTTGATTCGGGGGGGGAGAGGAGAGATAAAAATATCTTAATATTTTTGAATTAAACCCCTCCCCACATGTGAAAGAGGTGCCTACCTCAAAGGTCTCCCCCTCCTTACCAAGGTGTCAAAAATTCATCATTCCTTTTCAAAATATCTCATTTTTTTAGTAATATTTCATAATTTTTAACTAGTATACCTTGTACTCAGTCAACTCTTCATCCTATGTGAGAATTTACTCATTTTTGGGTATTTTCTTTCATTCATTGGATTTATCTCATCCCAACACTTGGATTAATCTTATTGGCCCATAGAAACCTTAATTGGACCATAATCCAAAAATTTCAGAAAAGCTTGACCCTTAGGCTAAGGTCTTTAAATTCATTTTAATTGATTCCTAATGCACCTTAGAGAATTTGTTTTGAACTTTTGTTTCAGGGAAATATGTTTTTGATATTAGGAGAATTTGTTTATCAAAAAAATATCTCAATATTAAATTACTTCTCTCTAAAATTTTTCTTCTCTCTAGACAAAAACAAGGGACAAAAACAAGGAAAAATAATATTTTCTTGTATTAAAAAATAGGGAATGATTATAGGGGATTGAAGTAAAGCTTATTCATTATTCAGGCTGTGAGGAGGAATCTTACATCCTCTCCCACTTGAAAAACGCGAGATGTCCTCATCTCGCAAAGTGGGGGTAATCTTTCGCCCAATTCTTCTTCTTTCTCCCAAGTGGCGTCTTCTAGAGGGAAGAACTTCCACTTTACTTGTAAGATTCCTCCCCCCAGCTTTTAAGGTGTGCAGGTGTGAGAACCTCCCCTTTTGATCTTATAATTATTCCCCTCTCATAAATAAAAGAAAGATCCTGTTTTACCCTGTTTTGACCTGGAGAGAGAAAATGTCTAGAGGAAGGTGATTCAAAATTGAGATATTTTTGGATATAAAAATCCTCCTAGTGTCCAAAATGATTTCCCCTGAAACAAAAATTCAAAAAGAACTTTCCAATGTGAAATTGAAATTAATTGAGAATAGGTATAAAGGACCTTAGCCTAAGGGTCCAGATTTTCAGAAATTTTTAAATTATGGTTGAATTAAGGTTCCTATGGACTAATAAGATTAATCCAAATGTGGGGAGGAGATAAATTGAAGAATAAAAGAAAAACCCCCCAAAAATGAGTAAATGCTCACATAAGATGAAGAGTGGACTAAGGACCAAAGAAAATAATAAAATAAATAAATTTTGACACCTCAGTGTGGGGATCTCCCCTCATGAAGTAGGCACCTTTTTCTCATCATTACCCCCAATTTTTAATCAATAAAATGAGATATTTTCATCTCTCCTCTCTCCTATTTCAAAACTAGATCCAAAAAGTAAGTTGAACTGACCCAAAAATGGTCAAAAATTGACCAAACGGATCTGAAAAATTCTAGAATTAGTTTGCTTGGTTAGAGGCTCACTTTTTCCTATAAATAGAAGCCTCGCCCTTTGAAAAAACTTAATATTATTTATGCACTATTACTCTGCTCCTGTCCTGAGCCATCTCCATTGATATTTTCAATAATTCAATTTGCCTAATCCTCTCCAAAGTGAATTGGTGGCCACTCTTGCTTCAAACAAGAGTAGAACCCTCAATCCCTCAAGCCAAAGGAGAGATTATTTACAAAATCTATGTAAGTTGATTTTCTTACTTGTTTAATGAAAAAACTATGGTTTTCTTAATTTTTATGTTTTACAGATGTTGAATTAAATTCAAATGCTATGCCTTTGATAAAAAAAATGCCACCCCCTTCTTCTCTTTACATTCTAACCTTTCTCAATCCTAGAAAGATTAACTAAAGGATTAATTAAACTCTTTTTATTGTTTACTTCCTTGAATTTAGAGAATTGTGTAGATTAGAGTTCTAAAAATCTAATTTGGGTTAAATTAAGTTAAATAAAGAATGATAAAAATGAGAAATGGTCAGCCATGCAAAGGAGGTTATGGAAAAATTTTCCACAAACTTGTGGAAAAGAAAGTTTGTTTTTATGTTAATCCAAAAGAGTAATTCCCACCATTTTTGCATCTAAAAGAAATATTCAAATTACTCCATGTACATATGAATGGATATTATTGATATTAATTATTAGATTTAATTTTTATGCATAAAGGATTTTTTTATTACAAAAGTGTTATTCTCATTAAATTTGATTTTTATGCATAGAAAGATGCATAAAGGAATTTTTTTCACAAAAGAGTTATTCTCATTAAATTTGATTTCTATGCATAGAAAGATGGATAAAGGATTTTTTTAAACAAAAAGTGTTATTCTCATAAATTTGATTTTTATGCATAGAAAGATGCAGAAAGGAATTTGTTTAATTACAAAAGTGTTATTCTCATTAAATTTGATTTTTATGCATAGAAAAATGCATAAAGGAATTTTTTTATTACAAAAAGTGTTATTCTCATTAAATTTGATTTTTATGCATAGAAAGATGCATAAAGGAATTTTTTTAACTACAAAAGTGTTATTCTCATTAAAATTGATTTTTATGTATAGAAAGATGTAAAAAAGAATTTTTTTAAATTACAAAATTATTATTCTTATTAAATTTGATTTTTATGCATAGAAAGATGCATAAAGGAGTATAAAATGATTTTTATGCATAAATAGATGCATAAAGAAATTCTTTTTATTTTAAAAGTGTTATTCCTATTAAATTTGATTTTATGCATAAATAGATGCATAAAAGGATTTCTTTATAAAAGAGTTATTCCCACTGAAGTTGATTTTTATGCATAAATAGATGCATAAAGAATTTTTATATCAAAATTAGAATTCTCTTAAATTCTATGTTTAAATTTTATGAGTATTTGATAAATGAATAATTAAATACTCTAAGAGAGAAATTTCTATCGTTTTATATCCACACGGATTGTAAAAAGAGAATTCAAATTCAATAAAATAGTAAGTGAATTATCAAACCTTTTTGAGAAAGATAGATTAGGAAAAATCTTATTCCACCGAACCTTGAATCAAACTATGACCAAGACCAAACTCTTTTGTCACTTTTGAGGAAAGAAGGTGTGACCAGTTTAGAAAAATACACTCAAAACTCCTGCCAAATCTGAAACTAAGTTTGAGACCCTTCAAATTGATATGTGGATCAAGGTTATAAAATTCAAGGAATTCTGGTATGAAATTCGAAATTCCGATCAAGAAGTTTTGGGGATACTGATTCAAGAAATACTCCTTGTATTCAAAAGAAAATCAAACTGAAAACTTGCATAGAAAAATAGATGTGATGATATGTGATGTGAATCAGATAGATGTGAATGAATGGATGAGATGTAATGTGATGTGAATCAGATAGATGTGAATGAATGAATGGATGAGATGTAATGTGATGTGAAACGGGATGTGAGTGAATGAGACTTGATGTCATGGGAATAGATGTAAATGAATGATATGGGAGGTGAATGTGTATGTAAAGAATGGATGTGGATATAAAGAATGGATGTGGATGTGTATGTGTATGTGAAAGAATGTGATGTGATGTAAAGAGATGTGATTTGACATGAATATATGTGGATGTGAGGTGATAAATGTGAATGTATGGATAGATGTGGGTAGTTGTACATGTGAACAATTGGATGGATGTGGATGAATGAGATGAGATGTGTATGAACAAGACATGATGTGGATGTGATGTATTTTGGGATATATGTGAATGGATGATACGGATGTGGTGAGATGTTATGTAAATTGGGATAGATGTGAATGGATGATATGTGATGTGAATGAGATGTGAAGTGATGTGAATCGAGATAGATGTGAATGAATGAGATGTGATGTGAATGGATGAGATGTGAATCGGGATAGATGTGAATGAATGTGATAGATGTGAATGAATGTGATGGATATGAATGAATGTGATGTGATGGATGTGAATGAATGAGATGTGATGTGAAATGGATGTGATGTAATTCAGTCATCTTTTCTCGGAATACATCAACATACTCAATTAGCCATTCTGGTTCCTTAGCCTTGCATTTTTTGTCTACTGGATTCATTTTAACAACATAGACAGTTTGCTTCTTTCTGAGTCCCTTCAGCAATTTAGAAGCTTTTACTCTAACTGCAAAACTGGGGATCCAAAACATCCAGTTCCTTGAACTTGATTCCCGTGAAGGTCTAGGAACGAGATGGTTCCATTGTGACAGTGAATGTTAGCCGCCTGATTTTTGTGGAGCGAATCCATTCCAAGGATTCCGTCATAGATTCCCAAGGGTAAGACTCTGAAATGGTAATCTGTCGCATTTCCATCTAGATTAAACTGAATGCAGTCTGTCTCATGGTGTGTGAAAAGAATCTTCCCATTGGCCAATGCTACTTGCATAGGTTTCCCTATTTTCTAATCTAGGACTAACTTGCGCAAGCATCTCTAGGGGAAATAAAAGAATGTGTACTGCTTGAATCAATCAAAAGCTTAAAGTGCTTACCCTTGTATTCTGTTGGAGTTTGAAGAACTAAGAACTGACAATTCTGCCCTTGATGTTCAATGGCGGCATAAATGTGTCCTCTTTCTTCCTCCACTACATCAGCTATTGTGACTGCTTTGGCTGTTTTGCTGTCTAGGGGCAGGACTCTCTCTCTCTAGCTTCCCCAATTCTGGGAGGGGGTTCTAAGACTACTCTGAAGCTCCAGGAGGCTGAGTTGGCACTCTTCTCAGGTTGCCCTAATTTTGGCGAGAGGGACCTTGATTCGATGCATACAAAGGGGTCGGTCTCGGCATTCTTGGACCTTGGCTTCCATGGCCCATTGTCATAGAAGGATTTGGGTAATCCTTGAGCTGGTGTCCAAAACCTTGACAACCAAAACATCAATTTTCACTCTGAAGCTCTTTTGTAAGATTCCTCCCAAGCCTCTCAAGATGTCGAGCATCTTCCCCTGTAAATTGAGGGGATTTTTGGGGTTATCTTCATTCTATAGGCGCTTTATTGCCGACTATGCAGAAATTGCAGCCCCAATGACAGATAAATTGAAGAAGGAAACCTTCTTTTGGGATGCCATTGCCAACAAAAGCTTTGAAGATATGAAGAAGATGCTCACATCAGCACCTATTTTGGTATGTCCAGACTTCACCAAACCTTTCACAATAAGGGCGGATGCAAGTGGAAGAGGGATTGGTGCGGTACTTTACCAAGACCATGGAGTCATTGCTTATGAAAGTAGAAAGCTGAATGACAAAGAAAGAGAACTCCATGTGTATGAGCAAGAGATGATTGCTATACTCCATGCTATCAAGAAATGGCACCATTACTTATATGGGAGTCATTTTTATGTGAGAAGTGATCATAGGGTGCTGAAGTATTTCCTCACACAACCCAATTTGTCTCCTAAGCAAAGAAGGTGGGTAGCAACACTACAAAACTATGATTTTGAAATCACATACACAAAGGGCAAAGAAAATGTGGTTGCCGATTCCTTGTCTCGTATGTGGGCCTGCTCATTGTATGCTATTTCTGAGGTGCATAAAGATTGGATCATGGAGATACAAGAAGAGTACTTGTTTGATGAAGAAACCTCACAAATAGTGCAGAAATTACAGCAAGGTGTATGTGAAGAGTTACCCCATTATGAGCTGAAAAATGGTCTCCTCTACTACAAAGGAAAAGTCTACTTGGTTCCTACTTCATCATTTATCAAGAAGATCATGGAAGAGATGCATTGTACTCCTATGGCTGGTCATTTGGGTGTCTACAAAACCTTTGATGCAATAAGGAAAAGTTTCTTTTGGAAGGGAATGTGGAAGAGCATTCATGCTTATGTAAGTGGGTGCCGGTCATGTCAATTGAACAAGGATCCTACACATAAACCAGGAGGTTTGCTTCAGGCATTACCCATTCCCGAAGGCAAATGGAGTCATATATCAATGGATTTCATTACTAACCTTCCGCGCACAAAGAAAGGGTGGGACAGCTTGTATGTTGTGGTGGATAGATTGACCAAAGTGGCCCATTTCATTCCTTCCAAGGTCACATATTCAGCCCAAAATGTTGCCAAGCAATTTGTTGATGGGGTTTTCAAGTTGCATGGTATGCCGTCACAAATTGTGAGTGATCGCGATGTCAAATTCATGAGCACTTTTTGGAGAACATTGTTTGAATATATGGGAACCAAGCTTACTCCAAGCACCGCCTATCATCCCGAAACCGATGGTCAAACAGAAAGAGTAAACAAATGGGTGGAAACATATCTACGCCACTATTGTCATGATACTCAAAGCACATGGGATGATTGGTTACCTTTGGCTGAGTTTGCTTACAACTCAACATATCATGTGAGCATTGGCATGTCACCCTTTGAGGCTTTATATGGTTACAAGGTCAATTTGCCTATGTTGGTGGGTACATATGAGACTTCTAACCATAATGCCAAGGAGGAAGCTGAAAGGATGCAAGCTTTTTTGCAACAATGCAAAAGTAATTTGAAGGTTGCACAAGAGAAAATGAGACAATATGCCAATGTTCATCGAAGACCATTGGAATTCAAAGTGGGAGATTGGGTTCTTTTGAGAATACCAAAGTCAAGATATGCGTCTTTGAAGGGAAGCACCAACACCAAGCTAGCTCATCGCTATTATGGTCCTTATCAAGTGATACGAAGAGTTGGGGAGGCTGCATATCAACTCTTACTTCCATCTACAACAAAGATTCATGATGTGTTTCATGTCTCTCACTTGAAAGGATATGTGGGTATGATCGATCAAATGGTTGATGAGTTACCTCCAATGAATGAAGAGGGAATGATTGAATACATTCCAGAAGCTATCTTGGGTAGTACAAGGAAAAAGGTACTTCGCACTCGTACCTTGGTGGAGTATCTTGTTCAATGGAAAGGTTTACCTAAGGAAGAAGCTTCATGGCAACCTATTTCAGCATTGGAGGGATATGAAGCATTGATAGAGCAATATGGGTTGGTGTAAATTCAGCCACATGGAACATTCTTCTCCGAATTTGGGGTATTCATTTGAGGTTTCGAGGACGAAACCATTGGGGAAGGGATGGTTTGTAAGAAAGAATTATGGGCCCAAGGCCATGGACAACTAGTAAGTAGGTGTGAACTCTTGGGTGGAGTATAAATACCAATGTAAATGGGATTATGGCTCATTCATGATAATGTTATCTATTCCAAGAATCAATGGTGAGCTTCTCCCGTGAGATGCTAAGTGGTGACTCCTTCATGAGCCACTCCCTTGGTGAGGGACTAACCCACCCCAGTTACTTTCTTTCATTTTTAACCCACCCCAGTTACTTTCTTTCATTTTTAACCCACCCCAGTTACTTTCTTTCAGGGTTTTTGTCACCAACTGAAAGACTGCTGCCCGACTCTTGCCATGTCAACAAGGGGACAGGGAAGTCAAGGACCAAGAGTGTAAAGACCAACCCCTTCCTATCAATCAAATCAGGGTCCATCTCGCCCAAATCAGAGAAATCCCATGAGAACTCAAGCTCAGCCATCTGCCTTTGTCCATAGTAGCCTTAGAGCTCCTTCCCAAAATTGGGGCAACCAAAGAGAAAGAGTTTCGTCTCAGACTGCAGCAGCCAGAGCAATCACAATTGCAGTAGTGGAAGAGGAAAGAGGACAGATTTATGCTGCAATTGAAAACCAAGGGCCAAATTGCCAATTCTCCATCATTCATACTCCAGTTAAGTATCAAGATAAGCCTTTTAAACTTTTGATTGATTCAGGCAGTACTCATTCTTTCATTTCCCCTGGGTGGATGCTTGCGTAAGCTAGTCTTAGATCAAAAACTAGGGAAACCTATGCAAGTTTAATTGGCAAGTGGGAAGATTCTTTTTACTCACCTTGAGACAGATCGTATTCAGTTCAATCTAGATGGGAACTTAACTGACTGCTAGTTCAGAGTTATACCTTTGGGAGTTTAACAGGATCCTTGGAATGGATTGGCTCCATAAAAATCAAGCTGACATTCACTATCATAATGGAACCATTTCCTTTTGTGACCTTCACGGAAACAAAGTTCAAGGAACCAGAATTTCAGGATCCCCAAGCCTGCAAAGCTTCTAAGTTACTAAAAGGACTTAGAAAGAAGCACCGCATTTATCTTGTCAAAATGAATCCGGTAGACTTAAAGTTAAAAGCTAAAAAACATGAATGGTTAAGTGCTTATGATGATTTATTCCCAGCAGAGCTAACAAAGATGCCTCCAATTCGAGAAGTAGATCATGTGATAGAATTAACCCCCGGAGCTCAGCCAACAGTAGCCTTGCGCATGTACAAAATGCCAGTTCCTGAAGCCATCAAACTCAAGGAATAGCTTAGACAGCTATTAGAACAAGGGTTTGTAAGACCCAGTGTTTCACCTTGGGGTGCGCCAGTTCTCTTTCAAAAAAAGAAAGATGGAACACTAAGACTCTGTGTGGACTATAGAGGTCTCAATCAGCTGACAGTTAAGAATAAGTATCCTATCCCTAGAATTGATGAGCTTGTGGACAAGCTAAGTGGAGCCCAGATCTTCACAAAGATAGATCTCAAATAAGGGTATCATTAGATCAAGATTCATGAGCTAGATATCCCGAAGACAGCCATCAATACTCGATATGGGCATTATGAATTCACTATCATGCCGTTTGGATTGACAAATGCCCTAGCTACATTCAATCGATTAATGTAGGACATTCTCAGAGAATACTTGGATGATTTTGTTCTTGTTTTCTTTGATGAGTTCTTGAGATTCTAAGGAAGCACCAACTCTTTGCAAAAAAGAGCAAATGCACTTTCTCTGCTGACCTTGTTGAATACTTAGGCTTTCTGGTATCAAAAGATGGAATTTCTTCAGATTCCACAAAAGTCCAAGTAGTCATAGATTGGCCTAAACGAAAGACAATGAAAGAAGTCAAAGGATTCTTGGGATTGACTGGTTGGTATAGAATTTTTATACCAAAGTATGCTCTCATAGCTTCCCCCCTAACAAATCTTCTCAAGAAGAATATTTCGTTTCAATGGTCTGCCAGGTGCCAGAGTGCTTTTGATAGGCTGAAGACCACCTTGGTAACCAATCCTATTCTCAAGCTGTGAGATTTCTCTCTACCCTTTGAGGTAGTAGTAGCTGATGCTAGTGGTTTTGCCCTGGGAGGTGCACTTATGTAGGAAGGTCATGCAGTGGCCTATGAATCCCAAAAACTTAGAACGCATGAGAGGAATTATGCTGTCCATGACCTAGAACTACTTTCAACAGTTTATGCCCTGAAGTTGCTGGAGACATTACCTACTGGGTCAAAGATTAACTTTGATGACAGATCATCAGAGCTTAAAGTGGATCTTCACTCAGAAGGATCTCAACATGCGCTAAAGAAGGTGGATGTAGACCCTGCAAGAATTTGATTTTGAAATCAAGTACCGCCCAGGCCCTCAGCAGAAAAGCCTCCTTGCTTATTACAATTACTGTAGTGTCAAATCCCTTGATTATTGTAGTGTCAAATCCTTGCTTATTACAATTACTGTAGTGTCAAATCCCTTGATTATTGAAGCAAGAGAGAAGATCATGCAGGATAGATTCTTTGGCCCTATTGCTATCCCACTTACGCAGGAAAGCAAAACTCCACAGGAGTTGAACGGAGTTCAAGGGTATAGCCTGGATGGTGGAATTATGTATTATAATTGCAGGCTATGCATTCCCAATGATGAGGGAACTAAGGGTCAGATTGTGAATGAAGCCCATGACAGCCTTATTTGCAGGACATCTAGGTTTCATCAAAACCTACATGTTTGTGAAGAAAAGCTAGCTTCTTCTGCCTCCTCATCTCAAAGTGCATAATGTATTTCATGTCAGCCTTCTTAAAAAGTATGTACCAAGCCCGAATCATGTGCTTGATGAAATCTTAACTTCTTCAACCCAAGGGCAGATGGAACTCCAACCTGAAGAAATCCTTGATGTTCGAGAAAAGGTTCTAAGGAAAAGAATTCTGAGAGAATTATTAGTCAAATGGAAGTTCTATCCTTTTGAAGATGCCACCTGGGAGAAAGAAGCCGAACTGTTACGAGATTACCCCAAGATTGCGAGATGAGGACATCACGTTTTTCAAGTGGGAGAGAATGTAAGATTCCTCCCCAACCTCTCAAGATGTCCAGCATCTTCCCCTATAATCAAATCCCTCTTCAGAAATATAAAAGATCTTGTTTCTACCTGTTTGGCTTGGAGAGAGAAAATGTTCTAGAGAGAATTTATTCAGATTTTGAATATTTTTTGATGGAAAAATATCTCTTCTTATTAAAATAAGTTCCCCCAAAATAAAAGTTCAAAAATATTTTCAGAAGGTGCATTAGAAATCAAATATAATTTGTTCAAGAGGCCTTATCCTAGAGGTCCAAATTTTCTGAAAATTTTAAATTAAGATTTTGAGGGGCCAATTAGATTCATCCAAATGTGTAGATAAATAGAAGAGATAAATAAAATCCCCCCAAAAATGAGTAAATACTCACATAAGATAAAGAGTGGACTAAGGACCAAAGGAAATACTAAAAAAATGGATTTTTGACACCTCACAATGGGAATTCCCCCCTCATGATGGAGGTGCCTATTTCACATGTGTGGTGGAGTTTTAAATTACCAAAAATTGAGATATTTCATCTCTCCTCTCTCCTAATTCAAGTCTAAGTCCAAAAAGTAAGCTAACTGACCTAAAAAATGGTCAAAAATTGACCAAACTGATCTGGAAAATTCTAGAATCAGTTTGCTCGGTTAGGAGCTCAATTTTTCCTATAAATAGAAGCTCCCCCTTTGTTGAAGCTTAATAGTGTTTTATGCACTGTTACTCTACTCCTCCCAAGAGCCAAGAACTGTGAATTTCTTAATAATTCACTAGTTTTTGACCATTTCCTCTTCTAAAGATTTGGTGGCCACTCTTGTTGCAAACAAGAGTAGATCCCTCAAACCATCAAGCCGAAGGAAAGCACCCAAAATTCATGTAAGTTAGAAAACTTATATTTTTCTTTACTCTTTTAATGGTTTTCTAATTTTTGTTTTATTTGAAATGATGAATCGATGCTATGCCTTGTTGGAAAGGCTTTCCCCCTCTCTCATTCTTAAAATCAGCCCTTCTAGTTAAGTGATCTAATAGTTGGAATTCAACTTTTCATATTGTTTCGCTTTTAAAAGTGAAAATTGATTAGTTTAGAGTGCTTAAAACCTTATAGTTGAAATCAAACTTTTTATATTGTTTCTCTTTTAAAAGTGAAAATTGATTAGTTTAGAGTGCTTAAAACCAATTGAGGTTAATTTTTAAGTGAATTAAAGTAGAAAATTTTTAAAAATTAAAGTAAGAGGTTATGGAAAAATTTTCTAAAATTTTGTGAAATAAGTTTCATCTTTTATTATTCTAAAAGAATAATCCCTATCGTTTGTGTATTCTAAAAGTGTCATTTAAACTCTATGCATAGAAAGATGCATATTGGTTTTTTTTTATTATAAAAGAGTGATTTTCATTAGATATAAGTTCTATGCATAGAAAGATGCATATTGGTTATTTTTTTATTTATAAAACAGTGATTTTCATTAGATTTAAGTTCTATGCATAGAAAGATGCATATTGGTTAAAAAAAATTTTATTACAAAAGTGTTACTTTCATCAAAATGGAGTTTTATGCATAAAATGATGCACAAAAGAATATTTTTATTAATAAAGTGTTACTTTCATCAAAATGGATTTTTATGCATAAATGAATATTTTTATTATAAAAGTGTAACTTTCAACAAAATGGATTTTCATGCATAATAGATGCATAAAAGAATATTTTTTTATTATAAAAGTATTACTTTCATCAAATTGGATTTTTATGGATAAAAGAATATTTTTATTATAAAAGTGTTACTTTCATCAAAATGGATTTTTATGCATAAATAGATGCATAAAAGAATATTTTTTTATTATAAAAGTGTTACTTTCATCAAAATGGATTTTTATGCATAAATAGATGCATAAAAGAATATTTTTAGTATAAAAGTGTTACTTTCATCAAAATAGATTTTTTGCATAAATAGATGCATAAAAGAATATTTTTTTTATTATAAAAGTATTACTTTCATCAAAATGGATTTTTATGCATAAATATATGCATAAAAGAATATTTTTTATTTTAAAAGTATTACTTTCATCAAAATAGGATTTTATGCATAAATAGATGCATAAAATATTATTTTTTATTATAAAAGTGTTACTTTCATCACTATTGATTTTTACGCATAAACAGATGCATAAAAGAATATTTTTATTTTAAAAGTTTTACTTTAATCAAAATGGATTTTTATGCATAAATAGATGCATACATAATTTTTATATCAAAATAAGAGTTCTCTTTAATCCTTGTTTAAATCCCATGAATATGGGTAAATGAACTAAGTAAATACTCTGTGAAAGAAAATTCTACCGTTTCATATTCTCTAAGATGATAATGAGAAAATTCAGTGAAGCTATCAAAGTCGAAATTTTAGATAAATGATTAATTTATTCCTCATAGGAATTCGTGATTAGTTTTGAATTCAGTTAAGCAAATACTCAATGAATGAAATTCAGTAAAGTAGTAATTGAAATATTACCCTTCGATAAAGATAGTTCAGGGAGAATCTTCCCAAACTCAATCCCCTGAATCAGACTATGACCAAGACATAACTCCTTTGTCAGTTTCAAGAATAGACGATGTGACCAGTTCAGTAATCTACACTCAAATCACCCACAGAATCTGAAACTAAGTTGAGACCTTTGATTTTGATCTGAGGATCAAGATTACAGAATTCGAGGAATTTTGCTTGGGAATCTAGACCTGTGATCTAGAAGTATTGGGATACAGATTTGAGAAATACCCATTGTATTCAAAAGAAATTCAAAACTGAAAACTTGCATAGAAACCCTGTTTTCTTAAAGGACTGTCTTACACCAGAATTCTGGAGGGAGCATTTGGTATATGTGTTTTTTCTAAGGGAAGTTCAGTTTTGCAACAGCTGGCCAGGAGTGTTCAAAGGACAGCTCACGCGGCAAAAACCTGCCCCCAGGTCTTGACCAGCCTGGGTATGGTGTAAAATGGTGTGCTTCCATTTACGATGGGCAAGGGCTGACAAAGCGGTCCCTGAATGAAGTGCCAGGACACCTAAGGAGGATCCTGGAGGGTTGTGACCAGGCGTTGCATGGGCTCGCAGTGCTTAGGATACCCATGCGTATGTCGTGGAAGATGTATATATAAATGATGAGAAAATTATTGTAATCTATTACTCGATCTCGTGCTGACTCGCTGGTCTCAACGGAGAGTCCAGAGTGATACTGTTTTGTGAGAATCAAGGATTGAATGGAAATTTTGAGTTATGACATCTGTAACCAGTATTTGTTTATCAATGGATTATTTTTTTTAAATTAAAGTTTGAAGAGGAGTGTGTGAGTATCTGTATTCTAAAGCAAAATTTAAGAAAGGCTTTCAATTATGGGTGGGTGAGTACTTGTCTGGTTCTACTATTCCAGTGGTTGGGCGGTGGCTAACCCATGGGCCGGATAAGGCTAGAATCAGTAGAGTTTTAATAATAAAATTGATTAATAGGAATACGCTTAGAACTCGAGTAGTTAATTAGAATCCTGAAGACTTCTCTAAAGAATAAATCAACGACTGTGCCTAATTCAATTAGGAAAAAAGCATAAATTCCTTCAAAGTTAAGTCTGTAATAGTTTCCCTTCTATCTGGTTTTATCAGATGAAGGTAGTTCAATATCTTGACCTCGTTGTTAAGAAAATAAAATTGGTGAAATCGTCCCCGCTTTTCGGGCATGGGAAATTTTCCCAGTTTTGGTTTTCGGAATGACCACTAGCTTAGTCTCGTACGCATTCCAAGGAAAGAGATGGTTCCTTTGTAACAATGAATGTCAGCTTGATTCTTGTGGAGCCAATCCATTCCAAGGATTCCATCATAGACTCCCGAGGGTAGGACTCTGAATTGGCACTCTATTACGTTCCCATCTAGACTAAACTAAATAAGGTCTATCTCAAGGTGTGTGAAAAGAATCTTTCCACTAGCCAATTCCACTTGCATAGGTTTTCCTGCTTTTTGATTTGGGACTAACTTATGTAGATATCCTGGGGAAATAAAAGAATGACTACTACCTGAATCAATCAACAGCTTGAATTGCTTACCCTAGTACTCTGCTGGAGTCAGGAGGACTGAAAATTGACGATTATTCCCCTGATGCTCTATTGCGGCATAGATCTGTCCTTTCTCTTCCTCCACTTCCTCTAGCTATAGTGACGGCTCTAGCTACTATAGTCTGAGGTGGAACTCTCTCTCTTTGGTTTCCCCAATTCTGGGAGGGAGTTCAAAGACTGCTTTGCACGGAGGCTGTAGGCTGAGCTGGCACTCTTCTGGGGTTGCCCTGATTTTGGCACGGGGGACTCTGATTGGATTGATACGAAGGAGTCTGTCTCTCAATTCTAGGACCGTGGCTTCCTTGGCCCACAAAAGGAGATGGGCAATCCTTGAGCTGGTGCCCAAACCCCTGACATCAGAAGCCTTTGCATTCTTGAGAGAGCCAGAGTTCTTGAGAAAGTACTTCGAGGGAAAGGTCTTCCATCTCTCATCAGGGTAATCTACCCATCATTTGACACTGACTGTCCAACTAGATTCTTGGTGGTTTTGGTTAAGGGAAAACTAGGTTAATTGAATGGTAGTCTATGCTTTGTATTAAGAACTAGAATTGGTCACGAAGTTATTGCTTGATTCAGATCGAGAGATGGACAAGTAGTTCACTGACCGTCCCTCTCATAGTCGTGGTCTAACCAAAATCATTCGAATTAGTTCTAGCTTTGATTCTAAGGATTTTCTTCAGATAAACATCTACTGAACTTCTAAACGTAAGGAATTTCAAATTTGTGAATTTCATTCCTTCTTAACCATAATAGATTAAGAAATCGTTTTATGTGAGAATATCGAATTTTAATAAAAATACTCTTCTTCCATTTAATCTAATTTTGGGTAAATACCAATTTGGTGAGTTAACCACAAAAAATATCTAAAGATATTCTTTCTACCACTTAATTTCTCAACCTTAATTCCCTAGGTGGAATTATGGTGAAAATTCCTCTTTTGTTACCAAAAATAAATTCAAATCTTTCTCTACTTAAAAATTCTTCTTTTAACTAAATACAATTATCCTTTTTTTAATAAGCTTAAAATTCCTCTTTTTCTCATTTAATGATTGGATTTCAATTATCATGGGAATTCCTCTTTTATCATAAAATGAATCTATCTAAAATTCATCTTTAAATTAAATAAAATTATGCATTATTCCAAATATACCAAGAATTTCACTTTTATTATTTAAATGATTGAATTCCAAATATGATGGGGATTCCTCTTTTATCATTTAAGTTTTCTCATGCATAAAAATAAATTTAACTAAAAGTTTTTTTTTAAAATTAAATAAAAATATCCATTAATTTAAATATGACAAGAATTCCACTTTTACCATTTATATGATTGAATTCCAAGCATGATGGGAACTCCTCTTTTATCATTTAAATTTTTTCATGAATAAAATAATTATCTAAAATTTCTCTTTAATTTTAAATAAAAATATTCATTATTTTAATATACCAAATTTTCTCTTTCTCCATTGAAATACATGGATCTCCATTATCATAGGAATTCCTCTTTTTGCATAAAAATAAAATTACTAAAAATTCCTCTTTTTCTCTAATTAATTATTTATGCATAAACATTAGAAATTAATTTTCCATGGATTTGATGAAAATTATTCTTTTAGCATAGGATGACTAATCCTAGAATATGGTATGAAGTCCTCTTTTCACATTATGCATAAAAATGATTTTATGTAATAATTTCTAAAAAATTTACCATAGCTCCACTGCTATTACTGATAATTTTTAATAAATTTTGAAAGAATACAACTTTGTAATACTTTTATGATATAATAACTATCATTTGGACCTAAATCCAATTTATGGAATTAATCATAGATTTATCATAATTTTATTAGCATATAAGCATTAAAAATCCATTTTCTAACCTCTAGCTTAACTAGCATAGAGTTTGATCTTTGAATTGAGAATTTATCAATGAGAAGCATCATTTGACTAAGAATTGGTTATAGGAATGACCATTCTTTTGGGGAGAGAGAGATATACATAAAAAGCATCCTAATTAAGCATAAATGTAAAATTTATATGATTAATCAGAATTCTCTATCTTAGAAGGAAGCCCCCAACCAATCAATTGGTTAGTGTGTTGAGAGGAAAGCTCCAAGGATAATTGAAGAGAGAGAGAAGCTCCAATCTCTCCAAAATGTAGAGGATTTTTAAGGGATAATAGAAAATATGCTTATTTTAATGTAATACTGGCATGGTCTAGTTCACAGATCAGAATACAAAAGAATGAGGGTCTATTTATAAGTGACGGAGGCCACTACCTGATTCCAAGTAAGTTCTGGAATTTTCCAGCTTGAGTTTGGTTGAATTTGGACAAGATTTGGACCACTTTAGCTCCCATTTTCATCTAGTTTGATTCAAGAGAGAGGAGAGATAAAAATATCTTAATATTTTTCAATTAAATAGCTGCCGGCATACTTAGGTGGCACACCCGGCATGCATTGGGAGCTCCCAGTGCATTAATGCCAACAGCTACCATTATATTTAGATAGCATCCAACGTGCATTTGTTGAGGATACCCGCTTGTCTCCTGGTTTCTCTCGGAGCATGCAGTAGCTACCAGCGTACTTAGGTAGCACCCGGCATGCATTGGGTCTCTGTGGTACTTGCCAGTAGTAGCTGCCGGTGCATGTCGTTATTGGCATTCCTTGGAAGCTACCCACATGTATTCAGTGCTCTAGGCACATTCTCGTAGGTACCGGCATATTTATGTAGCACCTAGAATGCATTGGGAGCTCCCAGTTCATGTTGGGAGTTACCGGCATATGCATTGGAAGCTATCGGCGTGTCTAGGTAACACTCATCATGCATTGGGTACTCTTCGGGCATGCCAATAGCTATCAGCATATTTAGGTAGCACGCGGCATACATAATTGGACTAGCCCCCTTGAGCCCTTGGGCACGAAAATGGCTCATTACAAGAGCCATTTTCTACACCTCTCACCGGATGATTTTATCACCCGCCCGGCGTACATGGATGTACACCTATCACATGGGATACATTGTGCCATTGGACTGATCCGGACCTCATCACACCAGCTGCGGATTGAGACAGGGTGATATGTGCATCAGATCGTGGATGACCGCATTTGTCAGCTATGCTACCAGGAGGTAGAGACAGAGAAACACTATATTTGTCGATGTACAGTCTATTATGAGATCCGAGGGAGATATCACTGCCTCGGGTTTTGGGCCATTACGCAGGGTCATGGAGTTTGAGGATCAGAGATGCCTGGGATTGTTTCTACTTGAGCTCAGGAGACACAGAGAGACCCTCTTGGCAGACAGGATCGGGTGCATTGATGCTGGTAGCTCCCGGTGCATATCCATAGTTATCAGCATGCATCTGAAGCTACGCGCATGCATTTGGTGCTCTCAGTGCACGCAGATAGCTACCAAATACATAGGTAGCACCCGAATTGGGAGCTCTCGGTGCATGCCGCTAGCTACCAGCATATTTAGGTAGCATCCAAAGATACCTTCTTGCCTCCCCCATATTCATTGGTTGCTCTCCGTGTGCATGCACCAGTTACCACCATACTTAGGTACCACCCGCATTGGGTCTTTTTGGTGCATGCCAGTACCTCCCGGTGAATGTCGACAGTTATCAGCATGCAGCACTGGAAGCTACCCACATGCATTTGGTGCTCTCGGTGCATGCCTATAGCTACCGGCATGCTTAGGTAGCACCGGTGGGTTGGGAGTTATCCACATGTCGACAGTTATCGACATGCCGATAGCTACCGGTAGCACCCGACATGCATTCACTCCTTCTGGTGCATGTCGGTAGTTATCGGCATGGATTGGAAGCTACCTAAATGCAATCGGTGCTCTCGGTGTGTGCCGGTAGCTACTGGCATACTTAGGTAGCACCTGACATGCATTGGGAGCTCCTAGTGCATGCCAACAACTACCAGCATTTTTAGGTAGCATCCGGCATGCATTTAAAGATACCCGTTTGCCGCCTTGGTAGCACGCGGCATGCATTGGTGGTGGGTGCTTCTGGTGCATGTTGGTAGCTCCCGATGCATTTAGGATGCATTGGAAGCTACACGCATGCATTCGGTGCTCCTAGTGCATACCCACAGCTTTAGGCATATTAAGGTAGCATCCGACATGCATTTAAAGATACCCACTTGCCTAGGTAGTAGGTGGGTGCTCCCGGTGCATGCGGTAGCTACCAGCATACTTAGGTAGCACCCATCATGCATTGGGTGCTTCTAGTGCATGCCGGTAGTTGCCGGTGCATGTCAGTAGTTATCAGCATGCATTGGAAGCTACCCGCATGCATTTCGGTGCTTGCCCCGATGCTGGGAGCTTCCGGTGCATGCCGGCAGCCACCACATACATATTTAGGTAGCATCTGGCAATGCATTTAAAGATACCCACTTGCCTAGGTAGCACCGTGCATGCATTCGCCGGTGCTCCCGGTGCATGCCGGTAGCTACCAGCATACTTAGGTAGCATCGTGCATCAATTGGGTGCTTCTTGTGGATGCGGATTGATCGTGGTGCATGCCGGTAGTTATCAGCATGCATTGGAAGCTACTCATGCATTCAGTGCTCTCGGTGCACGCCTATAGCTACTGGCATACTTAGGTAGCACCTAGCATACATTGGGAGCTCCCAGTTCATGCTGACAGCTACCGGCATATTTAGGCAGCATCCTCCATGCATTGAAAGATACCCGCATACCTAGGTAGCACCTGGCATGCATTGGGTGCTCCCGATGCCTACTCGTAGTAGGTACCACCATATTTAGGTAGCAGAGCTGGCATGCATTCGGTGCTCCCGATACCTACTCGTAGTAGGTACCACCATATTTAGGTAGCAGCTGGCATGCATTCGGTTCATCTAGGGCATGCTAGTAGCTCCCACCCATGTCGGTAGTTATCGACATCCATTGGAAGCTATCTGCATGCATTCGGTGCTCTTGGTGCATGTCGGTAGCTACCGACATATTTAGGTAGCACCCAGGTTCTGGTACATACCGGCAACTACCGGCATTTCTAGGTAGCATCCGTACCCGCTTGTGTAGGTAGCACCTGACATGCATTTAAAGATACCCGCTTGTGTAGGTAGCACCTGACATGCATTGAGCACCTGACATGCATTGAGTGATCGTGGTGCATGCCGGTAGCTATCGGCATACTTAGGTAGCACCTGACATGCCGGTAGCTATCGGCATACTTAGGTAGCACCCGACATGCATTGGGTGATCCTAGTGCATGCCGGTAGCTACCGGCATACTTAGGTAGCATCCGTGGGTGCTTTGGGTGCATGCCGGTAGCTCCTAGTGCATGTGAGTAGTTAATGGCATGCATTGGAAGCTACCCGCATGCATTCGGTGCTCTCGGCACATGCGAGTAGCTACCGGCATACTTATCTCTATCACCCGCATTGGGAGCTTCCGCCGGTGTATGCCGACAACCACCAACATAATTTTGTAGCATCTGGCAATGCATTTAAAGATACCTGCTTGCCTAAGTAGCACCTGCTCGCATGCATTCGGTGCTCCCACTGCATGCCAGTAGCTTTTGGGATACTTAGTTAGCACCCCACATCAATTGGGTGCTTCTTATGTATGCGGGTTGATCCCGGTGCATATCGGTAGTTATCGACATGCATTGGAAGCTAATTGCATGCATTTGGTACTCTCGGTGCATGCTCGTTAGCTACGGGCATACTTAGGTAGCACGCAACATGGATTGGGAGCTCTCGATGCATGCCGACACAGCTACCGGCATATCTAGGTAGCATCCTCCATGCATTTAAAGATACCTGCATACCTAGGTAGAACCCGACATGCATTGGGTGCTCTCGATGCATCCTGGCAGGTACCGGCATACATAGGTAGCAGAGCCGGCATGCATTTGGTTCATCTGGTGCATGCCAGTAGCTCCCGCGCATGTCGGTAGTTATCGGCACGCATTGGAAGCTATCTGCATGCATTCGGTGCTCTCGATGCATGCGGTAGCTACGGACATATTTAGGTAGCACCCAACATGCATTGGGAGGTCCTGGTGCATGCGGACAACTACCGGCATTTTAAAGTAACATCGAGCATGCATTTAAAGATACCCGCTTACGTAGGTAGCACCCGGCATGCATAGGTGTTGGTGTGTGCCAGTAGCTACCGGCATACTTAGATAGCAACCGGCATGCATTGGGTGATCCTAGTGCATGCCGGCAGCTACTGGCATACTTAAGTAGCACCCGGCATGCATTGGGTGCTCCGGGTGCATGCTGGTAGCTCCTAATGCATGTCAATAGTTATTTGCATGCATTGCTAGCCACATGCATAGGTGTTGGTGTGTGCCAGTAGCTACCGGCATACTTAGATAGCAACCCGACATGCATTGGGTGATCCTAGTGCATGCCGGCAGCTATACTGGCATACTTAAGTAGCACCCGGCATGCATTGGGTGCTCCGGGTGCATGCTGGTAGCTCCTAATGCATGTCAATAGTTATTCGCATGCATTGGAAGCTAGCCACATGCATTGGAAGCTAGCCACATGCATTCGGTGCTCTCGGTACATGTCGATAGCTATTGCCATACTTACGTAGCGCCCGGCATGCCATTGGGAGATCCTAGTGCATGCCATTAGCTACAAGCATATTTAGGTAGCATCTGGCATGCATTTAAAGATACACACTTGTCTATGTAGCACCCGGCATGCATTGGGTAATCTTGGTGCATGCCGGTAGCTACCGCATGCATTGGGTGCTCTCATTGCATGCCGGTAGCTCCCGGTGCATGTTCGTAGTTATGGGCATGCATTGGAAGCTACCCACATGCATTCTCGGTGCTCTTGGTGCATGCCGATAGCATACTTAAGTAGCACAGAGCATGCATTGGGAGTTGCCGACGTATGCCGGCAAACTACCGGCATATTTAGGTAGCATGCACTTAAAGATACCAGCTTGCCTAGATAGCACCGGACATGCATGGATGCTCTCAGTGCATAGCTGTAAGATCCCTGCCCCCTCACCGCGCAATGGATTTGGGGTGCTAGCAGCGGAAGTAGCACTTCTTGTGCAAGGCAGGATCCCGCACTCGGGGCCTCACCCACCACAGATATCCAGATAGGTGACTAATTCCTCGGTTCCTCCAAAATCGAATTCGGAAAAACTTCCCTTGCCCGGAAAGCACAGGCGATTCCGCTAGGATAAATTTTTACTCTAACGTAGTCAAGGTCATTTCTAGCCAAACTGATCCGACCAAACCTATAAAGACACTTGGTCATATCAAGGAAGAAACTTGCACTCGGATCATAGAAATCAACGCTTTTTTCCCCATCGAGAGGCACAGCCGTTGATTCTTATCCATAGAACAATTACTATATGGGATTTACTTCATCTATCGTATTATAACATAATTGAGTCTCATTTTACGGATCCATCAGTCCAACCTAACCCCATCCACTCCCATGGGTTAGCCAACCGCCCAACCACTGTAGTGACGGGATCTAATTTAGAATTTGGTTAGGTTTTGTCCCGCGTACCAAGAAAAAGAGTTCCCAGGCCCCCTAGCCGGATTTTCAAGCAAATTTAACTCCAGTCACACCACTTACACACCCAATATGAAATTGCCTTTTTCCCATATTCAACTTTTTCCCAGATTCAACTGTACTTAAATTAGTCATTTAAAGAAATCATAGTGTTACTTATCATAAACTTCCAAGTATCCAGTTGAATCTTAATTTCCGGATTATCTATGATATCATTGGCAACTAAAACACTCACCACCTGTTCACTCAGGGGTCTTTTCGATAGTTCCTAGCTCATAGTACCCGGTAAATATTCATTTATAAAAATCAAGATGGAATCCTCGTTGAAGATCAGCAAGATCAACCAACAGATCCTTATAAGAGAGCTATGGACTCATCAGTTGAGGACCAGCAAGGCCAATCAACCAGATCCATACTCGGTTTTAGAAAACAACTCTTACTCCTTGTTCCAATATCTTCCTGGACGTACATGTGGGTATCTTCGGCGACCCAGAGCTCGAGCACCATATGGTCAGCACCCTCTAGGATCCTTTGCAGGTCACCTAGCGCTTCACTCATAGGCCGCTTCCTTGGTCCCTCATCCACTGTAGCGAAAGCTCACCATTTAAATCAAACCGAGGCTGGTCAAGACCTCGGCCGACCTTGCTATGCGAGACATCCTTCATTGACTCTCCATCAGCAGTTGTTGTAACTTTATCAAGTAGGTCTCCATGACCATATTCTCAAAACAGTCAAAATGCTTCCCTAGCATTCTTGACATAAAACAGTCATTTACAAACAGTTCACAAATACAGTTTCTATAATAATGAACTCTGGTCTTTCCACATTGTTCCACATCAATCCATATTACTTAACCCAATTCCAAATCATATGCGTATCCATTCTTAACCAGATACAACAATTTCCATCCCATCACATCAGATTCACTCACTTCACATAACATCCATTCTTATCTTTCTTAAATTACATTACATCTCATCACATCCATTTCTCATTACATCTCATTCATTCACATCTTATATTATTCATTCACATTCTGATTCACATGACATCTCATCTCATCCATTCGCTCATATCGATGTCATATCCATTCACATACATATTCGCATTCATTAATCCACATACACATCCACATTCGTACATCCACATCGATATCCACATCCACATCCGCATCCATACATCCACATCCATATTCACATCCATACATCCACATCCATACATCTATATCATACATTCACATCCACGTTCACATTCATACATCCACATCCATACATCCATATCCACATCCATATTCACATTCAAACACCCACATCCACATTCACATTGACATACATCCACATTCCATTTCTATATCCACATCCACATCCACATCTACATACATCCATATCCACATCCATATCCTTATCCACATTCCACATTTATACATCCACATCCATATCCTTATCCACATTCCACATTTATACATCCACATCCACATTCCATATCTACATCCATCGATCCATGTTTACATCCACACATCCACATTCACATTCATACATCCATATCCACATCCACATCCATACATCCATATCCACATTCCACATTCATACATCCATTTCCACATCCACATCCACATTCACATCCATACATCCACATCCACATCCACATCCACATCCATACATCCATATCCACATTTCTCATTCATACATCCAGTTCCACATCCACATCATACAACCACATCCACATTCACATTCATACATCCACATTCACATCCACATCCACATCCACATCCATACATCCATTTCCACATCCACATCCACACCCATACATCCATTTCCACATCCACATCCATATCCACACCCATACATCCACATCCATATCCACACCCATACATCCACATTCACATTCATACATTCACATCCACATCCATACATCCATTTCCACATCCACATCCACACCCATACATCCATCCACATCAATCTACATCATTCACACATATATCCATTTCCACATCCACATCCATATCCACACCCATACATCCACATCCATATCCACACCCATACATCCACATTCACATTCATACATTCACATCCACATCCATACATCCATTTCCACATCCACATCCACACCCATACATCCATCCACATCAATCTACATCATTCACACATAAAACCACATCATCCATTCATCCATCTACATTAATCCATATCATTCACACATCAAACCACATCATCCATACATCTATCCACATTAATCTACATCATTCACACATCAAACCACATCATCCATTCACATTCGATTTACATGCCATCATTCATTCATATCACGATTCACATGCCATCACATTCCTTCACATCCTATACCATTCATTCACATCCTATACCATTCACATTCATTCACATCCAAATTCACAGGACATCACATTCATTCATCTATTTACATTTATCTGATTCATATCACTTCCATCCATCCACTTACATCTATTTGATTCCTATCACATCTATTTATAGAATGTAAGAGAATTCTTTTTTTTTTGATATAAAGATTCTTTATGCATCTAATTAGGCATAAAGACAACTTTAGTAGGAATAACACTTTTATAAAAATCCTTTTATGCATCTATTTATTCATAAATTCAATTTTAAGGAAATAACAATTTCGAATTAAAAATAAACCTTTTATGCATTTTACTATGCATAAATTCCATTTTAATGAGAATAACACTTTCAAAAAAAATAAATCTTTTATGCATCTATCTATGCATAAATTCAATTTCAATGAAAATAATACTTTCGAAATAAAAATAAATCTTTTATGCATCTTTCTATGCATAAAATCAAAATTGATAAGAATAACTCTTTTGGAATAAAAATAAAATTCTTTATGCGTCTATTTATACATCAAAATTAATGAAAATAACTCTTTTGAATTAAAAGTAAAATTCTTTATGCATCTTTTTATGCATAAAATCAAAATTGATAAGAATAACTCTTTTGGAATAAAAATAAAATTCTTTATGCATCTATTTATGCATAAAATCAAAATTGATGAAAATAACTCTTTTGAATTTAAAAAAATTCTTTATGCATCTATTTATGCATAAAATCAAAATTGATGAAAATAACTCTTTTGAATTAAAAATAAAATTCTTTATGCATCTATTTATGCATAAAATAAAAATTATTGAAAATAACTCTTTTGAATTAAAAATAAAATTCTTTATGCATCTTTTTATTCATAAAATCAAAATTGATAAAAGTCACACTTTTATAATAAAAACAAAATTCTTTTATGCATCTAATTATGCATAAAAATCTACTTTTGATAAAAATCTACTTTTGATAAAAGTAACACTTTTATAATCAAAATAAAAATTTCAATATGCATCCTTCTATGCATAGAAATTAATTGAAAGAAAATAACACTTTTATAATAAAATAATTCTAGTATGCATTTTTCTACGTAGAATGAAAAATAACACTTTAAGAATACATATACGATGGGGATTACTCTTTTTTAATAATAAAAGGTAAAATAATTCTAGTATGCATTTTTCTACGTAGAATGAAAAATAACACTTTAAGAATACATATACGATGGGGATTACTCTTTTTCAATAATAAAAGGTAAAACTTATTTTACACACACAATTTTTAGAAAGTTTTGCCATAATCTCCTTTGTATGGCTGACCATTTTTCAATTTTTAACTCTCTAAAATCAACTAGAATTTCACCAAGAGTAATTAAATCATTCTAATGTAAACATTTTCTACTTATTTAAGAAAAACATTATGAAAAACTTGATTCTATCCATTAATCCTTCATCTAGGATAAAGAAGGGTTGGATTTACTAAAGAAGAGAGGGGAATGCCTTTTCAACGAGGCATAACATCATTATTCACTTTAAAGAAGACAAAAATCATAAAAAACCATAAAATGAAATAGAAAAGAGAAGAATCTCCAACTTACAAGGAGAATTTGAGAGCTTTCCTTTGGCTTGATGGTTTTGAGTGATCTACTCTTCTTTGAAACAAGAGTGGCCACCAATCTTTAGAAGAGGGAAGGTAAAAAACTAATGAATTATGAGTAAATTCACAGTTTTTGGCTCTGGGAGAAGTAGAGTAACAGTGCAGAAACACTATTGAGCTTCAACAAAGGGGAAGGCTTCTATTTATAGGAAAAAGTGAGCCTCTAACCAAGTAAACTGATTCTAGAATTTTCCAGACAGGTTTGGTCCATTTTTGACCATTTTTAGGTGAGTTTAGCTCACTTTTTGGATCTAGTTGAAACAGGAGAGAGGAGAGATAAAAATATCTCATTATTTGGGAGTTTAAAACTCTCCCACACATGTGAAATAGGCACTTCCTTCATGAGGGAAATTCCCCCATATTGAGGTGTCAAAAATGCATCATTTCTTCTAAATATCTCTCTTTTTCAACTATTAACCTTGTCCTTAGTCAACTCTTGATCTTATGTGAGTATTTACTCATTTTTGGGGGATTTTCCTTTTATTCTTCCATTTATCTTCTCCTTACATTTGGATGAATCTTATTTGTCCATAGGAACCTTAATTTAAAATTTTAAAAAAATCTGGACCCCTAGGATAAGGCCTCTTGAACAGATTATACTTGATTTCTAATGCACCTACTGAAAATCTTTTTGAACTTTTGTTTCAGGGAAAATTATTTTGATAAGATGAGATATTTTTTCATCCAAAAATATTTAATAACTGAATCATCTCTCTCTAGAAGATTTTCTCTCTCTAGGCCAAAACAGGTATAAACAAGATCTTTTATATTTCTGAAGAGGGATTTGATTTACAGGGGGGGAATTTGGACATCAAGAGGGGCTGGGGGAGGAATCTTAAATTCTACCCCACTTAAAAGACGTGAGATGGCCTCATCTCGCAAGTGGAGTATGATCTCTTTCATCTTCTTCTTCTTCTTCAATTACTTCCAGCGTTACTGCCTTCTTGGAAGTGGACGGCTGATTTGGGAACAACTCTCTTTGACTTTCCCTATTCTGTGGGGTGGAAGTCTTACATTACTTTGGATTGAAACTGCAGGTTGGATAGAGGGTCTACCTCTGGGATTTCCCTTATTTTGGCGGATAGAACACTGATTACTCTGGAAGGAAGGGCTGGAGTCTGGATTCTTGATCCCTGATTTCCCTGCCCTGAAAACCTTGATCCAAAAGAAGTTGGAAAATCCATATTGCGATGTCCAAATCCTTGATAGTTATAGCATTTCACTCTCTTGTTCAAGGGTGGAACTTGTGAAGTTGAAATCCAAGGGATTGAGTTTCAAAGAAAGGACATTTCTTCCATTCTGGAACTTCCCATATCCTGGGTTTAACCCTGATATCTCTCTAAAATCAACTAGAATTTCACCAAGAGTATTTAAATCATTCTAATGTAAACATTTTCTACTTATTTAAGAAAAACATTATGAAAACCTTGATTCTATCCTTAATCCTTCATCTAGGATAAAGAAGGGTTGGATTTACTAATAAAGAAGAGTGGGGAATGCCTTTTCAATGAGGCATAACATCATTATTCACTTTAAAGAAGACGAAAATCATAAAAAACCATAAAATGAAATAGAAAAGAGAAAAATCTCCAACTTACAAGGAGAATTTGGGAGCTTTCCTTTGGCTTGATGGTTTGAGGGATCTACTCTTGTTTGAAACAAGAGTGGCCACCAATCTTTAGAAGAGGGAAAGGTCAAAAACTAATGAATTATGAGTAAATTCACAGTTTTTGGCTCTGGGGAGAAGTAGAGTAATAGTGCAAAAACACTATTAAGATTCAACAAAGAGGAAGGCTTCTATTTATAGGAAAAAGTGAGCCTCTAACCAAGTAAACTGATTCTAGAAATTTTCAGATCAGTTTGGTCAATTTTTAAAAAATTTTAGGTCAGTTTAGCTCACTTTTTGGATCTAGTTGAAACAGGAGAGATAAAAATATCTCATTATTTGGGAGTTTAAAACTCTCCCACACATGTGAAATAGGCGCCTCCTTCATGAAGGGAATTCCCCTATATCGAGGTGTCAAAAATGCATCATTTCTTCTAAATATCTCTCTTTTTTTAACTATTAACCTTGTCCTTAGTCAACTCTTCATCTTATGTGAGTATTTACTCATTTTTGGAGGATTTTCCTTTTATTCTTCCATTTATCTCCTCCCTACATTTGGATGAATCTTATTGGTCCATAGAAACCTTAATTTAAAATTTTAAAAAAAATGTGGACCCTAGGATAAGGCCTCTTGAACAGATTATACCTTCTGAAAATCTTTTTGAACTTTTGTTTTAGGGAAAATTATTTTAATAAGATGAGATATCTTTCCATCCAAAAATATTTAATAACTGAATCACCTCTCTAGAAGATTTTCTCTCTCTAGGCCAAAACAGGTATAAACAAGATCTTTTATATTTCTGAAGAGGGATTTGATTACACGGGGGACTTTGGACATCAAGAGGGGCTGGGGGAGGAATCTTACAATAGCGGTAGCTACGAGCATACTTAGGTAGAACCCGCCACGCATTGCGTGCTTCTAATGCATGCCGCTAGCTCTCACGGTGCATGTCCATAGTTATCGGCATGCATTAAAAGCTACCCACATGCATTCGCGGTGCTCTCTGTGCATGCATTCGATGCTCTCGGAATACTTAGGTAGCACTCAGCATGCATTGGGAGCTCTTGGACCATGCCAGAAGCTACTGGCATATTTAGGTAGCATCGTGCATGCATTTAAAGATACCCGCTTGCCTAGGTAGCACCCGGTGATCCTTGTGCATGCCGACAGCTATTGTGTAAGATTCCTCTCTCCCTAGCTTTTGAGATGTACATGTGTAAGAACCTTCTCTGCAGTCTCTTGTAATCATCCCCCCTCAGAAATGGAAAAAGATATTGTTTTACCCGGTTTTGGCCTTGAGAGAGAAAATATCTAGAGAGGGTATTCAAAATTGAGATATTTTTTCATACAAAAATTTCCCTGATATCTAAGATGAATTCTCGTGAAACAGAAGTTCAAAATGAACTTTCCAATGTGTATTAGGAATTAATTGAATATGTGTATAAGAGACCTTAGCCTAAGGGTTCACATTTTCAGAAATTTTTGGATTAAGGTCCGAATAAGGTTCCAAAGGACCAATAGGATTAATCCAAGTGTTAGGATGACAAAAATGCAAAGAATGAAACAAAATATCCCAAAAATGAGTAAATGCTCACATAAGATGAAGAGTTGATTGAGTACAGGGTTTCTTAGTTAAAAATTAAGTTATATTAGTAAAACAAAAAGAGATATTTTGGTAAAATGATGCATTTTTGACACCTTAGTAATAAGGAGGGAAAGCCACTTGAGGTAGGTGCCTTTTTTTTATCATCATTTCTTGACATTTTGAATTCAAAAAAATCAAGATATTTTATCTCTCCTCTCTCCTGATGCAAACTAGATCAAAAAGGGAGCCAAACTGATACAAATTGGGTGTCAAACTGAAGCTGGAAACCTCTAGAACTCAGTTGGACTTCGTTAGTGGCCTCCCTCACCTATAAATAGACCCCCATTCGTTTGTATTTTCATATGGAGTAACTTTATGCTAGTGTAATTTTTAGTTTAGTATATTTCTATTATCTCTCTACCTTGGGGCTTCATTAAATCTCTTCTTTCTTGCAGATTACCCTTTCCCCTTGGAGTCCAAGCCTCTTCCATGAGGGCTACACCATTTTTTAAAGGTAAAGAATCAAGCAAACCAAGGGTAAGCCTAAACAATGTTGTTTATGCTCTCTTTTTAATGTTATTCTTCTTCCCAACCTCCCTCATGCTTGGGAAGCATTTTATTTTGTGGTTTTTCTCTTAAAACCATGCTTTTCTTGATTATGATGAATTAATGTTTATGTTTAAGCTTAGGTTTATACATAAACTAATTCTTAGGTTCAAAGTGTGATTTTAACCATTCTCAATTCATAGAAATTACGAGGAAGTTATGGTAAAATTTTCTTGTTAAAAAATAAAGGTTTATACATAAATAATTTTATTCTAAAAGAGGAACTTTGAGTATTATCATTTCATAGAAAATGTGGGAAAGGTATGGCAAAATTTTTAGCCTTAGAAAATGAAATTATGCATAATAATTTTTATGTTAAAAGTGGAATTTTAATAAAATAAATTTTATAAAAAAAGAGGAGTTTTGAAGAACATTATTCAATAGTCAGAAAAATAACGAAGATTATGCACAAATTTTATAGAATCATTGAATGGATGTGAATGGATGTGAAATGATGTGAATGGATATGAAATGTGAAATAATGTGAAATGATGTGAATGGATGTGAATGGATGTGAATGGATGTGAAATGATGTGAAAGGATGTGAATGGATGTGAATAGATGTGAATGGATGTGAAATGATGTGAAAGGATGTGAAAGGATGTGAATGGATGTGAAATGATGTGAAATGATGTGAATGGATATGAATGGATGTGAATGGATGTGAATAGATGTGAAATGGATGTGAATAGATGTGAAATGATGTGAATGGATGTGAAATGATGTGAATATATATGAAATGATGTGAATGGATGTGAATAGACGTGAAATGATGTGAATGGATGTGAATGGATGTGAATGGATGTGAATGGATGTGAAATGATGTGAATAGATTTGAATGGATGTGAATGGATGTGAAATGATGTGAATGGATGTGAATAGATGTGAAATGATGTGAATGTATGTGAAATGATGTGATTGGATGTGAAATGATATAATGGATGTGAATAGATATGAAATGATGTGAATGTATGTGAAATGATGTGATGTGATTGGATGTGAAATTATATGAATGGATATGAATAGATGTGAAATGATGTGAATGGATGTGAATAGATGTGAATGGATGTGAAATATTGTGAATAGATGTGAATGGATGTGAATGGATGTGAATAGATGTGAATGGATGTGAATAGATGTGAAATGATGTGAATAGATGTGAATTGATGTGAAATGATGTGAATGGATGTGAAATGATGCGAATGGATGTGAAATGATGTGAATGGATGTAAAATGATGTGATTGGATGTGAAATAATGTGTATGGATGTGAATTGATATGGAAATAATGTGATTGGATGTGAGGTTATGTGGAAATGATGTGATGTGATATGGATTGATGTAGAAAAATGTGGGAAGATGAGAAATGATGAGGAATAATGTGAAAGGATGTTGAATGATGAGAAACGATGAGGAAAATGTGAAAGAATGTGGAGTGAGGAATGATGGGAATTTTGTTTGGAACTGTATTTGTATTTAAAACCTGCTTTTTAAAGATTTTTTTATGTTAAGAATGCAGGGGAAGCATTTTGACCATCTTGTGAATGAGGTCGTGTTGTGGGGCTAAGTGAAAAAGTTCCAATAGGCTAACGGAGAGTCAATGAAGGACGTCTTGCATGGCAATGTCATCCAAGGTCTTGACCAGCCTCGGCTTGATTTAAATGGTGAGCTTTTGGTACGGTGGATGAGGGACCAAGGAAGTGGCCTATGAGTGAAGCACTAGGTCACCCTATGATGGAACCTAGAGGGTGCTCACCATACGGTGCTCGGGCTCTAGGTTGCCAAGGATACCCATGCGTGCATCAAGGAAGAACATGAGTTGTAGTTTGTTTTCTGAACACAGGCATGGATCTGGTTGATTTACCTTGCTGGTATTCAACGGATGAGTTCATGGCTCTTTTACATGGATCTTGCTGGTTGATCTTGCTGATCTTCAACTAAGAGTGCATATGATTTTTATGTGATTATATTCCTAGGTACTATGGGGGGCTAGGAACTATTGAAAAGGCCCCTAAGTGAGCAGATGGTGAGTGTTCTGGTTGCCAATGATGCCATAGGCACACTCAGGAAGGGGTGAATGGAATACTTGATTAAATTCCTGGGTACTATGGGCTAGGAACTATCAAAAAGGCCTTTGAGTGAGCAGAGGGTGAGCGTTCTGGTTGCCAATGATGCCATAGGCACGCCGAGGAGGAAGGAATGACTGAAATTTGATTTTTTGATTGGAAAGTGAAAAATTTGAAAATTGGATCTGGATATTTTGCAGGATTACGATCAATAATACTATGGTTTCATTTCAAGTTTGCTTTAAAGACACTTGAATCTGTAAAAGGCAAGTTCATATTGGGTGTGTAAGTGGTGTGTCTAAATTGTATTTTGCATGAGTGGCGGTTAGGGGGCCTGGGAACTCTTTTCTCTAGTACCTAGGACAAAACATAACCAACTTTCTAAATGGATCCTAGGACAAAACATAACCAACTTTCTAAATGGATCCTATCAATATATTGGTTGACCCATGGGACTGGATGGGGTTAGGCTGGGCTGATGGATGCCTATAATTAAAATTCAATTATGTTCAAGTTACAATAGTTGAAGTAAATCATGGATGATCCTTGTTCTATGGAAAAGAACGGTTGTGCCTCTTGGTGGGTAAAGAAGCGTTGGTCTCTATGATCCAAATTCAAGTTCTTTCCTTGATCCGGCCATGTGACCTGCGGGTTCGGTCGGAATGAAAAAGGGTAAATTAAGGCTCTTGACCAGGTTAGAATAAAATTCTCCTGGAGGAATAGCCTATGCTTTCTGGGCAAGGGAAGTTTTTTTTTAGTTTGGTTTTCGAAGAACCAAGGGATTAGTCTCTTGTCTGGACATTTGTGGGCGAGGCCCTAAGTGGGAAACCCTACCCCGCGCGTGAGGTTGCTACTTTCGTTGCTAGCTTCCCGGATTTCGGTGCGCGAAGGGCGGCAGGGGTCTCACAGCTGGTATCAGAGCTTTGTTAAAAGCTTAAGAAGGAAAAATGAATTTTATCAAAAATTTATAAACTCAAAAAGAGCATTTACATATTGTATTCTCATTCCTTAAGCTTCATTAATGAAGACTTTTAATCAATGAATTGGATTTTTAGATGGAAGTACCGCAATTGTGTGGAATCCTTGACTTGCTTGAGGCCTAGATTTAATAACTCCAAGGACCGTGACCACCCATATATACCATGGGTATACTACAGCTCTTTACTTGATAATATATACGAGTGAATCTAAGACCTTGAAGTTATAATAAGCAAAAATGTTATCCTAGATGATGAATTCGAATGCTGGGTTGATATGATTTTAGAATTTTGGTTGAGAGTTGATGAATTGATTTGGATTCTAATTGAAAGATGATGATTTTTGAATTCTGGTTGAAAGAATTGATGAATTGATTTGGATTCTAATTGAAAGATGATGATTTTTGAATTCTGGTTGAAAGAAGATAAGTTAAATAAAGCCACAATGAGGATGAATGAAGAGAATTGCAATGATGATGTTACTAACTGGAAGACGATTATGACTTTCAACAGTTTGACCTTTGACCCAATAGACCCAATTGAGGAATGACAAATTGAGAACCTAAGTAAATGAAATTTCCATGGGAAGTGTTCAGAAGATGAAATTACTGGTCTGATGGACCATTTTTGTGTTAAGGATATCAATGAACTATTTTCTGATGTTGAGTTATGTATGCTTCTTCTTATAGAAGAGATCTTTATCCCAGGATTGTGTGAGGGTTGATCAAACTTTAAGGAACCCCAGAATCACTTGGATCTAAAGATGGATTTGAATTATAAATAAAGTGGTCTTTTCACCTAAGATTCTTTGAGTGTCTATTAAGTTGGAAAAATGGACTTGATTAAGAATAGAAAAAGTCCCACCCTAGGAGTAAGAAGATGATTCTTACCGATATATCACATCTTGCGTTTTTCAAGTGGGGTAGGCTTCTTCTTATAGAAGGGATCTTTATCCCAGGATTCTGTGATGGTTGACCAAACTTTAAGGAACCCAAGAATCAGTTGGATCTAAAGATGTGTAAGATTCCTCCCTCTGGCTTTTGAGGTGTGCAGGTGTAAGAGCCTCCCCTTCTGATCTTATAATTATTCCCCTCTCTCTGAAATAAAAGAAAGATCTTGTTTTATCCTGTTTTGGCCTAGAGAGAGAAAATGTCTAGAGGGACGTAATTCAAAATTGAGATATTTTGTGATATAAAAATCCTCCTAGTGTCTAAAATGGTTTCCCTTGAAAAAAATATTCAAAAAGAAATTTCCAATGTGCAATTAGAATAAATTGAAATCAGGTAAAAAGGACTTTAGCCTAAGGGTCCAGATTTTCTGAAATTTTTAAATTAAGGTTCCGATGGACCAATCAGATTAATCCAAATGTAGGGAGGAGATAAATGGAAGAATAAAAGAAAATCCCCCAAAAATGAGTAAATGTTCACATAAGATGAAGAGTTGACTAAGGACAAGGTTATTAGTTAAAAAAGAAGAGATATTTAGAAGAAATGATGCATTTTTGACACCTCAGTGTGGGGAATTCCCCTCATGAAGGAGGCACCTATTTCACGTGTGTGGTTGAGTTTTAAACTCGCAAATAATAAGATATTTTCATCTCTCCTCTCTCTTGCTTCAACTAGATCCAAAAAGTAAGCTAAACTGACCTAAAAATGGTCAAAAATTGACCAAACTAATCTGGAAAATGCAAGGATCAGTTTGCTTGGCTGTAAGAAAGCATTATGGGCCCAAGGCCATGGACAACCAGTAAGTAGGTGTGAACTCTTGGGTGGAGTATAAATACCAATGTAAATGGGATTTTGGCTGATTGATGATAATGTTATTTGTTCCAAGAATCAATGGTGAGCTTCTCCCTGAGATGCTAAGAGGTGACTCCTTCATGAGCCACTCCCTTGGTGAGGGACTAACCCACCCCTGTTACTTTCTTTCATGGTGACTCCTTCATGAGCCACTCCCTTGGTGAGGGACTAACCCACCCCTGTTACTTTCTTTCATTGGTATCAGAGCATGGCTTTTGATCCATGATTTTTAATTTTTCTTTTCTTCTTCTCATTTCGTGAAATTTTTGCTTCATTTGATTCATGGGGGAAGGGGATATGGCTAAGGTAGAGTTTGTGGTTCAAATCTGAGCACATGGACCTAATTTTTTTGAATGAGTGGACCAAATTGGGGAAAATTCACTAATCTTGATTAGCAATTCTTAATCAAAAACGTTTTTCTGTTTGGGAGCTTTCTTGAAAACCCTAGCCATGGAATCTCAACATGAGCAAAGGGCATTGAGTCTCCAAGTCAATTGGGAGTGAAAGCAACTTTTCAAGCACACCATAGAGCACCAGAAGAGGGGCGGTGAACTGCAGTAACCCGCCTCAGAAAATGCCATTTTTCAAGCTCACAAAGAGCTTGGCTTACTAAGCCAAGCTCCCCATTAAAGCTTGGGTATGTTCTCTCATGTATGTAGCAATGTTTTATGAAGTATTTCACCTATTTTCCATGAGCAATGGGGCTCCCAATGTGGCTGAAAATCACTACCAAAGCTACCCACGTTTTTCACCAAAGTGACCCTAATCTTCATCTCCTTCAACAAATTCAAGCATTAAGGCTTCCCGGGTGACATTGGTGAGTTGCTCCATCACTTCCTTACAATTTTGAAGCATTCTTTCAAGCTATGGAGTGAATTAGGGTTTTATTACACATAAAATCCTAATTTTCAGAAATTGGACTTTAATCATAGCCATTCATGCTCTTCTTTGTGCATTATGAATGCTTGAATGCTACACATAGCCATTCAATGCTATGTCTTGCATATTGGCATAAGTGAGCATAGCTTTTGGCACATTTGGGGGATTGAATACATACTTCACATGATTTGGATGTTGTTGATGTATGTGGAGATGTATTGACATTGCCATGAGTGGATGTGATGAAGGAAGCACTATGAACCATGTATTATGATATGAATGAGCATGAGTCATGCTATAAAAATTGTAAGTCAACTCGACTCATTCATTTGAGCTTGTAACCACATTCCACTCACGATTGTACCCCACTTTATTCCTAGAATCTAGAATGAAGTAAGGGTACCTTGGCATTTGGAGAAGAGGCCAAGGGGAGAATGTCTTGAATCTTCCTTGCCGTTAGTGCCGGGTAACGCGGTAAGGAAGAGGATTAGGTACTTGGTGGTAAAGAAATGGCCTCAACCTTCACCTTGGGATGTAAACTTGGTGAAGGGGTGAGAAGTGCTTGGCCGAGAGATCGGCAAGCATCGACGCACTTCATCGACCACTTCATTCGACTTGAGCAAACAAGCAAATCCTCTACATCGACTTCTTATGCAAAAGGACAAAATTGATGCCATAAGGTCACATGCTTAGATGGAAAAATGATTGAGGATTGATTTGCTTACAGTGGTCAAATGCATAAGGATTTTAATACTTGATTGAGATGCTTTGATTTGATTGAGATTTGGTGCAAAAAGAGGGGAGACTATGGCAAAATTTTTGCAAAATTTGCCTACTTATAGCCAAGACAAATCCTTGAATTTCTAGGGTTTTTCAAAAGCTTTTCAAATCTGTCCTGAAAGCCCTTCAATCTACCCAAAAACCTCTTTCAAACAAGCTAAAGATCACTCAAATCGGAGTAGTATTGAGCGATCAAAGTCAAGAGTTGACTTTCAGCTAGAACAGTTGATTGGTCAAAGGTTGTTGACTTTTTCAAATCTGTTTTTGGGGATCCTTACTCGTCTCGTCAAGAGCTTCGCATCGATATAAAGATCACCCAAATCGGATAAGAATTGGGCGGTTAACATCAAGAGTTGACTTTCAAACGGTATAGTTGACTGGTCAAAGGCTGTTGACTTTTTCAGATCTGTTTTTGGGGATTCTTATTCGTCTCGTCGAGAGCTTCGCGTCGATATAAAGATCACCCAAATCTGATACCGTTTGAATAGAGAAAAAAATCAAGTAAGTGGTCTTGCAACAGGAGGGATTAATTACGCGCATGGAAATGACTAGAGGAGGTCAAAACAAGGGAGCCCGGAATGAGAATGATCAAAGACAACTGGAATCAATGATGGCAACGAGTTCATCAATGAGGAATGAAGAAAGTTCAACCATAAAAGCACCATCTCCAGATGAATCTCAGCCAGTGGAAATGCCTCAATCTTTGGGAACTACTCCGCTAACAGTGGACATGATGTTAATGGCTATGGAGAGTATGTTTCAAAGGATTGAAAATAACCAAACAAATCGGCAACAACAATTTGGTGAACACCTCATGGAACGGTTCGACAAGTGACACCACTACCTGGATAACGTGATGCAAAGAGGGTTAAAAGACTTGGAGAAAGCCATTAGTGAATTGGCTCCTCTCAAGCTCAACCAAGAAGCCGATATGAATGCAATGGATGGTGTACATTATGATGCCAAACATGATGGAAAGCCTTCTATGCCAGAAGAGAACAAAGTAAAACAAATGATGCCACCTCAAATGATGCCACATTCTTCTTACATGGACAAGGGCAAGAGACCTATGGGTGATGCTTCTTATGAGAGATCAAATGCCAGTATTCCAAGAACTTCATCCTTTATGCAAGATGCAAGAAGAGGGTATGAACAGAAGGGATTTAAAGATGCAGGTGATTGGCAATTGGAAGATGAGCAAATGCATAGACACTTGGGTGAAGGAAGAGGATTTCATGATCCAAGAGCACGGCAGAGGGGTTCAAGAATGCATGGTGATTTTGACAATGCTGTGAAGGACAAAATCATATTTAATAAGTTCAAAGGAGAATCAAATTCTATCGAAGACTTTGAAGAGTGGGCAAACAAGATGGATCTCTACTTCGAAATCAGCCCAAGGAGCGAGATTGCCAAAGTCTACTTCGCCTCACTTCATCTTGAAGGTTTTGCTCACACTTGGTGGAGGAAGAAGCAATCTCATGGTTATGTCATCACTACTTGGGAAGAATTCAAGAATGACATGGCAGAAGAGTTTGCTTCTCGCATGCAAAGGGACAATCACATTGTGGAATGGGACAAGCTAGAGCAAATCACTACCGTGAAGGAATATTCTCACAAGTTTCTAAAGCTTCTATTATACTTGGACAACTTTGATGAGCATTATCTTGTTGTCAAGTATATAAGGGGCTTGAAAGCTCCTATTGGTGGTGATGTCAAGTCTCATGAACCCACCACCACTTTGAAGAAGGCAATGATGCTTGCAAAAATTCATGAAGAGAAGTACTTGACAAAGTGGGCTAGCAAAGGGAATATCAAAGGGAAAGTGATCACAAGGACTGAAATGGGTTCTCATGCAAACACAAGACCTAATCTTCCAAGATTTCCTACCGTGTATGGTAGAGGGTCTAATAGACTTCCATTTAAACCACCATTTATGTCCAACAAAGCTACATACAATGAGTCCAAGCCAACAAATGGGGGTTCAAAAAGCAAGGTTATCAAGGAGGACCGTTTGCATGAAATGAGGCTCAAAGGTCTATGTTTCAAATTTTACTAAGACCATGGAGTCATTGCTTATGAAAGTAGAAAGCTGAATGACAAAGAAAGACAACTCCATGTGTATGAGCAAGAGATGATTGCTATACTCCATGCTATTAAGAAATGGCACCATTACTTATATGGGAGTCATTTTTATGTGAGAAGTGATCATAGGGTGCTGAAGTATTTCCTCACACAACCCAATTTGTCTCCTAAGCAAAGAAGGTGGGTAGCAACACTACAAAACTATGATTTTGAAATCACATACACAAAGGGCAAAGAAAATGTGGTTGCCGATTCCTTATCTCGTATGTGGGCCTGCTCATTGTATGCTATTTCTGAGGTGCATAAAGATTGGATCATGGAGATACAAGAAGAGTACTTGTTTGATGAAGAAACCTCACAAATAGTTCAGAAATTACAGCAAGGTGTATGTGAAGAGTTACCCCATTATGAGCTGAAAAATGGTCTCCTCTACTACAAAGGAAAAGTCTACTTGGTTCCTACTTCATCATTTATCAAGAAGATCATGGAAGAGATGCATTGTACTCCTATGGCTGGTCATTTGGGTGTGTACAAAACCTTTGATGCAATAAGGAAAAGTTTCTTTTGGAAGGGGATGTGGAAGAGCATTCATGCTTATGTAAGTGGGTGCCGGTCATGTCAATTGAACAAGGATCCTACACATAAACCGGGAGGTTTGCTTCAGCCATTGCCCATTCTCGAAGGCAAATGGAGTCATATATCAATGGATTTCATTACTAACCTTCCGCGCACAAAGAAAGGGTGGGACAGCTTGTATGTTGTGGTGGATAGATTGACCAAAGTGGCCCATTTCATTCCTTCCAAGGTCACATATTCAGCCCAAAATGTTGCCAAGCAGTTTGTTGATGGGGTTTTCAAGTTGCATGGTATGTCGTCACAAATTGTGAGTGATCGTGATGTCAAATTCATGAGCACTTTTTGGAGAACATTGTTTGAATATATGGGAACCAAGCTTACTCCAAGCACTGCCTATCATCCCGAAACCGATGGTCAAACAGAAAGAGTAAACAAATGGGTGGAAACATATCTACGCCACTATTGTCATGATACTCAAAGCACATGGGATGATTGGTTACCTTTGGCTGAGTTTGTTTACAACTCAACATATCATGTGAGCATTGGCATGTCACCCTTTGAGGCTTTATATGGTTACAAGGTCAATTTGCCTATGTTGGTGGGTACATATGAGACTTCTAACCATAATGCCAAGGAGGAAGCTGAAAGGATGCAAGCTTTGTTGCAACAATGCAACAAAGCTTTGCAAAAGTAATTTGAAGGTTGCACAAGAGAAAATGAGACAATATGCCAATGTTCATCGAAGACCATTGGAATTCAAAGTGGGAGATTGGGTTCGTTTGAGAATACCCAAGTCAAGATATGCGTCTTTGAAGGGAAGCACCAACACCAAGCTAGCTCATCGCTACTATGGTCCTTTATCAAGTGATACAAAGAGTTGGGGAGGTTGCATATCAACTCTTACTTCCATCTACAACAAAGATTCATGATGTGTTTCATGTCTCTGACTTGAAAGGATATGTGGGTATGATCGATCAAATGGTTGATGAGTTACCTCCAATGAATGAAGAGGGAATGATTGAATACATTCCAGAAGCTATCTTGGGTACAAGGAAAAAGGTACTTCGCACTCGTACCTTGGTGGAGTATCTTGTTCAATGGAATGGTTTACCTAAGGAAGAAGCTTCATGGCAACCTATTTCAGCATTGGAGGGATATGAAGCATTGATGATAGAGCAATATGGGTTGGTGTAAATTCAGCCACATGGAACATTCTTCTCCGAATTTGGGGTATTCATTTGAGGTTTCGAGGACGAAACCATTGGGGAAGGGATGGTTTGTAAGAAAGCATTATGGGCCCAAGGCCATGGACAACTAGTAAGTAGGTGTGAACTCTTGCTCTTTATGGATTTTTTCTTTCTTTAAAATGAAAATGGATGTTATGCCTTGCTCGAAAGGCTTTCCCCCTGCTCTTCATTATTGAATTCAGCCTTTCTATGTCCTAGATGTGTAATCAAATTTATGGAATTAAACTTTTCATATTGTTTACTCTTAAATAAAGTGAAAATTGATTAGATTATAATCATTTAAATCATCTTGGATAATCTATAATAAGTTTTAGAGTGAAAAATTTGAAAAATGGTCAGCTATACAAAGGAGG
Source organism: Cibotium barometz (assembly GCF_041138505.1). Lineage (NCBI taxonomy): Eukaryota > Viridiplantae > Streptophyta > Polypodiopsida > Cyatheales > Cibotiaceae > Cibotium > Cibotium barometz. The sequence continues at coordinate 19,276,186 of NC_141052.1, forward strand.
TTATGGCAAAATTTTCTTAAATTTGGTGAAGTAAGTTTTATCTTTTTATTATTCAAAAAGAGTAATCCCCACCTCTTATGTATTCTAAAAGTGTTATTTTTATTCTATGTATAGAAAAATGCATATTAGAAATATTTTTATAAAAGTGTTATTTTCATTAGAATTAATTTCTATGCATAGAAACATGCATATTGAAAATATTTTGATAATAAAAGTGTTACTTTCATCAAAATTGATTTTTATGCATAAATAGATGCATAAAAGAATTTTTTTAATTATAAAAGTGTTACTTTCATTAAAATAAAATTTATAAATGCATAAAAGAATTTTTTTAACTATAAAAGCGTTACTTTTATCAAATTTTGATTTTATGCATAGAAAGATGCATGAAGAAATTTATTTTTATTTCAAAAGAGTTACTCTCATTGATTTTGATTTTACGCATAGAAAGATGCATAAAAAATTTATTTTTATTTCAAAAGAGTTACTCTCATTAATTTTGATTTTATGCATAGAAAAATGCATTAAGATTTTTTTTTATTTCAAAAGGGTTATTCTCATCAATTTTGACTTTATGCATAGAAAGATGCATAAAGAAATTTATTTTTATTTCAAAAGAGTTATTCTCATCAACTTTGATTTTATGCGTAGAAAGATGCATAAAGAAATTTGCTTTTATTTCAAAAGAGTTATTCTCATTAATTTTCATTCTATACATAGAAAGATGCATAATTTTTTTTTGAATTTCAAAAGAGTTATTCTCATTAATTTTGATTTTATGCATAGAGAAATTTATTTTTATTTCAAAAGAGTTACTCTCATTAATCTTGATTTTATGCATAGAAAGATGCATAAAGAAATTTATTTTTATTTCAAAAGAGTTACTCTCATTAATTTTGATTTTATGCATAGAAAGATGCATAAAGAAATTTATTTTTATTTCAAAATAGTTACTCTCATTAAAATTGATTTTATGCATAGAAAGATGCATAAAAAATTTTTTATTTCGAAAGTGTTTTTCTCCTTAAAATTGAATTTATGCATAAATAGATGCATAAACGGATTTTTATAAAAGTGTTATATTTTCCACTAAAGTTGTTCTTATGCATAAATAGATGCGTAAAGAATCTTTATATAAAAAATAAGAATTCTCTTACATTCTATAAACAGATGTGATATGAATCAGATAGATGAGAATGAATAGAGAATGGATGTGATGAGAATAGAAGTGATGAGAATGAGAGGTAAATAGATGTGATGATATGTGATGCGAATCAGATAGATAAGAATGAATGAATGGATGGATGCGATGAGAATAGGAGTGACGAGAATGTGAGGTAAATAGATGTGATGAGATGTAATGCGAATCAGATAGATGGGAATGAATGGATGATTGGATGTGATGAGAATGAGAGGTAAATAAATGTGATGTGAATAAGTTAAATTCAAATGAATAGATAAGATGTGATGTGAATCAGTTAAATTCAAATGAATAGATAAGATGTGATGTCATGTGAATCAAGATGTAAATGAATGATACAGGATGTGAATGAATGTGTTAGCATGTGAATCGGGATATGAATGAATGATATAAGATGTGAATGAATATGTTAGCATGTGAATTGGGATGTGAATGAATGATATAGGATGTGAATAAATGTGTTAGCATGTGAATCGGGATGTGAATGAATGATATAATATGTGAATGAATGTGTTAGCATGTGAATCGGGATGTGAATGAATGATATAATATGTGAATGAATGTGTTAGCATGTGAATTGGGATGTGAATGAATGATATAGGATGTGAATGAATGTGATAGCATGTGAATCGGGATGTGAATGAATGATAAGGGATGTGAATGGATGTGATGTGATGTGAATCGAGATGTGAATGAACGATAAGGGATGTGAATAAATGTGTTAGCATGTGAATCGAGATGTGATGTGAAATGGATGTGATAAGATGCGATGTAAACTGGATAGATGTTAATGTATGTGAAGTGATGAGATATATGGGTAGATGCAAGTGGATGAGATCTGATGAGGATAAATGAGGAAATAAGTGATGAGATAGAAAAAGATGTGACTAGATGAGAATGGGAATACTTATGAAATGAATGTGGATTGACGTGAATGGATGTATGGATAATGTGGATTGATGTGTGGATAATGTGGATTGATGTGGATAGATGTATGGATGATGTGGATTGACATGTGGATGGATGTATGGAAGATGTGGATGAATGTGTGCATAATGTGGATTGAGGTGGATGGATGTATGGATGATGTGGATTGATGTGGATGATGTGGATGGATGTATGGATGATGTGGATTGATGTGTGGATGATGCAATTGGATGCGATTTGGATGCGATTGGATGCGATTGGATGCGATTGGTGGATGTGGGAATGATGTGATTTGATAGGGATCGAGGGAAGAAAAAAAAATTTGTGGGAAGATGAGAAAAGATGGGGACTAATGTGAAAGGATGTGGAGTGATGAGAAAAGATGGAAATATTGTTGGAACTATATTTTTATGTGAAATCTGTTTTTAAATGATTGTATTATGTCAAGAATACTAGGAAAGCATTTTGACTATCTTGTGAACGAGGTCATGGAGACCTATCTGTTAAAGTTGCAACTGCTCAGATGGAGAGTCAACGGAGGACGTCTTGTGTAGCAAGGTCGATCGAGGTCTTGACCAGCCTCGGTTTGATTTAAATGGTGAGCTTCCGGTATAGTGGATGAGGGACCAAGGAAGCGTTATATTAATTTTAATGCATAAAAATTTAGATGCAAAAAGAGGAATTCCCACGATATTCTAAGTACAAACAATTTAAATATCAAAAGAGGAATTTTTGGGCATATTTCAAAAAAGGTATATTCATATACATGGATATTTATATTTATTTAAAAGAGGAATTTTCATCGTACTTTAATTAGGAAAATGCATAAATTAATTTCGGTGTTAAAAGAGAAGGTTTCACCATAATTCTACATAGATAATTTAGGATGTTGATGCCAAGGTTCAAATGGAGAAAATAATATTTTAGAATGTATTGTTTTGGCAAAATCATGAGACGTGGGAATCGGTAGATAGCCAGATCCTCTCGCAAGGCTCTTCACAGATCTCAGCCAAGTCCCTTCAAAGGTGAAGGGGAACACTTAGGCAAGGCTGTGGAAAAGTTGATCGAAGCCATGGAAGAATACTTCAATGTCACTGGGGTACAATGAAAAAGTAAAGTGGCTTTTGCCAGGATAAAGATTGTAGAAACAGCCAGAGCTGCGTGGAGAAACCACTGCAAAACAAACTGCTTGGATCGAAACACCAAGACATGGGATGATCTCAAGGCATACCTCCAGAATAGATCCAGTGGGTGAATTCTAGGTAGCCTTCGCCGTCGTAAGGGAGAGAATCCTAAGAACATTGGTGTGTGGAAGCAACCTAAGGATTGTTACTTGATATGTGCGGGGAGTATTCGAGGTTAGGTTGTGTACTTCTCTCCTCTTTGAGCTATGAGGGAGACGGTATGTGGATTGTATGAGCTCATGGTCTACGGAATATTGTGTATGCTGGTATCTTATCTGTTTCTCTCTACATGGTGTTAGAATGGTGTGGTGCTAGTGTGTGTGAGGCTAATGGTGAGAGGTTATACAACACAAGCTAGTCAAATGCCATGGTAGATAGTGTCAAGTAGAGGTCTTGAAGGTCTAGCTAGTGAGAACGACTAGTCCTAGGTATATATCCCAAAGAGAACCATAATTCCTTCCTCTCCTTTCCTTTCTCCGCATGGATGGCCCAAGATAAAGAGGTGATGAGGAGGACCAAAGAGTTGTTTATAGATATAATACAAAAATTTGGTGATCACAATGGGACGCTCATATAGGCCAAGTATAGTTTTCTTTTTAAATTTTGTGAGTGGGTGTAGTGTATCCCCAAGGCTAGAGCTTTTGGTGCCACCTCACCTCTATTGTCTCCTCTCAGAAGAATGAGTTATAGGCATGCACATCCAAGGGTCTTCCCCCCCATCTACTTGTCCTACCCTTTTGCCAGCTCCTTGGCTACTATCCTCAGGCGTGTGCACGTGTGAAACTTTCAACCTTCAAAGGTGCTATTATAAAAGATGCTCAAGACCATGTGCATCAGTTTCTCATTATGTGCAACTCCCATAAAATGAGATGATGTATGACTGGTCTTGTTCCTGACTACTTTGGAAGAGAGTAGTGGTTTAGCTAGTTCCACTTTCCAGATTGGCTAAGGTAGCATTTATTGGCTACCATTTGGCGAAGGTAGCTAGTAGTGGTTTAGCTAGTTCCACTTTCCAGATTGGCTAAGGTAGCATTTATTGGCTACCATTTGGCGAAGGTAGCAATTATTGGCTACTTAGATACCTTCTGGCCAAGGAACTACTATGATGTCATCGTCTAAGCATTAGAAGAATTCGGAGCTCATTTTGGGGCCCTATAAGAAATTCACTATTTTCTTATTTATCTTGCTCTTAAACTACGTAAAATAGTCACAACAGGTCCAAAACCGTCAGTTTGAGGTAATAATATACTGTTGCTCACAAACAACGAGGTCTTATCATTAAAAGCTTTGAGAAGATACCTTTTTCATAGGTTTGGCTCACACGTATGAACGATTCTTCTGTCAGTATTACATAACTAATCCCTCTCATTTCAAATTTAAAAATGTGTAGTGCCTTCTTCAACTCTCAAACAAAATAATATATAGTAAGAAAGAATACATCGCATTGTTGCGAAACATGGCAAAAGGAGAAACCAGTAGGAAACGACTTCATCATTTCCATGTCGACTTGGAACAACAGTATGCACCGATATTGAATCGCCAAAAGAGTTTGCATCTATGCACTGAGCAAAGAGACATGCTGCAGAAAGGAGGTTTGCAGCATATAGACTTGTGGTGTGACGGAGGCATCTATTCAACATGCATCATTAGAAATTCAACACCTCCATTCTCTAATTCAACAACTCTATTGAAGTTTGTAGGCAATGGAGTAAATGGATTGTATGGATACGTCTCAGCTCAATGTGCTAATGCAAATATGTACAAGAATTTATATCTACGAGAGGAGGCAAACAGAAGGCAAGATAAGATAGACTGTGTGGCATTGAAGCAACTTCTAGAAAATGAGAAGGAAGAACATAAAAAGACAAAGGCAATGCTACTGAAAGCGAGGAGAAAAGGCATTGTATTAGGAGAGAGACTACGTAATAGAAAAATACGGAACATTGCAGAGTTGAAGGCTGGCTCTAGAGGATGTAAGCGCAGATTTCAAAAAGCAAGGTGTGACGATATCTCATTGTTAACTTCCATTAATGAGCATCCAAATTGTTTAAACGAATGAAGAAGTTCCAAAAAATTTCAATGTAAATCAATGAACTTTTAAAGGTGAGTTATAATTGTCTCATTGTATAATTGTAGATGTGTTTCTTTCTTGTTGTAGGGAAATTTTAAGGCTTGGTGAAGTAAATGAAAATTCCAATCTTGTTCCAGTGAAGCAAATAAAAGGTTTAGTCTCTAAAGTTGTCATGCAGAGCTTGATAGATGAAAAAAAGTTCAAAAGGGTGAAACGTGATGCTGTCGAAAAGTTTATATCAGAAAGTAGAGTTGATGTCAAAAAAATTCAAGAAGCCCTAGATATAAGTGGGGTGAGTAGAAAAGGATATGCTTCAATCTTTAACATCGTTTCTTCTACTCTCAAAGATCATCGGATAAAACGTGTATTGTTACCCACCCCAGCAGCAGTGTGGTGCCAAAGAGGTCTTCTAAATCAGGAAATAGATGACTTCATTGGACAATATTTACATATCGAAAATGTATATGAAGGGGCCAAAGGAAGGACTGTATATGATCCTTTGAATAATATTTTTGTGGAGCTGCAACAATTACAGAGAAGAATGGTGGAGTTTTATTACATCACATTTGAGGAATGTAAAGGAGTTTTAAAGTTTGTTATTAAGCTTGATGAATGTGAAATTGTAAAGGAAAAGAAGATAGAAAGATTGACTATTACCTTGATGAATCGGGCACTTGATCCATCAATCACAAAGACCAGTTCAAAGTACTTTAGCATTCAATCAAAAAAACATGTATGGTGGTTGGGATCATTTGAGGTATGGATTTTCTTATTTTGGTGTTAGTACATGCTCCAGATAAGCCAGAAGAAGAGAATCAATCAGGGAGCAAATGTTCTCAGGGAGATCAGGAAGGCACAAAAGGCTGTAGGCTTCGCAATGCCCATGGCTCCTTTCCAGAGACTTGTGAGGCAAGTATGTGACTATTGGGGTGTTGGATTCAGGTGGTGTAGGATAGGCCTTCTCACCCTACAGGAGGCAGCAAAGGATTTTCTCATAGAGTTCTTCAAGGATACCATGCTAGTTGCTACCCATGCACATAGGGTGACAATAATGAAAAAGGATATTAACACGTTAGTGAGAGTAAGGTACATATATGATAAAATTCTGAATGCAGAAGACTGGGATGATATTAAGATGAGAGACTGGGATGATATTAAGATGAGAGACATCTTATTAATACCACCAAGCAGGAAGCAATCTAAGGATGAGGTGAAGATAAAAGAGGTCACACACAACTATGAGACTAGAGGGAAGTCAGTCTATGAGGATTTAATGAAACAACAAGTGAAGGATTCATCTTCGGACCTAGAGTCAGAAACACTTGTTAAGGAGTTGAAGATACAGGAGAGGCTTCTAGAATTGGGCCCCAAAATTAAAATAAAATTAGAGACCACTGATTTTGATATGGCTGATTTGGAGTTCAGGCTCACTAGATAAAAGCTCTTTCCCAGAGGAAGTCGTACCTGGTAGATACTCTCATCCTGGCTACTCTCTAGTATGTGTTTTCCAAGATTAATTTTTCTACAAAAGTATCAAACCTTTTCAATCTCAAACTGAGTCTTTGAGTCTTTCCTTGTGCAGCATGTTCAAGAGCAAATTGCATCCTGGGGTTATGCATAGGATCTTCATCACTGATCCAGGAATCTCTTTCAAGCTCAGAGATCACACAGAGAGCAGTGCAGACATTGCAAAATGGTTCAATTATTGCAATTTTGAAGTAGTTGATGTCATCCTCCTACCATACCACTCCAAGTAAGTACACATAGATTTTAGATTTCACAGTACTTTGCTTTTTTGGTTCCTTTATCTTTCTGGTCCTTATATTATTCTTTTTTTTGTAGCTCTCATTGGAGTTTTGTTTCCATTGACCTTGAACAAAAGAGATGTTATACATTTAACTCTCTTTAGGGTACCCACCAGGAGCTAGGCCTGTAAGTCTTATCCTTAATGTATTCTCATGAAACTTTGGAGTATGGAGGATGCTAATATCAAAGAAATTTGTTAGTTCTCACATTTCCTTTGGTATTGTAGTGGCTTGAAAAGACTTTTTGATGCCCTGGACTTATGTCCTCCAAATACAAATTTACTCAACCTGATTGAACCAGTTGCACTGCAGGTTTGTGGAAGAACACCAATCTTATTTTATCTTCTGTATAGAGAACTGTTTATCTTTATTGATACTCTCATAATTTATTTACAGACACCACAACAAAAAGACCCATATTCTTGTGGATGGAGATTACTTATAGCAGCTAAATACATGTTGGACTCCTACTTTGGGGAGAGAAGCAACCTGAGTTTGTAAGTCAAAAGATTTACAATCATCAAATTTTTTAACATAAATGCAGTCAGCTTCTGAAAATAATATTTTCTTTATTGCAGATGCAAGAAGATAGTTTTGGCTCTGACTATGTCTATAGTTTTAGAGCCAATACAATTTTGAGGTTGCTAGGACTTGCTTCTCCTATTCCTGCATCTCCTCCAATTCTAAACCAGCCAATATCCCCTTCTAATATTGATGTAGAAGTGATTACTGAGCAGAAAGATGATTTGAAATCTTTCAATCTAAATGATAACATTCTTGATGGGTTCTAGAAAGTTCAGGAGCAGCCTTCCAAAGTGCCTGAGGAGATGAAAATGGAAGATGAGCCTCTCCCACGAAATATGAAGTCTTCGGATGTAACTGAGGAGCAAAAGGAGAAGTCGAGGGAGAGCCATATCGACAAGGAGCCTTTATCTGAGTCTTTGGACCAAAGCCAGGCTCAGCCTGAGCTAGAAACCCAAATATAGGATTATTTATACATCTGTAGATATACCCTCCTCTGTACATGTGAGAACAACAACAACAACAGTAAATGCAAAGATAAATGCAATTACTTTTTCTCAATGGATCACTTCTTGGTTTGAAAATGTTAAGAATTCTATAATGCTTTTACTGTCTGCTAAAAGTATATATGAATTGTCTATTGTACCTGAGTTCAAGATGATTGAACTATCTGAATTGTTCTGCTTGCAATATCTCTGCATTGTATCTTGCTTTCTCTTCTTTGCAGTATCTGAAACAAAATCACAGTTTAAAAATGAGATGTCTACATTTTTTGAATTAAAATTTTGATAAAACAAATTTGCCAATCTTGAATGAGTACTTTAGGAAACTCAGTTTAGACACTCCCTTCAGTCTTGTTTATAATGTCATTCCGTAATCGAGAGAGTGTGTAGTATCTTCCAAGTGTGATGGATTCTATTAAAATGCCATTCTCGACAACATCTATATCAATAATATCATTTTCTAGATATGAAGAGCTCTCATCTTGTTCCATTGGTACTAGTTGTGTACCTATCATCCTGCTTCGTTTATAGTAAAATGAGAAAATAAAATTCTGGGAGGCAAACATTTACTTGAGATTGATTGTGTCATGGACAACCTCACAATACATAGTGTTGGCCATAATTTTATCCCAACCATCATCCAAAAAATTTTGGAATGTCATCACAGCCTTTTGCTTTAAAAGAAAACATAGTCTTACAAACTCTGATTGAATATTCTTGAAAAATATCTATGAAAACATTGACATGCATAAAAACTATGATTTTGACTATTCTTGTTGCAATATTGGGTTTCAATGAATGCTGCACTTTTGCATATAGTTTGGCTCTATATGCCTCTATTATACTTCCATCAAGAACAGGCCAGTCTATTATATTCCATTCCAAAAAATCTTGCCTTTGCAATATGCCATAAGAATGAGCATGGTCCAATAGTTGGTAGAAGTGATCATAGAAAAAAATACCCGCTTTAGCCAAGTCTCTTACAGATCTACCTTTGTACTGTAGCTCTCCTATCGCGCCATGTACGACATTGAAGAATCCTAAAATGCATTCCACTGGTTGCCACTCCTTGTATGATGAAGGATATAGATCTGAAACATTCAGAAAAATCATCTTAGTTATAAAGAGAGAAACAATTGTGCCTTGAAAATAATTTAAGTTATATTATGTGTTTACAATTTGGTCTATGATGTGGAAGATAAGCTGGATACTCTCGCAATTGAAGTTCTCGATGCATATAAACATGCTGCACCAGAATCTCTTTTACACATCTTCTGCCTTCTTTCACTCTAAAACCTTTTACTCTGCCTTTCCAGGATGTCAGGAAAGTACTCGTTGATTGTTGCTTTTTGCTCTTCTTCCTGATCCTCTTGGGTTGCATTAGTACCCAAGCTCCTTTTCTCACTTCAAACATTTTCCAACTAGCATTTGCTGTTACAATATTGGAAACCTCTATGCTTGAAATCTGTGTGATAGGCCTTCGTGGCAAAGATATGTTTCGTACATCAATAGAGTCTTCACCATCTAAACCCACCGAATGCTGCATCCATTGTTTCTGGGTGCCATCTCAGGCTACGAATCTAACACACCCCTAATAGAAACCAACACAAAAGAAAGATAGTATGATGTTAGATTTCAATTAATCTAACATTCTAAGTAATGCAGATCGACTTAAAAGAAAGAACAAAAAGATATCCACAACAGGTGAAATGTTGAAGAAAGCAAATTACAACAAGGCTATGGCAAGGAGAGATGCTTGTCGAAGATGGAAGAGTCCCTCGAAAGTCTGAGAAGAAAGGAAATTGGATTGTCGCGAGCGGGAAGTTTCAAACAGACTCTTACGCTCAAAGATGGACTAAAATCTCGTGATAGAGACATGCTGGAGAAGAGAATCAAAAACAAATCTCCCTATTCATCTCGCACGCTTTTGCCACCATAAAGTACTGTTCTATTTTCTATTTTTCACTCTTTTTTTTTGTGGATTTTCTACGTTACGTTGGCCTTCTCCTGATTGGTTGCGAGACATTTTCTCCAAACCCTAAAAGGCCCCAAAATGAGCTCCAAATTCTTCTAATGTGTAAATTGATGGTACAACCAACTCTCTGCTAACCACTTCTCGAATTGGCTAAATCCCTTGACTTTCAGCTAGGGAACTCAGTGATCCCAAGAGCATAATCATCATTCATGAAGGTGAGTGAATAAGTGGCTCAAAGCTTATCACATGAGTAAAGGTGCTTATAGCTTGGCTACCTTGAGACCCCACCAACTACCTGCTTCAGTAAACAACACAACATGTTATTTACAAGGTTTTTTCCAGTCAAGTCGCTTGTGTTGGAGAGACAAACATAATTGTCAAGTCAAATCACCTATGCGGAAAGTGATGGGCATAATGGTTAAGTCCAAGTTAGAGTTGATGGAGTGAAGAAGGAAGTCCCACTCATGCACTGATCACATACTACAACTAAGTAAAATCATGACTCCAAGAGCCTCATAGATACATTCTTGGATTGGAATGAACTAGCATGCGGATGAAAGGGAAGCCTTTCTCTGCTTGGCCTAGTGTATGACCCATTGCTTGAGAATTCTGTGATAAACTCCTTTCTTCCACTATGATGAAATCTCCAAGGTAAAAACATCATCGTCTCGAAAAGCCCATAGAATCCCTCTGACTGTTTTTGCACTCATTCAATTGCATCCTAGGTGTGCCTATAATACATAGACACATGCATAAGGCACCTTTGATTTTGTTGAGACTGTTGCACTAACACATAACCAAAGCTGAAGAAAGCCCAAAGCAAGAAAAGTAAACTGCCAAATTTCGGGTCGCTGTTCCAAATCGATCCATAGTGAGCAATCCTAATTTTTGGATCGCCGCCAGAAGACTCTTCGATCCCAATTCCCTGATCCCATCGATCTTAAATTTAGCCAATCCTAACTTCATATTGTACCTTTTTCAGATAGCAATCCAGATGGATCGTCAATCCCAAAATTTTCCATTCAAATTGCTAATCCCAAAATCTCAGGTCGCCTTAACTTTTGATCCCCAATCCTAATTTTTGGATTGTCCCACGACGACGAATGGTCACTTTCAGATCGTCAAGACTTTTAGATCAGACTACTGTTGCATTTTTCAAATTGCCTCAATTTAGGATTACTCAATTTCAAATCATCTGACATCTAGATCATTTATAAAGTGGGATCGTCCAAGTTTGGATCGCTAACTTAACCAGATTTTTAAAAAAACTAAGAAATCTATATAAAACATGATCTCATTTTGTTAACGATCTCGATTCAATTGCTATAGAGACTTTGTCAAATTATCTCCAATAATCTAGATCGCTCACATAGATCAATGTTGCAATCTCTAGCATTAGTAAAAAATTACAATCAATAGTTTGCAACAATTCAAGTTGTCGATTTGCATCACCAGGGGACGTAATGGTTCTAATTAAAAAGGTTGTTCTTTTCATTGCGACATTAAAATGATGCAAGGCCCCATAGAGAGAACTCTATTAAAATAAGGGCAAAAGGGCTACAGGCTAAGCGTTACCTTTTTTGTAGAGATTACAAGGATTAAAGACCCGATAGCTGGGTGGTTTACAAGGTAAGTGGCACCACTCTTAACAGTTGGGCACGCTAAAGGTAGCTTGAAAACAAGCATCTCCACAAATTAAAGGTCATATCTCTCATGGTTACGTTTGGAATTTTGTGGCATGGTATTTGGGGCACATAATACATATAGTGAATATTGAAATGGCACCCCCTAATCGGAAATCCAACTTTTTTAGCGCGCATTTTTTATTGCACAGAAGTTTTGATGTTTACACTGTTCAACTTGCTTTACTATAGTATATGTCATACATAAAATGCTTACTACTTTTGCATCCAAAGTTCAATGATTATCCCAATTTGTACATGAAATGAACACATTGCATAGAGATTAACTTGATTTATTGGGAATTACTTTAGGTGTTTATCTAACAGTGAGAAGTTGGACAAATATGTTTAGAATGTGGCCATATGGTCAATTTACAATTTTAAGGTTAATTTTTTTTGATCTTTTGTAGAAAATTCACTTAGCCAACAGTGTGATTTTCGATTCCACATCTTGGCAAATGTGAAGCTCATCATTAAAGATCCAATAGTGAGAAGTTGGACAAATATGTTTAGAATGTGGCCATATGGTCAATTTACAATTTTAATGGTTAAATTTCTTTTGATATCTTGTAGAAAATTCGCTTAGCCTATTAGAGGGCTTGCAGAAGTATAGTAATTTAATTATATAAACTTAATATACGACTCTCACTGTACTCCAATCTCTTGTGGTGGATCAAAGAAATTATCGTGATGAATTTAAGGAAAAAAAAATTGAGTGAATTTAAGTAAGGGAAGCCCATTTTCCAGTTATCTTAATCGAAATTTTCCTCTCTGTCTGGCCAAAGTCAAAGTCTAAAACAAAGACTGTCTATTAGGCTTGGTGTGAAATGTGAAGAGTATGCCATTTGTCAAGCGATTCAGCTATGGCAACATAGTCTTAGTCCTACATGTACATGCCACACCATATAGAGGAGAGGCCACATAAGCATCTTGCCATCTCGTCATGCTTTGTTATCATGCCACCTCAACAAGGGCAATAAGGTTAACTCCCTAAAACCTACATGGCATGCCACATCACATGCATACATGTCATTGCCAGGTAATGAAGAATGTCCATGTCATCTGGCCATCTCAGCTCAGTCAACTTAGTTACCTACGCTACATCATATACATGTATGGCATTGCCACCTCACCTTTGAGCATGAGGAATGCCCATATGGAGGTTCCATGATGTCAGCAAATATTTACCATGTGGCACAACCTCACCTCATTTTCTTAGTTTTTTTATTTCTAAAAAATAAATATTTATCATTAATGTTTTTTAAATAAAAGACTTAAAATAAATGTATCTAAAATGTATTTATTAAATAAATATTATTTACTAAATAAATAAATATTATAAAAAATAAAATAATTATTAATTAATTTTTTACTTTTTAATTATTAAATAAAAAAATTTTATTTTTTTAAATTTTACTATTATTTATTAAATAAATAAGTATTATTTCTTTAAAATAATTAAATTATTAATCAGTTATAAAAATTATCATTATCATTTAATATATTTTAAGTATTTTATTTAAAAATTTATAATTATCTTTAAAAAGATTAGATAAATTAGCAAAAACCCAGATTTTATCCATAATCTAATTCCAACCAATGAAATATATACTAGCTTAGTATATATAGCCTATATTTTTGAGTCATCCCCATTCTTGTAGCTTCATCAATTTTGGACTTGGCTCCATTATTCCAAGCATATGTTAATCTTGTTCTAGTATTACTTTAATCTTAATTATCTTCAAATTTAAGCTTAATCTCTTTATGCATACCTCTTAGCATGGGTTCACAAAGTCATAGGAGTAGAAAAAGTAATGGGTAACGGGATAACCCGATCCACCTTATTCATCATGAGAGGCGCAAGCAAGGGTTCACATGGAGGATCGAAGGAGAAGAGATTATGAGCGCAAAGATGCTACCTCTCTCTCAAACTTTTTGTAAAGCTTGCTAAAATCTTTAATTAGCCCAACCTTTTATAATAAGATCTATATTAAAATAGAGTCTTAGAGAGGGTTCACATGGGCGTCCTTCTTCACAACTATCAAAGTGGCTACATGTCTAGATTTTCAGATGAGAGCAAGTGATGGACGCCCATTTGTTTCATGTAAGCGCATGTATTTCGTCTGCCTACATGTACTTGGGCTCGATGCAACAATAACATATTCGTACACCAGCAACATCTGAAGAAGGAAGACTTTGCTAGGATTTTGAGTGCCAACAAAAGGTCAATGCCAATGTAAGCATATGGTGCCGAGGGATCATTTCTTTCTCTCTCCTTGAAAATGGCTTGATCACATGCCTTTGGATAGTTTTTTTGTAATCCTATTTATGAATAGTGTCATAAAATTTCTTCATTTCATGAAATCCATATCTTGCAGCATCTTTTTCAAGAAGGTGATTGGTGATTGTGTTTATTTCAAACAACTTGTGAACTATTTAGAGTGATAGTTAACTTCAATTATCCAATAGAATGGAATTCAATTTTACTTCGTCAAATAACAAGTGAACAGAGTGACAATAAAGAACTTCTAATAAAAAAATTTTAGAAGTGAATTCCCTTACTCTTTTTCGAACAACAAGTGAAAAGTGTGGCAGTAATGACCATGCTATTATTGAAAAGGAAAATCACTTTCTCTTTTGAGAGACATTTTATGCGCACCAAGAAAGGAGTGGTGCTCATTTTTTCATGCACCTAAAAGATGAGAGGTAATCCTTGCATGGCCAAACCATTTAAAGGAATGGTGCTCTTTTCTGCATGCACCCAATCAATGAGAGGTAATCCTTGCATGGCCAAACAAAAAAAAGGAGTAGTAAAACTATATGAAGGTCCCCCCTCTCTCTCATTAGATGTACCATGCACCCAATCAATGATGAGAGGTAATCCTTGCATGGCCAAACAAAAAAAAGGAGTAGTAAAACTATATGAAGGTCCCCCCTCTCTCTCATTAGATGTACCATAATTCCTCTAGTTAAATACATAGTGCCTTGAGAAGCTTTTCCTCATTCCTTCTTTGTCTCTCTCAACCCTAAACCTTGAAACCTCTTTCTCTCACCCTCTCATCACTCCAACATGTCTAGCAACATTGTGACGAACATGAAATAATCCTTCACCAAGCTCTTGTCTAAGCTATCAGTGCAAGTCAATCAGTGCAAGTCAGTGCAAGTCAAAGAGAGAGAAGAGCCTGAACATGAAATATTTAAGCGTATGCAACAGGGTCTAGAAGCGCAAAAGCTATAGAACAGACTTAATGAAGATGGTCCATTTGAAGATAGAGATGTATATCAAAGGAATATGAAATTGAGTAATGCAATAGGGATTTTGTGGGCATTTGGATACATTATTGACAACAAAGAAACCATTCTTCGAGAGAGGAGTTTAGGAAGTTAGTGAAAGAGAAGGACACCTAGTTTAGTAGTGGTGCAAGCATACCATGTAGTGTTGCCCATTAATTGAATAAGGAGAATAATCAGGGCAACTAGAATATCTATATGTGTGGATTTTCTCTTTTGGTTAATCAGATAACTCTCGTTCGTATGGACTTTTTCTTATGAATGGAATGTATTTTCCTTTGTGAACTTCATTGTGTACATGAATTTCTTTCAGCAGCAAGTATGCTATCGTTGTTTTTTCCTTCAATTTTCAGTTCTCTCCTTAAAATTATAAATTTTCTCTTTTTGGTTAGAGAACTCTCATTTCATTGTGTACATGAATTTTTTTGAGAAAGTATAGTATCATTCATCTTTTTCCTTCAATATCTCTCCTCTCCTTATAGTTGTGAATTTGAATATGCATATAGAGAGGGAGATAGATAAATAGAGAAGCTTGGGGAAGGCAGTCAAAGAGAAGGACACCTAGTTCAGTAGTGCTGGAAAAGTAGACCATGTATTATTGCTCGTTAAATTAAATAAAGGAGAGTAATCATGGTAAATAGAATATGTAAATGTGTGGATTTGCTCTTTTTGGTTAGTTAAAGATTGTTTGTATGGAGATTTTCTTAACTAAGGAATGTATTTTCCTTGGAAAACATTATTCATTGTGTACATGAATTTATTTGAGCAAGTATGGTATCTTTTGTTTTTGTTCCTTCAATATCTCTCCTCTCCTTAGTAATAAATTAGGGAATTTACATATAGAGAGGTCAAAAAAGATAGAACGAGATGTAGAGAGAAATCAAGAGATCGAAAGACTAACCATAAGAGAGAGAGAGAGAGAGAGAGAGAGAGAGAGAGGGGGGGGGGATAAGAAAGAGGGGGAGAGTGGGGCTAGCTATACAAGGAAGCGGGAGAGAGATTGGCGGGATAGATCCTTTTTCTGCCAAGCTTCTTCCACCTCTTGCCCGCCAGCCCCTGCTGCACATACCCCTCTTCCCGCTACACCCCCCCTCTTTGTTGCACCTCCTACCCTCTCTGCCGGCCAGCCCCTGCGCCCCCCCTCCTCCTGCCCGCCAGCCCCTTGCCTCCTCTCCTCTCTCTCTCCCGCTTGTCCTCTCAGCCCCCGCCTCTCTCCCTCTTCTCTACCTTTCGCCTGTCCTGTGAGCCCCCACCTCCCCCCTCTGCCTGTTACACCCCCCTCTCCTCGCTACCCCTCTGCCTGTTACACCCCCCCTTTTTGCTGCACCTCCTGCCCCCACCTGCACACTTGACACCACCTGTGCATTCTCTTGCCCCCGCGTGCACACGCAGCCCCACCATTACCCTACTGATGAATCTTTTCTCTACATGGCTTGACCCCCCTCCTGCTATGCTGCTATTTTGCGCTGTGCGTAGGTGTCATGGATTAAATTCCAATCCATTGGCTATGGGAAGTACTGCAAAAAGTCATGGCCAAGACCGGAGTTAAAGAGGAGCTCGTGAAGGTGGAGGACAAGCTCAACACAATTATCAAAGAAAACAAGAAGATGGTCGACTCTTCTGTTACCGCAATCATAAACCACCTCTCCAAACTCGAGAAGAGATTTGACAAAATTCAAGAGCTCGAAGAGAGAACATCCAGGCAAGAGGTTGAGATTTCAGCCCTAAAGGAGGAACTAGTGGAGGCCAAATTGCATGCTAAAAGTCAAGCGGCTGAAATCTCAGCCCTTAAAAAGGAGTTTGAAGCCACTTCACAAGGCAAGCTTGAGGATGGAAAATTTCAGCCCTCCTTGATTGAAGAGCTGAATACCATCAAGGAACAAATGAGGATCATTCCAGAGAGGAGGAGGAGCAACATAAAGAGAAGACATCTTCGTGGGTGGAGGTGATCACACAGAGACACAAAAGAAGATGGACAAGTAGGAGAAAAGGATTGAGGTCGCCACAAGAAAGGAAAAGGTAAAGAATCGCCACCCATCCCCACTCCCACCATGATCAACAACATGACCCTTGAAGAGGAGCAAAGGAGGAAGACCCGAGCCTTACATGTACGAGTGTCCGGTCTAAAAGACTGTGAGGATGATGCGGAAGGGGAAACCAAGGAGCTCTTCTCTATGATGGGCATTGAAGCCACGCACACAAAGGCATGGAGAGTGGGAAAGAAGAGAGAAGGTAGTGGTGAATCTTCTAAGGAGAGAGCACTTATCATTCGTTTCCCCTCCATGGAAGCAAAGAAGGACTTCTTGAAGAGACGTCCTACACTCAAGAAGATGGGAATATTTCTTGGAGATGACCTCACACTCTCACAGCTTTCCCACCACATGAAAGAAGTTATGCCCGAGATAAGG
Source organism: Cibotium barometz (assembly GCF_041138505.1). Taxonomy (NCBI): domain Eukaryota; kingdom Viridiplantae; phylum Streptophyta; class Polypodiopsida; order Cyatheales; family Cibotiaceae; genus Cibotium; species Cibotium barometz. The sequence goes on from NC_141052.1 coordinate 19,293,755, forward strand.
GCAGCCCGAGAGAAAGGGAAAGTGGCCTTCTATAGAGATAGTAGAGTGGTGATTATGGAGAGGCGCTCTTCATGATGGTGAGACCTATGGGACTACACTCAAAGTTGCTCCTTGGAATTGTAATGGATCTCTACACCTTGATGTAGGGGCTTTTGAGGATAGTTTCATTGGGAGGGACATCATCTTCTACTCTGAGATGCATCAAGCTCCTAGACAGTCCATGCCACATGTTAGTGGATACCAATGGGAGACAGCTTGTAGACAGGAGACTCGTTCAAAGCATAGAGGACGGGGCTTAGGAGGAGTGGCAATATTGTTTAGAGAGGAGCTGCATGCACTGATACATATAGTCCGCACAGCAGAGATGAGCATGCTAGGTACATGTGGGTTAGATTGAGGGGGGCAGAGACGCGCAGATATCTCTACATTGCTATATGCTATTTTTCTCCTAGTACATCAGTGTATGCATCACCTAGAGGGCAGTCTCCCTTTTCTATTTTGGATGATGACATTTGGGAGTTCTCCAGGGATGGTGACATCATTCTCCTGGGGGACTTCAATGCTAGGACCGCCCATAACCAGATAGTATTTTATGATACCTCAGAGGAGATGTTGAGGGCGCTTGATGTTAGGGATATGGGCCTATCTAGACTCTCACAAGATGAGGAACACACTGAGTATGGGTGGTATTTGATAGACATGGGGACTGCACATGGATTGGCCATCTTAGAGATTCCTGGTAGGCAGCGGGCGGTTTCACTAGCTTTCCACATCGGCATGGTGCTAGTATAGTGGACTATGTTATGGCTCAGCCCAGTCTCATTCCCTCTTTTTAGGATTTTATGGTAGGCACTAGGCCAGTTGGAGTAGCAATGGATCATGCTATCTTGTCCTTCACTCTCACATTTCAGTTCAGCACAGCTCCATTTTGGGATAGGTCTCCACACACACTTGTTATACCTTTACGAGGGAGACTGACCTCCCCTCAAGTGAATAACTCTAGCACACCTGGACCCTATACCAGGTTTCCCTCTTACTTGGTAGCCCGCAACCAGTGCCTTAAGTCCTTGACTCATGGTCCTTGACACTCTCTCTCTATGTGTCCAAGGCTATTACAAGTGCCCGTGACCTTGACTAAAGTGCTCACACATACATCTACCACATGGCCTACATCATCGGTGGCTCAAAGATAGTTTTACTCTATTGGGGCAGGTTACATTGGGTTGTGGGGTTTCTCTCTCTTTCTCTCTCAGAAAATATGTCCTGACTCCTCTACCTTAGGAGTCTCCATGAAGTTTGCTGATGTCGATTATTCTTCATTTGGTTTGCTATAGGTAGCAGTCTCTAGCCATGTGTCATGGCTTCCCACAGTTGTGGCAAGTGAACGTTCTTCCTCCTCCCCTGCCTCTTCCTCATCCTCGTCCTCGTCCTCGTGAGAGTCCTCCTCGGGTGTAGAATACTCTCTCCTCTCCAGTTTTTGGATCCAACCCTTTCTTCTCTTTGAACTTGTTCTCTTGCTCTAGTAGAGCTCCTTCTATCTCATGCAGCTTTAATTCTGGTACATTATTTAAGGTTGCCACAATGTTCTCATGCTCTCCCTTGTCCTCACTCTTTAGAAGCATTCCTAGTGCATCGTCATCTTCTACCTTCTTCCCAATGGCTGCCAGTTGTTGCTTAATGCTTTTGTATTTGTTCAAGTGTGTGGTTAGAGGTTCACTTTCCTTCATGTCAAGTTTGTAGAATTGCATTAGCAGATTTATCTTTGAATTCTTTGCTTGAGTGCCAAATAATTTATTAAGTTCATCCCATGCATCTTTAGCTCGTTGTATTTTTGCAATGTGGTGAAAGATTTCATCATTTAAGCTAAGTGCAATGAGCCCTAATGCTTTCTCATTTCTTCTCTTCCACTCATCCTTCCCATGCTCCTCTCTGGATATTCATCTCTTCCCTCAACTAGCCCCCCATAGATTCTTCCTCACCATGAGCAAATACATGGTCTTTGTTTGCCATTAAATTTAGCTATTTCTTGTGTACTGCTCATGATGATGTGAAAGGGGTCTTACCTCTTGTTTGCCATGTATAGAACTACTCCCATTAAATTTAGCTATTTCTTGTGCGCACTGCTCATGATGATGTGAAAGGGGTCTTACCTCTTGATCCAATTCAAGATTCAAGGGAAGTTTCTACTCTTTTACAACTCCAATCTCATGATTATAACAAATTTTTACCACTAATGATGCTCAGAAAACTAGGTGTACTAGTTCACAATTTGTGTGTGCAGAGAATACACTGATTTGGAGGGATTAATTAGGATAGTAATTGTGACAAAAAATTCAATTTGAACACATAGACTTGTGTAGCACCTTCCCAATGTTGGATTAGATCCACCAATGCCTAATTAACACCTTGATTAGGTGAATTAATTAAGCAATTTGCCAAGATAATTCAATGTTCATTGTGAGGCGCAATGAGGAAGCTTTGAGCTTTGGACTTGTGTGTGAGAGCCTTGATGACTGGCCTCAGTATGCTTGAAGAACTGTAAGAGCCCAACAATCAAGATTAAAGCCAAAAAATGGATTAGTGGTAAAACCACTTTTGTTCAAAATTTGGAGTTTTGGCTATGGCAGCCTGCACAGATAGGGCTCTGGTTTTTTCGTTTTTGTGGCCAGCTCCCAAAACCATCTGACAAACCCTCTTAGGAGCACCCAGGAGGAGTCCTAGGGAAGCTCCAGCTCACAGGGTTTGCCCCACTTCCAGCTGTGGAGCTCAGGCGAGGTGTACGACCATCCCGGTGCAGAAATTGCCCGATTTGGGGGAAGTTGCACAGATTTTCCTGACCAATTGAAGGGCCACGCTTGTGCGCCCGAATGTGCTGGAGATCCCAAGCTTGAAATCTCATCCAATGGTGCACTATAGCTTGTGCTTGAGCTGCTCCACCGACTTGCTATCCTAGATCCAAGTTTCAGGAGGGTAGGTGAAGACAATTAGGAATACATAATGAAGGAGATTAGAGGCTTAATGAAGCATGCTAATGGAGGATATGGAAGGCCTGAGGGAACTTGGCTCTGATACCAAGTTAAAAAGAAAGCAAGATGATGAGCTATAGTGGATCAAATGCAAGAATCAACATGATTAGCAAGTGATTAGAAGATGATTAAGATGAGATTAGTGCACAATTAACTAATAGCTTAATGTAGGCATGGATACTCAAAAACTAGGCAATTTCTCATTAGGCCAATGCCTCAATTTATAGGTTGTACATCCACAAGATGCCAAGCATCTAATCCCACTGATTTCTCATTGATTTGTGCCACCTCCCCTACATCTGGGGACACCTTTTCCTAGAATCTTTACACACCCCTATATTCACTCATGCTACCCTTGATTCTCTCATCAGTAGATTTCTCTCACCTTTTCACTGTTACCCACTTAATTATAGACTCCCTTTTATAGTCTCTTGGTAAGGTCTTGATCCCGCACACACCCATTCACTTACATATTTCAACAATTATATCAAATTTAAGAAGCATGCATTGCTGATATAGAAAACTAGCTGCAATTTATAGTTTGAGAGGAACAAGAAGTTGGTAGGCTACTGTTTTGTTTTTTTAAAAGAGTGAGATGAGAGAGAGCTTGTTAAAGTGTTCTACAGCAGAAAGAAGCTTGTTGGCTCGTGCATCATCATTGAAATCACCTTTGACAACCACTATTACTATACTGGTTTTTGCTAGTGCTACTACAAATAGGAGAAGGAGAAAGGGCACCTCTCCATCTCCGGGTGCATCCTGTGAGCTTGCCACTCCTTTCTCCAACACCTCCCATAAGCTTGCCACTCCTCTACTCATTGCTACCTCTCCACCCTCGAGCACGACCCTCGAGTTTGCCTTGCCTCTCTTGGGCAACACCTATGAGCTCGCCACTCCACCATCTAGTGCAGCCCATGAGCTTGATGCCACTCCTCCTTGAAGTGGTGCCCATGCACTTTCACATCGCTATTCCTCACTTTGTTATCATCGTTGACAATGCTGATGACATTGTTGACCATGTGCTTGCCACTCCACCCTTTGGTGTTGCTAATGAGGCATCTTCTCATGGGAAATCCCTTTCAAGGTCTGGTGCATGAAGCCATGCCAATGCTATCTTCAAGAAGTACTTTGTTGACCTCACTCTGGCATCATAGTCTAGTGTGCTGCTAGATGCACTGCTATGACACTCATGCATGGCATAATGTAGTGCTGCTTCCATGATTTGTAATCCACATTTGAGGAGTCCCGGTGGTGTGTTACATAGCCTCAGATGGATTGGCTGCTAGTAGACGGGCACTTACAATGATTTTTTCCAGTAGTGTCCTACCAAGTAAGCATCGCACCACTTCTCGCATACTTCATATTCATTTTCGGGAAAAAGTTATGAGGAGACAAAGCTTGAAGAGTGGGATTGAGGGTGCTCTATGGGCTAGTAGTGGTTGTGCATCTAGATGTACTCATTAATTATTGGACCCTGAGATGAGGGTGGTGATAGAGAGGTTTTGGGAGAAGCACTGTTGTGCATCACCAGAGTATAAGAAGGCATTGCAACATAGGGTTCATCGTGGGAGGAGTAAAGTGCATGTGACTTTCTTTCTTGAGATGACACAGAAAGAGTTATACTTTGAGTTCAGGTCTTCACACCTTGAGGTCACCATTAGCTAAGTTACGTTCATTCAAGGCTTGCAATCCTTGGTTTGTGCACTACTCAAGGTAGGATGACACATGTTTTTATAGGTACCACGTTGGATTTTATATTTTGTATCATGTATTTCATGGCTTGTCTAGGCATTGGGGGTGCGCCTTATAGCTCGAGGGATTTTATTCATTTGCTTTGATGCCCATGGGTGGAGGATCCCATCTACCATGGGATGGCTTATGTCATGGGGACATGAATCTCGTGTGGCAACTTTGGCCATGCTTCACTTGTGCAAGGAGGAGACATGGTGACAATTATTGTATGTGACACATGTGCAATCGAGGAGATTACAACTAGAGGATAAGTTTCCTATTGGTGTGGTTATCTCTATGGTTGACTTCAAAGAGAACTACACGTTTGCACCACATCAGAAGATTCAATCAGAGTACTACTTTTCTGAGCAGGTATTTCTTGAGACATTTGTCAGGCAAAATTCTGTAAAGGTGTTTTGAGTCCGTGCACATATAGGATGCATGGTATGCAATAAAACTTTGCCCTGAATGCCCTGGCAAATGTACAGATGAATGGCTTGCAGTGAGTAAGTACATGCATTTTTCTTTGGAGCAGGTGCTTGAGACTTGAAGTTTTTATTGTATGAACTTTCTAATTGCCAAGAGGGTGTCTTGGATGTGTACAAACAAGAGGTGGAAGAGCATGAGGATGTCAATGATTGGGTATTTGGTGGAGATAGATGTACATATGCTGGCTTACGTGGAGAGAGCCCAATCTAGATTGTAAATACTGAAATCTACAAGGGATGCCAGCTAAATATAATTTGTTCTTTGTGCTTGAGTTTGGATGTACTGAGCAGATTTTTGGAATGGCCGTATGTCTCCACATCGCAAGGGGTTTGGGCATAAGAGGCATGGTGATGAGACGTCGTATATGTATGGATTCCGAGGTTACAAAAGATTTTAATAGAGGCCTAGATAGGCACTACAGTGTGGCATGGGAACCACCTTCAAATATATATATATATATATATATATATATATAAACCACCAAGTGGCAAGCAAAAAGAGACATTAGGAACTCAATGGAGTCTTTTTGGGCCCTTTAATTTGCCATGAGGTTATGGAAATGTTTAACTTTTTGACAAATAGGAGCCCGCCATGTAAGCAAAAACCAATGGTTTGTAAGAGAGGTGTAAGAGTGGTCAAAGGGTGCACTTTTTCCCCCAAAAAGGGGAGGAGGCAATTTTACAATTTTCGGACCTCCATAACTTCTACATACAAGCTCCGATTTGAGCGGAGATTACAGATCCGTGATCTACGCATCAAGAGCTTTCCATAGATATGTTACATGATATGGTTTTATCCGCTAGATTTTAAATTCCATTTTCCCCCCAAAATTCAAATTCGAATAAAGTAGCCGTTTTGAAGCTTCAAATTAGAAAACGTTTCTTCTTAAGAGAAAAGGTTTGACTCCCTTAAACTGCCAAATAAAAGGGCCCAAGAAGACTCCATTGAGTTCCTAATGGCCAGCTGGCCGCCTGCCTTGCTGCCAACTCTGTCGCCATCGTGAAAAGAAGGAGCCAGAAGGTGGCGAGCTGTTTTGGGTTGGGTGTGTAAAGTTGCCACCTGGAGACGAAGGAGACTTCTGGGACCAGTGATGAGCGGAGCCAACAAAAAGAAGCCGGGTGTGTTTCCTTTGTGTGCGTGCAGAGCTAACGGAGAGAGAAGCTGCTGTGCTGCAGCGATGCTTGCTTGGGTTGGCAGCGATGCTTGCTTGGGTTGGCAGTCAGGTTGTTGAGAAGATGGTTGCCTACGAGGGCTGTGGGCTGGCGACAGAGAAGGAAGCTTGAAGCTGGTAGCGAAGGAGAGAAACTACAGGCGCACCGACTGTGGGCGACTGGGAGACGTCGGGCAGCACTGGTGGAGGCGGCGACTAGGGGAGGCAAAGTGGCAGGTAGGGCTGGTGACTTTGTGGAGAGAGATGCAGCGCAGAGCTGGCTAGCGGCTAGCGAAGGATGGTGAGGCTGGATTTTTTTGCAGTGGTGGCTGGACAACTGGAGACAGCGATCGCTAGGGGAATCGCCTCAGAGGTGTAGCGACAACCAGTGGGCGCTAAAAGAGAAGGTGGTTGGCGATAGTAATCATCAGGCTCTTTGGCTTTGGAGGGCGCTGGCTAGCGACAGAGGGAGAGTTTGCCTGTGTGATGGGCTGGAGACACTGGTAGAAGTTGGCCACTTTCAGTAGCGGGAGTTAGAAGTGTGGCTTTTGTTTTTGCTCTTGTAATCGGCAGCTGCGCAGGATTACCACCCACAGAGAGCCACAGGATTACCACAGAGAGGGAGGTGGCAGTGGTGTGAGAGTGACCACCTTTGGGATGCAAAAGGAGAGCCATGGGAAAATGAAGGGAGTGAAGGAAGGGAGTAGAGCCAGCTGATTTGTGAAAGAGGGATCTTCTTTTTTGCATTATTTGTGGATAAGTGTGCGGCCTTTGATTATCTTGTGAAATACAGAGTTTTGAGGAATCTCTGTGTGGTGTTTTGTGTTGGTTGTTGGTGCCCTCTTTTTGTAATTGTTGTATCAAAGTCTGCGAGGTGAAGAGCTATAGAGGTCTGGTCTTTCTTTTTGTTTTCACCTCACATGCTTTCTCGTGCCCCCACTGAAGATAGCTCAGGTATTTTTCTCAGCTTACAAGGGTGTATGCCCTAGGAGTTGAGGGTTTCAGGGAAGGTGTTTGTCTTGGGATTTGAAGTTGGGGGAATAAAATGATGTCGTATCCAGAGTTTTTTGGTGGTCCTAATGAAGATGTAGCACAGTTCCTTGAAAGAATGGAGGTTGCATGCATAAGTAACCACATCAATGAGTCGGTACAGGTGTTGCATGCATAAGTAACCACATCAATGAGTCGGTACAGGTGTTGCGGCTACTGAGCATTTGCTTGAAAGGGAATGCAAGGACCTGGTATAGAACTTATGAGGAGTCACTGAGGGTTGCTGTTCCACGTATCGATATGACTGAGAATGGATTAAAGACAACACTTAGCAACAGGTTTAAGAAGGTAGAAGACCCTGACAAGGTTTGGCATGAGGTGCAAGCTCTGATACAAGGTGAGTTGGAATCAATTGATGATTATGTGAAGAAATTCTCTTTGCTGTGGGAGACTTTATGCAGGGCTTTAGGGGAAGACTAGGTACCCCCTGACATGAAGAAGAAAAACAAGTTTGTAGCCGGGCTTAAGAGGAGTATTCGCTGGAAGGTGGAATTAAAGAAGCCCAAGTCTTATGAGGATGCGGTGGAGATTGCCAAATCAAAGGATTGGAAGTTGCAATGGATGAATCAGCTGGGGATGATTCTAGTTGTAGCACAGCCGGAGATTCGTAGAGTGGAGGCTACACCTATGAATGCAGTGATTGAGAGGATGAAACCCGCTGAAGCCCAGGCTATGCAGATGGTACCACAAGTTAGTCAAGGAGTACCTTTGGTTCCTGTGGGTTCTGATGAAGGATTGCAACAAGATATGAAACAGATGGTCAATCTTATGAAGAATTTGAGCTTAAGTTTAATGGGAAGTACAAGTGGTGGACGTGGTAGAGGTAGAGGCAATAATCATGAAAGGGGAGATGGACAAGCAGGGTATGGACGTGGTCATGGTAAGGGCCGTCGTTTCATCCCTACATGCTGGAATTGTGGTGAGCTTGGACATCTAAGTACAGATTGTGATAAGCCTCAGCGAATGGGTGGTGATATGTACCCACTACCTTCACAGTTACCTGATAGGTCAAACGACTATGGTATTGATATCAGGGATCAAGTAGGTCCCAGCGGACTCACAGCAGAGGAGAAGGGGAAAGCAAAGGTTGTGAATGTGGTCACTCTGGAGAATGTTCCGATAAAAGAAGAAGGGGATGTGATGCCCATTGGCAAGCGCACAACGGATGAAAGAGAAGGAAAGGGGGTGGCTGGACCCAGCTGTAAGAAGAGGAAGCAATAGGAAGGAGAAGATGTGAAAGCCAAAAGGAAACGGAAGCCTCGTAGAAGGTTCCAGGTGTGAGTTCCCACTGGTGGGGGATGGGCAAACCAGCTATAACTTGAAATCTGATATGGTGAACAGGAAGGCCAACATCACCTTTGGAGATGGTGCCAAATTGAGAAGGCAATGGAAGGGACTTGTGAATCCAAATTGAGAAGGCAATGGAAGGGACTTGTGAATCCAATGGAAAAGGAGTCAGAGAAGAGGTCAGTCAAAGTACTATCTTTAGAAGAGCTTCCAGATATTTGCCCTATTGTGGAGGTGTGGAGTAAAGGTAGGAACCTTGGTCAGGCCTATATAGATGGAGGAGCTCAAATCTATGTGATTACTCAATCATGTGTGGAGCAGTCAGGCTTGAGGGTGTCTGGGGTTTCTGGTTTTCGAATCAGGATGGCTAATCATCAAAAGGTAAAATGTCTTGGTATGGTAAAGGAGCTGGAAATTGAAGCTTTTAATGTCAAAGCTATTGTAGATTTTCATGTGATGCCTGTGGGTCTTGGTGCTTTTCCAATTATTCTTGGATGACCCTGGTTTTGCGAGTGATGGGTGTAGTACAAGACTGGAGGTATGGGAACATTTCTTTGCATAATAAGCGGGGTAATAAAAAATCTTTTGAGATTCATAGTAGGAGATCTTTGAATGATGTGTGGGAGAGGCCACAGGATTCGAGTGAAGAGGAAACTACCACCAGTACTTCTGAATCGGAGATGGATTCATCGACTGCTTCTAGTGAAGAAGAGGCAGATGTGGCTTTCCTAGTATTAGAGCAACAAGGTAATGAAGATAAAGAAGTGCATGAAGTGAATACTGAGGGAGAAGATACTTTGGGGTCGTATGAAGTGATCGAGGAATTCCTGCAGCCAAAGATAGAAGTGAAGAAGAAGCAGGAGTTGATTGAAGGAATGTTGAGTCTGGATCTCTCGAGTGGAGAAAAGGTTAGGTATGTTAATATGCTGTCTCATTTTCCAAAATTGTTCATCACCTCTTATAAGGAGATTCGAGGATTTAAAGGGCCTGATTTGAGGATTGAATTGAAAGAAGGTGTAAAAACAGTTCGGCAGAAGCTTCGCATGATGGGACGAGAACAAATGCAGGCCCTGAGAGAGGAAGTTGATAAGTTGTTGAGTGCAGGTTTCATTACACAAGTGGACACATTTGAGTGGGTAAGTCCTACAATGGTGAGTCCAAAGAAGGATGGCAGGTGGCGTATATGTGTGGATTTCAAGCCCTTGAATGCTACTACAAAAAAGGATCCTTACCCCCTACCTTTTTTGGATGAGATCTTGGATACTGTAGCTGGATATGAAAGGTACAGTGTTTGTGATGGGTTTTCAGGTTATTTTCAGTTAAAGATTACAGAAGAAGATCAGCGCAAGACGACTTTCATTACACCTTGGGGGTGTTTCTGCTACAAAGTCCTTCCAGCCTACTATGAGAAAAGGGCAAATTGGGTATTATCTCCTTTTTTGGGCAAGTTTGTCAAGGATTTTATTGATGATTTTTGTATATACAGCTCCAGGCAAGAGCATTGTGATAGGCTGGCTACAGTTTTTTAGCGTTATGATGAGTGTGGTGGTGGTCAATTAAATCCAAAAAAGTGTTTTTTGGCTCAACCGAGGGTGAAGCTCTTGGGCCATGTTGTTTCAGAGAATGGTATTGATCCAGATCCTCATAAAGTCAAGTTTCTTCTTCTTCTTCCTACACCCAAGAATACAAAGCAATTGACTACTTTTGTGCAAAAGGTGAAGTATATGGCTCGATTTATCTCTCTATCTTCACAGTTGTTATATCCTTTGCAACAACAGGCAGCAAAGCATGATCCTTTACATTGGTCGGAGGAGTGTGAGGTAATTTTTCAAACAGTGAAAGAGGTGTTGGGTGCTATTCCTACAATGCAGGTGCCTAACTGGGAACAGGTATTTTATGTCAACCCTTCAGTAGGTGAAGATGCAATTGGAGCTATGTTGTTACAGAAGGGGAAAGAATCACATTATATGCAACCAGTCTACTGTGCTAGCAGGGTAAAACTTGCTAGAGAAAGGTTGTTATCAGAGGTGGAACATGTTATGGTTAGTGTGATGTATGCATGTAGGCAGTTCCGCCACTACTTGTTGCCTCGCCCCTTTGTGTTTTTGACGAGTTACACTTTTTTGCCTCAGTTGATAAATGGCACAAATTTATCTAAGGCTATGATGAAGTGGGTGATTGAGTTGCAGGAGTTTACTTTCTCATTCTTGGTGGAAGAGAGTACCAGGGCTACCTTAGCTGATCTATTGACATATAAGGAGAGTCCTCTTCTTATAAAGGAGGAGACCATCAAGAAGCCAGTTTTTGAGGATGCGGTTGAGTTGGTGAATGCACACCTATTATATTTTGATGGTTCCTACAGGAAAAGCCATGATGCAGCCTCAAGAGGTTTGGTGCTTTATGATCCACAGGGTTGCCTTGTTTTTAAGAAGGGTGTTAAGGTGGATGCACATAGCAACAATGAAGCGGAGTATCTGACTTTGGAAGTTGGATTGCAAATATGTTTGAAGCATGGTGTACACAGGATTCGCATTCGAGGTGATGAATTGCTTGTGGTAAAACAGGTGTTGGGAGTTTGGAAGTCAAAGAATGTGTCACTTGAAGAAATGTGTTTCAAGATTAAAGGTTTCCTATGTCCCTCAACAATTTTTGTGAGTGCTGTGCAGAGAATCTTGTTAGTACTCTCAGCTTGTCCATTGGTCTGGGGATGATAGGGTGCAGAACGCTTGTGAATTACCATAAATTCTTGAAGCAAGAACTCTATGACCTCATTCACAAAGTGCACACCTTGATCACTAACGATTTCAATAGGTAAGCCATAGCGTGTAAACACGTACTCATACAAGAACTTGGCTGTGGTTCTGGCATCATTTTTAACTGTAGCCTTTGCCTCTACCCATTTGGTCAAATAGTCAGTTGTTGCGACTATAATATATTCGGCATGCGTGTGACGAGCTGGAGGTTTAATGGGGCCGACAAAATCAATACCCCATTTTGCAAAAGCACGTGTGCTTAACATAGGCCGCAATGGCATATTGTCCTTAGTGATGGGAGGTTTGGTCCTTTGACAATCGTCACAACGTTTTACATATTCTTCGGCATCCATTTGTAAGGTTGGCCACCAAAGCCCATACCACCTAATCAACTTAGCTGTGGTATGGCCCAAAAAGTGTCCACCCCCAACACCTGCATGTGCATGAGTCAAGATTTTCAAGTAGTTAGCTTCACATACACACATGCGTAAGTTGCCATCCTTGCCCCTTTTGTAGAGTTGGCCCTCTATCAGCATATAGTTTGCCGCTTCAACTTCAATAGCACGCTTTCGATGTTTAGGAATTTTTTGATCAGTCTGACCATGCTGAAGATAGTCGACAATATACTTACTCCAACCTGGTGTAGTTGAAATTTGCAATAATATGACATTATGAATTGGCTCTTGAATTTGACATGAAGCACAGTTACAAATAAATTTTTTAGCATCCGCATGCATGGTAGGCCACCATTGCCCATCTTGAGATATACGTCGCACACAAGTAGCTGATGCATGGATTCCACCGATACCCGCATGTGTCCATTCCAAGATCTCCTCATATTGGTCAGGGTTAGGTATAAGCCACAACACTCCATCATTACCCTGACGATATAATCTCCCTGAGATTAACTTGAAATGTCGCCATAGGTCCACATTAGGACCCGCTAGTTGTATTTGCCCACTTGTCAAAATTTCTAAGATGGATTTAGACCATTTAGGAGCTGTCTCTACAAGGAAAAGTGTTGAATCTAACATATCATCATCCACACCCCCACAGGAGCTTCGCCAGAGGTGATTCGAGACAAATGATCTCCCCTAAGATGAGTTGTTCCTTTTCGGACTGCCACTTCAAAATCAAACTCAAGAAGGATGATAAACCACCTCACAATCCTTCCAGTCGCACAAGGCTTATTGACCAAATATAGCAATGCTTGATGGTCCACAAAAAATATGAATTTGTTTGCCAAAAGGTAATGGCGAAACTTTTTCACTGCATATATCATGGACAAACCTTCTCTTTCTGTTGTGGTATAATTCTTCTCACCATTGTTCAACTGTCGACTAGCGTATGAGATTGGGAAATCCTTATTATGTTCTCCTGATTGAGCCAAAATACATCCAATTGCAAAGTTTGAAGCATCAATATAGACATGAAAGATTTGGTTCCAATCTGGTGCCCGTAAGATGGGTGCAGTCACTAATGCTTGCTTCAACTTTTCAAAGGATTCCTCACACTCATCAGTCCAATTAAACTTTACAAGAAGAGCATATAATCTTCCAACATCGGCTCTCTTTCCGAAGTCTGACCCAGCTCTCCACCTTCATACAAGGCGGCCCTCTCTGCTTTTGCCTGCAGCAGCTGCCACTTCACAAACAGCTGCGCTTCTCTTCTGGCGCTTCAACCACGCCAGCCACCACTGTCGGCACTCTCACTTCACCAGGGACGCTCCCCGTTGGCCTCTACACCAGCCACACGTTATCCTTAACGCCACCAGCTCGCCGTTCCTTCCTCTGCAATCCTGGTGTTGCGCCTGGGAACCCCCGACTCTTCCAAACGATGACCTCACCTTTTTCTGCATGCTGTGCCGACCCGCCACCTTCAACTGCCTTCTGGAATATGCATTGGCAGCGTAGTAAAGCTCCACGCCAACTCTAATAGCTGGCCAGGTTTATCCTTATATTTTATTTATTATTTTTTTGAAAAAATAGCCATGCTATTCCTTTCACACCAATGTTCCTATGACCTTAGCCCATTACCTTTTATTGCCCATCATGCCATACCTTCAACACAAACCGGCTAGTGCCCACTCATCCTTTGGACGCGCACACACTGAGACGGCCATCAAGCAGCAGAAACCACCTCCATCTGACCTTACTCCGGGAGGCCTGCACAAGCCTCAAAACAAATCCGTCCACCCTGTACACCTGGCAAGGCATTCCACGGCCAAGTTCTCATTCACACCATGCACACGTATGTACATGAGCCAAAAAGACCACTCAGAAAAACGCCTGATAGCGTGCAGTTATGTGTATGAGTTGAGTGGCCACTTTTGAGACATCATTTCTTTTGAGCTTATACCTATTTAGGTTAGATGCTATCTATGGTTTCCTACAAACACCCATCTACCTTTTTTGTAATATACACTATCTATCTTATCACTAGTCTTCAATTTGTGTGTTATTCATCGATCTCTCTTTGTTTCATAGTTCACTTGTGTGACTGAGTGTTACCACTCTAGTTGGATGCACACTATCACTAATTGAGTAGTACTTTTTGTTTTTGTTTTTTGAGCTGGGGTCAAAGACAAGCACTCGTTCTCAGACTCAAACATAGAAACACTTTTGTCATTCGCTTCATAGTCCCCAGCCATAGAGACGACTTCACTACTTCCTTAAGGCATTACCCCGAAAGACCCATGATATGGGCACAACAACGACCAAGTACTCACAATAGGATTTTATCTCACACAATGCTCTCCATTGTTTGAGACAAAATAGAGTTTTATCTCTTTTCTCCAATACCTAACATGTGAGATATTCTTAGTGACAAAGAACATTGTATATTCAATCATTTGTCTCAGCTATTGTTATTCATTTCTTGCTAGCACTTGTTAGTCAATGAGTTCCAACCTTTGATCCTCCATACCAAACTTTGATTCATGAGCTACTTGCTCTGTGAACTACAATGAGGCTCTCAAGCCACATGCTAAAAGTAACAATGCTTCTTTTCAATGTAATCGGATCAAAATGATGCTCCACTGCTTAGAGCAACAAGTGAGATATTATATGAAATAGGTGTGTAACAATATAGATCCTAATATCTCAAATACCTAATTTCAATGTAAGAAATATAGAATTCATATTTCTTAATCAATATAAAACAAAATCGCAATGATATGGTTGAAGAAATCCATTTTCACTCTTTGAATCAGTATTCAAATATGCTAAACAAATTTGAAAGAGATAGGTTGGAATGTTTCCTTGAGTTATGAAAAATGGTCACTTTGCTGTAGCATTATATGGTAGTGATGTGTGTGAACACACTTAGGACCGCCGGGGCACTTTTTCCCTCACTAGGAGGGTTTTTCCCCCATACATATGTAAACCCTCTTATCTACTCATTTTGGGGCGTGTACTTATCTTTTGTATCTGGCACACATTTGTTGATTCTAATCTAGTGAGTTTGTGTGCTCTCAATCTTCTCTATCTTTTGTGTGTGTGCATTGTTGCAATCCTAACCCTAATTCCAACAATTGGTATCAAAGCTAGCTTCCTTGACACTTGTTCTAGTAGTCTGCCTCCCTCTTCACGACCCTGTTTTTCTATCTCCGATTGAGATACCCTCTTAGGAGAAGAAAGTATATACTATAGTGTGTTGTATACAAAGTATACAAAATTTTCAGGGTCCATGGTGCAATTCGGGTGCAATTTTGGGCATCGCAAGGTTTCTTCAGACGTTCTGGAGAGGCGCCATTTTGGATTGGTTCTGCTCGATTTTGGGTGTTTGGGCTATGTAGCAGTAAATATTTGGTGTGCAATAACATCTATAGCATCTTCAACAATATCAATCATCATACTTTTTCCAGTAACACTCTATTCTCTACTCGGTGTTATTTTTCATACACTTTGCAGGTGATTCAATCAGTTGGTAGCCATCCAGGTTTCATTGAGTGAATATTGAGTACTTGCAGTGTGTTGAAAGATTTTTCATTTGGTAGAAAAGTCATGGTTGGCAGTATTGATGTATTCAACATGTTGTCTGCTGAGGATAAACTTGATAAGACTAACTACCCATTGTGGTCCTATATGATGAGACATGTAGTACTGGTTGCTAAAGGCCTTTCGAGTGTGGTCAGTGGTAGTGAAACTCGTCCTGTTTCACAACTACCAATGTAACCAGGTGTTGTAGGTACATCTGAAGTAGAATTTGATACAGATGTGGCTCCTCCACATGCACCATGAGTACCTCCCACTACTGCTCAAATGAGATGGGATGGAAGAGATGCACAGGAATATGCATTGCTTGCACTTTCTATGAAGCAAATCATTATTCCTCATATTTGGTCATGTAAGACTTCAAAACAAGCATGTGCTACATTTGTTGCATTATACTAGGTGCGCAATGAAGCACGTGTTGCATATTTACGCAAATAGTTAGAGTCTGAGCACATGAATGAGGTAGACTCAATGGACAGCTTCGTGACCAAGATAAGTAGCATCTTGCTAGTGTGGATGAGATATATCCTGATAGTACATTGGTGCCCACAGTTCTCAATGCATTGCTGGATTCTTATCAGAGTTTTCCTCTACCCTTAGACTCATGATGAAGGGAAACCCAAATGCCCTTACATTTGATGAGCTGGTTTCAGTACTCTTGCAAGAAGAGCAGTCTAGGCAAAACAGATCTCATATGCGAGTTGGTGACCAAGCTTTTGTTGCCAATCAGAAAGGCAAAGGTAAAGCTTCTTCGCATGGTGGCTATAAGCCAGAATCAAAATCTTCAAGTAAGGATGTAGAGAAAGAAGGTGATAAGTCTAAAAAGAAGGGCAAGTGTCACTATTGCAGGAAACTAGGGCACTACATACATGAGTGCAAGAAAAGGCTAGAGAAGGAGAAAAAGAAAGAATCGGGCATGGTTGTGGCTAATGCATCTTCACCAAGTGCAAAGAAGAAGGAATCTGTAAGTTTTGTGACAAGATGATTGGGCGTGGGCTATGCATTATGTAAGATCCCTGTTCCCACCGAGCAACGGATTCGGGGTACTGGCAGCGGAAGTAGCGCTTCTCGCGCGGGACAGGGGTCCCACACTCGGGGCCTCGCCCACGGATATCCGGATAAGAGACTAATCCGTCGGTTATTCCAAAACCGAACCCGGAAAAACTTCCTTTACCGGAAAGCACGGGCGATTCCACCAGGATAACTTTTTACTCTAACGTAGTCAAGATCATTTCTGATCGGGAGGATCCGATTACATCTATAAGATACTTAGTCAGTTCAAGGAAGAAACTTGCACTTGGATCATTGGGATCAACGCTTTTTTCCCCATTCAAGAGGCACAGCCGTTGATTCCTATCCATAGAACAGTTTCTGTCCGGGATTTATTTTTTTTTTCTATCGTAAAAACAAAAGTTTGAGTCTCGATTTACGGATCCATCAGTCCAGCCTAACCCCATCCAATCCCATGGGTTAGCCAACCGCCCAACCACTGTAGTGAAGGGATCCAATTAAAAATTTGGTTAGGTTTTGTCCCGGGTACCAAGGAAAAGAGTTCCAAGGCCCCCTAGCCGGATGTTCATGCAAAATAAAACTAGTCACACCACTCACACACCCAATATGAAATTGCCTTTTTTTCAACCACATTCAACCAGTTTAAAACAATCCTTTAATAAAACCATAGTATCATTGATCACCATCTTCCAATTTATCCAATTGATTCTTAATTTCCCATCATTCCTTCATCAGAGTATCTATGGCATCATTGGCAACTAGAACGCTCAGGAGCCGTTTCGATAGTTCCTAGCCCATAATACTTGGCAATATAATCACTTAACAAGATGGACTCTCGTTGAAGATCAGCAAGATCAACCAACAGATCCATATAAGGAGCCATGGACTCATCCATTGAAGACCAGCAAGGTCAATCAACCAGATCCATGCTCGATTTCAGAAAACAACTCCAACTCTGTTCCAATATCTTCCTCGACGCACGCGTGGGTATCCTAGGCAACCCAGAGCCCGAGCACCGTATGGTCAGCACCCTCTAGGATCCTTCGCAGGTAACCTAGCGCTTCACGCATAGGCCGCTTCCTTGGCCCCTCATCCACCGTACCGGAAGCTCACCATTTTAATCGCACCGAGGCTGGTCAAGACCTCGGCCGACCTTGCTACGCGAGACGTCCTTCATTGACTCCCCGTCAGCAGTTGCAACTTTACCATCACGACTTTAATCACAAGACGGTCAAAATGCTCCCCCCAGCATTCTTGACATAAAACAATCATTTACAAACAGCATTTACAAACAGTATTTACAAACAGTTTACAACACAATTTCTATTTTAACTTTCATTTTTCCACATTATCCTTTATCAATCTACATTACTTATTCCATATTCCATTTATATGTATACTCATCCCATCACATCATTTCTATCTCATCACTTCAGATTCCCTCACATCGCATATCGTATATTCACATCCATACATCCACATCTATATGCATACATTTACATCTACATGCATACATCTACATCTCTATGCATACATCCACATCCACATTCACATTCACCTCCATACATCTACATCTATATGCATACATCCACATCTCCATTCACATCTACATCTATACATCTACATCTACATGCATCCATCCACCTCCACATCCACATCTACATCTATACATCTACATCTACATGCATACATCCATATCTCCATTCCCATCTACATCTATACATCTACATCTACATGCATCCATCTACCTCCACATCCACATCTACATCTATACATCTACATCTACATGTATACATCCACCTCCACATCCACATCCGTATCTATACATCTACATCTACATGTATACATCCACATCCACATCTATACATCTACATCTACATGCATACATCCACATCTCCATTCACATCTACATCCATACATCTACATCTACATGCATCCATCCACCTCCACATCCACATCTACATCTATACATCTACATCTACATGCAAACATCCACATCTCCATGCATAATAAAATTCTTTTAATTAATCTAGGATGATAGTTCCTAGAATATGGTAGGAAGTCCTCTTTTTATGCTTTGAATGAATTTATTTTATGCGTAATTTCTATAAAAATTTTGCCATAGCTCCGCTACTATGACTGATAAATCTCAATTTTTTTTCTAAGGGATAAAGCTCATTATTAAAGAAATAATTAGAATGGTCTCTAATTGGATCATCAATCCATAATGGTCTCTAATTGGATCATTAAGAAAACAATTAGAATGGTCTCTAATTGGATCATCAATCCATAATGGTCTCTAATTGGATCATTAAGAAAACAATTAGAATGGTCTCTAATTGGATCATCAATCCATAATGGTCTCTAATTGGATCATTAAGAAAACAATTAGAATGGTCTCTAATTGGATCATCAATCCATAATGGTCTCTAATTGGATCATTAAGAAAACAATTAGAATGGTCTCTAATTGGATCATCAATCCATAATGGTCTCTAATTGGATCATTAAGAAAACAATTAGGATGGTCTCTAATTGGGTCATCAATCCATAATGGATTGAATTATCAATGTGCATAAACTAAAAGCTTAGCAAAAAGCCATTAATTTGGCCTCAAGAATAGTTAAATCTTGGATTAAGGAAAAGCTTTATGAAAAGCTTCATTTGAATTGAGAATGGGTCATGAGTATGACCATTTCTTGAGTGAGAGAGAGAAATTATAAAAACCATTAGAATTTAAATATAAGTGGAAATTAACTTCTATAGCATTTATTAAATTATGTAACTCTTCACTACTATTCACCAATTAACTTCATTAGCATTTAAAAAAACCATACCAATTAAACTTCTCAAGCTTGAGAGGGGTTGAGAAGAGAGAATCATTGAGTAATTATAGAAAAGATCAAAAATTCAATGTACTTACCTTATAATTTGCTTGATTCTTTATTCACGGTAGAGGCCCCCAACCAATCAATTGGTTTAGTATGTTGATGGAGCCACCAATGGGCATTGAAGAAAGAGAGAAGTATCAAAAACTAGTGAATTATTAAAGAATTCACAGTTCTTGGCTTAGGTAGAGTAACATAGCATAAGACACTATATATTTTGGCTTAGATGGAGTAGAGTAACAAAGCATAAGAGACTATCTAATTTGGCTTAGGTGGAGTAGAGTAACAAAGCATAAGAGACTATCTAATTTGGCTTAGGTGGAGTAGAGTAACAAAGCATAAGAGACTATCTAATTTGGCTTAGGTGGAGTAGAGTAACAAAGCATAAGAGACTATCTAATTTGGCTTAGGTGGAGTAGAGTAACAAAGCATAAGAGACTATGTTTTTTTCAACAAGGGGAGGCTTCTATTTATAGGAAAATTTGAGCTCCTAACCAAACAAACTGATTCTAGAATTTTCCAAGTTAGTTTGGTCACTTTTTGACCATTTTTAGGTCGGTTAAGTTAACTTTTTGGAACTAGACTTGAATTAGGAGAGAGGAGAGATAAAATATCTCAATTTTTATGAGTTTAAAACTCATTCAAGCATGTGAAATATGCACCTCCTTTAAAGAATTCCCCTTCCTTACATATGTGTCAAAATTGTATTGCTCATAGTTTTTTACTAATAAACCTTGTACATTTTCAACTCTTCATCTTATGTGAAATATGCACCTCCTTTAAAGAACTCCTCTTTCTTACATATGTGTCATAGTTTTTTTACTAATAAGCCTTGTACATTTTCAACTCTTCATCTTATGTGAAATATGCACCTCCTTTAAAGAACTCCCCTTCCTTACATATGTGTTTATTTACTAATAAACCTTGTACATTTTCAACTCTTCATCTTATGTGAGCATTTACTCATTTTTGGGTATCTTCTTTTACAATTTGGATTTATCTCCTCCCTACACATGGATTGATGCTATTGGCCCATAGAAACCTTAATTGGACCATAGTCTAAAGATTTCTGAAAATCTAGGCCCTTAGACTAAGGTTCTTTATACCTATTTCCAATTAATTCCAATTGCACATTGGAAATTTCTTTTTGAATTTCTGTTTCAGGGGAACTTATTTTAATATAATGAGTTATTTTTCTATCCAAAAATATTCATAATCTGAATATTCTCTCTCTAGAATATTTTCTCTCTCTAGGTTAAAACAGTTAGAAACAAGGTCTTTATATTTCTGAAGAGGGATTGATTACAGGGGAAGATACTAGACATCAAAAAGGGGTTGGGAGAGGAATCTTACATTCTACCCCACTTAAAAAATGCGAGATGTCCTCATCTCGCAGCTTGGAATAATTTCGCAAGATGCACGAATATGAGACTTAGAGAAAAATTTTAATCACGATTAACCACCAAGAAAAGTCTTAAAGAGAGCAAGATTCAAAATAAGAGCAAGATTTAAACTTTATTCATTCACGGGACTTATACAGTAAAGATAGAAGAACTCTTTACACTTCCATAAGCCCATCCATCATATGGTCACAAAAGCAGTCCTCACAAGCTGCACAAGTATAGGGTAACTCATCTATGGGAATGATTCTACTGGTTATTGCCGCACCTATCTCAGTGGTATGAGGTGATCTAACAAAAGGACCTCTGAGAGGCAAGCCAAAAACGGGGTAAAGGCATATCTTCTCATGAGGAAGAAAACATGCCAGTAAAAAGACCCGCTCAGAAAACCCAAGATGCCTTGATCTCATGACACAGTAGTATCGGGGACCCAAACCCAAAGCTTCAATAACCATGGCCAAGCGGACATTGTTACGAAAGTGTTGCTGACCCCAGGGTGTTACCCTAGTTATGTTTTGATAGGTCCGCCATTTGGTCTGCGCTACAGAAGTTCCTAGGTGAGGAAAAAGTGAGCGCTCATACTGTTCTATAAAGTCTTTCTTCACAGACTCTCTTGCGTCTTGAAGGTGAGAAATCATCAGGGATAAAACTAATTCCTGTTGCCAAGCCATGAAGGAGATTTAGAAAGAAAGGAGATTGATGGGAGTAAGATTACTGTGAGCGACAAGTAAAAGTTACGACTTATATAAAGGAAGGAGCTAGCATAACCTAGAAGCCAACGGTAACTTGCCACTGAAGTTTTACCGTCTTTCCATGATTTGTGTTTGACACATTTTTCTATAGAAAGCATTAAGAATTTTGAGATGAGGAGATAAAAGAAACTTGTAGGCTAAGTCACCTACTTTCATTGAATTCAGATATAAGGATCACAATATCTGGGGGATAACTTCTTATACTCCCCAAGAGATAAAGAACTTCTTTTGGGCCGTACTCGAATGAAAACCAAAACCTTGGTATCCAAAACACCGATTCTCACTTCTAAACTCATTGTTCTAAATCCTTAAAACAGGCGTGACTCCTGAGAAGTATTCTAGGAAAAGGGTCTTCCTTTTTTAAACAGAAATTTTCTTTTATTTTAGAGAGGGAATAATTATAAGATCAGAAAGGAAGATTCTTACTCCAGTATACCTCGAAGGCTGGGGAGGAATCTTACATTCTACCCCACTTAAAAAAATGCGAGATGTCCTCATCTCGCCAAGTAGAGGACAACTCTTTTTCTTAAGATCCAATTTATTCTGGGGTTCCTTATATTCTGGTCAACCCAACAGAACACTGGGATAAATATCCCTTATATAGAACTCATTATTAAATAACAATTCATTCAGATCATATCATTCATATCTTTAACATGATAATGGTCCATTAGACCGAAAAGTTTCCTTCGAAACATTCCTCCACGGAAATTTCAGTCAAGCAAGTTCTCAATTTGACATCCCTTAACTTGATCTACCGGTCAAATATTAACAGTAGCAATCTAACAGCACACCCATTAACCTCATAGTGATTTGCTGAATTCATTATCATCATTCTAGTTATGAATATCATTACAGGGACTCGTCCCATTCCCCCTCATTGTGGTTTCATTATATTTCAACTAATTTTTTAAAAATCAACATTTTTCAATCAGCATTTTCAATCAGCATTTTCAATCAGAATCCAAATCAATTCATCCATTCTCAAACAGAATTAAAAATCATATCAATCACATGCAAAATCATCATCTGGATAGCATTAACGCTTATAATTTCAAGTCTTAGATTTACTCGTATATACTGTCAGTAAAGAGCTGCAGTATACTCTCGGTATATACGGGTAGTCACGGTCCTTGGAATTATAAAGTAAATACTATCATGTCTAGGCCTCAAGCAAGTCAGGGATTCTATATAATTGCGGTACTTCCATTTGAAGACCCAATTACCAAAATTACGAGTTTCAGTTTGAATATCAAATTGTATGAATTATATCACACAATTATAACCTTTTTGTGTTTGTTGATAAATTTTTGACCTATTTGTCTTCTCAGGTGATCTTTATTAACCAAATGCTCTGATACCAACTGTAAGATCCCTGTTCCCACCGAGCAACGGATTCGGGGTACTGGCAGCGGAAGTAGCGCTTCTCGCGCGGGACAGGGGTCCCACACTCGGGGCCTCGCCCACGGATATCCGGATAAGAGACTAATCCGTCGGTTATTCCAAAACCGAACCCGGAAAAACTTCCTTTACCGGAAAGCACGGGCGATTCCACCAGGATAACTTTTTACTCTAACGTAGTCAAGATCATTTCTGATCGGGAGGATCCGATTACATCTATAAGATACTTAGTCAGTTCAAGGAAGAAACTTGCACTTGGATCATTGGGATCAACGCTTTTTTCCCCATTCAAGAGGCACAGCCGTTGATTCCTATCCATAGAACAGTTTCTGTCCGGGATTTATTTTTTTTTTCTATCGTAAAAACAAAAGTTTGAGTCTCGATTTACGGATCCATCAGTCCAGCCTAACCCCATCCAATCCCATGGGTTAGCCAACCGCCCAACCACTGTAGTGAAGGGATCCAATTAAAAATTTGGTTAGGTTTTGTCCCGGGTACCAAGGAAAAGAGTTCCAAGGCCCCCTAGCCGGATGTTCATGCAAAATAAAACTAGTCACACCACTCACACACCCAATATGAAATTGCCTTTTTTTCAACCACATTCAACCAGTTTAAAACAATCCTTTAATAAAACCATAGTATCATTGATCACCATCTTCCAATTTATCCAATTGATTCTTAATTTCCCATCATTCCTTCATCAGAGTATCTATGGCATCATTGGCAACTAGAACGCTCAGGAGCCGTTTCGATAGTTCCTAGCCCATAATACTTGGCAATATAATCACTTAACAAGATGGACTCTCGTTGAAGATCAGCAAGATCAACCAACAGATCCATATAAGGAGCCATGGACTCATCCATTGAAGACCAGCAAGGTCAATCAACCAGATCCATGCTCGATTTCAGAAAACAACTCCAACTCTGTTCCAATATCTTCCTCGACGCACGCGTGGGTATCCTAGGCAACCCAGAGCCCGAGCACCGTATGGTCAGCACCCTCTAGGATCCTTCGCAGGTAACCTAGCGCTTCACGCATAGGCCGCTTCCTTGGCCCCTCATCCACCGTACCGGAAGCTCACCATTTTAATCGCACCGAGGCTGGTCAAGACCTCGGCCGACCTTGCTACGCGAGACGTCCTTCATTGACTCCCCGTCAGCAGTTGCAACTTTACCATCACGACTTTAATCACAAGACGGTCAAAATGCTCCCCCCAGCATTCTTGACATAAAACAATCATTTACAAACAGCATTTACAAACAGTATTTACAAACAGTTTACAACACAATTTCTATTTTAACTTTCATTTTTCCACATTATCCTTTATCAATCTACATTACTTATTCCATATTCCATTTATATGTATACTCATCCCATCACATCATTTCTATCTCATCACTTCAGATTCCCTCACATCGCATATCGTATATTCACATCCATACATCCACATCTATATGCATACATTCACATCTACATGCATACATCTACATCTCTATGCATACATCCACATCCACATTCACATTCACCTCCATACATCTACATCTATATGCATACATCCACATCTCCATTCACATCTACATCTATACATCTACATCTACATGCATCCATCCACCTCCACATCCACATCTACATCTATACATCTACATCTACATGCATACATCCATATCTCCATTCCCATCTACATCTATACATCTACATCTACATGCATCCATCTACCTCCACATCCACATCTACATCTATACATCTACATCTACATGTATACATCCACCTCCACATCCACATCCGTATCTATACATCTACATCTACATGTATACATCCACATCCACATCTATACATCTACATCTACATGCATACATCGACATCTCCATTCACATCTACATCCATACATCTACATCTACATGCATCCATCCACCTCCACATCCACATCTACATCTATACATCTACATCTACATGCAAACATCCACATCTCCATGCATAATAAAATTCTTTTAATTAATCTAGGATGATAGTTCCTAGAATATGGTAGGAAGTCCTCTTTTTATGCTTTGAATGAATTTATTTTATGCGTAATTTCTATAAAAATTTTGCCATAGCTCCGCTACTATGACTGATAAATCTCAATTTTTTTTCTAAGGGATAAAGCTCATTATTAAAGAAATAATTAGAATGGTCTCTAATTGGATCATCAATCCATAATGGTCTCTAATTGGATCATTAAGAAAACAATTAGAATGGTCTCTAATTGGATCATCAATCCATAATGGTCTCTAATTGGATCATTAAGAAAACAATTAGAATGGTCTCTAATTGGATCATCAATCCATAATGGTCTCTAATTGGATCATTAAGAAAACAATTAGAATGGTCTCTAATTGGATCATCAATCCATAATGGTCTCTAATTGGATCATTAAGAAAACAATTAGAATGGTCTCTAATTGGATCATCAATCCATAATGGTCTCTAATTGGATCATTAAGAAAACAATTAGGATGGTCTCTAATTGGGTCATCAATCCATAATGGATTGAATTATCAATGTGCATAAACTAAAAGCTTAGCAAAAAGCCATTAATTTGGCCTCAAGAATAGTTAAATCTTGGATTAAGGAAAAGCTTTATGAAAAGCTTCATTTGAATTGAGAATGGGTCATGAGTATGACCATTTCTTGAGTGAGAGAGAGAAATTATAAAAACCATTAGAATTTAAATATAAGTGGAAATTAACTTCTATAGCATTTATTAAATTATGTAACTCTTCACTACTATTCACCAATTAACTTCATTAGCATTTAAAAAAACCATACCAATTAAACTTCTCAAGCTTGAGAGGGGTTGAGAAGAGAGAATCATTGAGTAATTATAGAAAAGATCAAAAATTCAATGTACTTACCTTATAATTTGCTTGATTCTTTATTCACGGTAGAGGCCCCCAACCAATCAATTGGTTTAGTATGTTGATGGAGCCACCAATGGGCATTGAAGAAAGAGAGAAGTATCAAAAACTAGTGAATTATTAAAGAATTCACAGTTCTTAGCTTAGGTAGAGTAACATAGCATAAGACACTATATATTTTGGCTTAGATGGAGTAGAGTAACAAAGCATAAGAGACTATCTAATTTGGCTTAGGTGGAGTAGAGTAACAAAGCATAAGAGACTATCTAATTTGGCTTAGGTGGAGTAGAGTAACAAAGCATAAGAGACTATCTAATTTGGCTTAGGTGGAGTAGAGTAACAAAGCATAAGAGACTATCTAATTTGGCTTAGGTGGAGTAGAGTAACAAAGCATAAGAGACTATGTTTTTTTCAACAAGGGGAGGCTTCTATTTATAGGAAAATTTGAGCTCCTAACCAAACAAACTGATTCTAGAATTTTCCAAGTTAGTTTGGTCACTTTTTGACCATTTTTAGGTCGGTTAAGTTAACTTTTTGGAACTAGACTTGAATTAGGAGAGAGGAGAGATAAAATATCTCAATTTTTATGAGTTTAAAACTCATTCAAGCATGTGAAATATGCACCTCCTTTAAAGAATTCCCCTTCCTTACATATGTGTCAAAATTGTATTGCTCATAGTTTTTTACTAATAAACCTTGTACATTTTCAACTCTTCATCTTATGTGAAATATGCACCTCCTTTAAAGAACTCCTCTTTCTTACATATGTGTCATAGTTTTTTTACTAATAAGCCTTGTACATTTTCAACTCTTCATCTTATGTGAAATATGCACCTCCTTTAAAGAACTCCCCTTCCTTACATATGTGTTTATTTACTAATAAACCTTGTACATTTTCAACTCTTCATCTTATGTGAGCATTTACTCATTTTTGGGTATCTTCTTTTACAATTTGAATTTATCTCCTCCCTACACATGGATTGATGCTATTGGCCCATAGAAACCTTAATTGGACCATAGTCTAAAGATTTCTGAAAATCTAGGCCCTTAGACTAAGGTTCTTTATACCTATTTCCAATTAATTCCAATTGCACATTGGAAATTTCTTTTTGAATTTCTGTTTCAGGGGAACTTATTTTAATATAATGAGTTATTTTTCTATCCAAAAATATTCATAATCTGAATATTCTCTCTCTAGAATATTTTCTCTCTCTAGGTTAAAACAGTTAGAAACAAGGTCTTTATATTTCTGAAGAGGGATTGATTACAGGGGAAGATACTAGACATCAAAAAGGGGTTGGGAGAGGAATCTTACACATTACAGTTATAACCCTTTTGTTCATGATGTATGCATATCAGTGGTAGAATCGGATGCTTTGGTACTTTGATAGTGGTGCTAGTAAGCACATTACTTCACAAAAAAAATTGTTCTCATCTTTGGAATCTATCCCAAGTGCAGGAACCGTCACATGTGCAAATGGTTCCTCATATCCTATTAAAGGAGTTGGTAGAGTTGTGCTCATTGCTGCAAGTGGGGGCACATTTACACTTTCTAAAGTTTTATATGTGTCAGGCATTAAGAAGGACTTGCTGTCAATTTCAGCCTTAGCCTTGTCAAACTTGGTGGTGAAATTTGTGGATGACAGATGTACAGTTCAGGATAGAAATGATGGTTATTCTATCATTGCCTCAGGTACCTTGTTTCATGGCCTATATAAGATGGTTATTCTATCATTGCCTCAGGTACCTTGTTTCATGGCCTATATAAGATGGATGTATTTGAGAAGTTGCTGCGTGCATGATGCTTGCTCAGTCTCTACGACTCATGCTATGAGTGATGCAAAATTATGGCATGCACGATTTGGCCATTTGAATTATAGCAGTTTGTTACACCTTCAAAGGCATGATATGGTTTCTGAGTTGCCAACTCCTAGACATGTATGTGAGGAGTGTATTCTTGGTAAAATGCATCGGGCATCATTTCCAAAGAATGGATCTATGAGAGGTATTAAGAAATTACAGATTATACATAGTGATGTATGGCATTGGCACAGGCTATTAAGCAAGTTTTTCGCTATTTACATGGCACTCAGTATTTTGGATTATTTTATCCAAAGGGAGGTGAGTCATAGCTGCATGCTTTTAGTGATTTAGATTGGGCTAGATGTTATGACACATGAGTGTCTAATTGTGGGTTTTTCTTTTGCCTTGGTGATTCATGTATATCATGGCTTAGCAAAACAAGAAGTAGTCTATAGTGGCCACTTCCAACTGTGAAGCCAAGTACAAGGCAGCTTTTACAACTACAATTGAGTGTGTGTGGCTCAGACGTCTTATGGCTGATTTGGGTGTTGGACAGTCATCTAGCACTATGATTTTCACTGAGAGAGCCAGAGCGCATTAGCAGTTGTGAGGAACCCAGTGTTTCATTCTCGCACTAAGCACATTGAGGTGCATTACCACTTCCAACTGTGAAGCCAAGTACAAGGCAGCTTTTACAACTACAATTGAGTGTGTGTGGCTCAGACGTCTTATGGCTGATTTGGGTGTTGGACAGTCATCTAGCACTATGATTTTCACTGAGAGAGCCAGAGCGCATTAGCAGTTGTGAGGAACCCAGTGTTTCATTCTCGCACTAAGCACATTGAGGTGCATTACCACTATGTCAAGGAAATACTCTCTGTAAGCAGAGATCTGCTTGGTCTATGTGCCTACACATGACAACATGGCACATTTATTCACAAAGGCTCTTCCTCGTGAAAAGTTTGAAGCTTTTTGTAAAGCTTTGGGCTTACAGTCTTTTCAGGATTGATCGGCCATACCCTGTATATGTTCACATCATCACTTTAGGAGAGGGATTTGTAGCATTATATGGTAGTGATGTGTGTGAACACACTTAGGGCCGCTGGGGGGAACATTTTCCCTCACTAGGAGGTTTTTCCCCCTGTGCATATGTACACCCTCTTATGTACTCATTTTGGGGTGTGTACTTATCTTTTGTATCTAGCACACATTTGTTAATTCTAGTCTAGTGAGTTTGTGTGCTCTCAATCTTCTCTATCTTGTGTGTGTGCATTGTTGCAACCCTAACCCTAATTCCAACATTTTTTATCATACTTTGGAAGATAATTTGACTCTAAGATAGAAAAATATGACACATAATAGATTACGGTTTGATAAGCTGCATTGATGTCCGATATAAAGTCCAATAATAGAATGAATGAATACCAATTCAAGAGATATAATATTAAGTGATATCTTTCAGCAAGATAAAAAAGAATAATTTCAACGACATCCAATAGAAAGTGCAATGATTGATGACAAATTAAGATCAATAAACATACAAATTCAAACAAGATCATCATCATACTTGCAAAACAAACCACTGGAACACAACACGATTGTCCTTCTAGTTTGCAAGGTAAGTCAAAGAAACAAAATAATACTTAGCTATTTGATATCGTCCGAGATACTGACAATGTAAGATTCCTCCCCAGCCTCTCAAAATGTCCAGCATCTTCCCCTGTAATCAATCCCTCTTCAGAAATATAAAAGACTTGTTTTTAACTGTTTTAACCTAGAGAGAGAAAATATTCTAGAGAGAGAATATTCAGATTTTTAATATTTTTGGATAGAAAATTATCTCATCTTATTAAAATAAGTTCCCCTAAAACAGAAATTCAAAAAGAACTTTCCAATGTGCAATTGGAATTAATTGGAAATGGGTATAAAGGACCTTAGCCTAAGGGTCTAGATTTTCAAAAAATTTTGGATTATGGTCCAATTAAGGTTCCTATGGGGGGGCCAATAGCATCAATCCATGTGTAGGGAGGAGATAAATCCAATTTTGTAAAAGAAGATACCCAAAAATGAGTAAATGCTCACATAAGATGAAGAGTTGACTATGTACAAGGTTTATTAGTAAGAAACTATGAGTAATATCAAAAATATGAGATATTTTGAGTATCCAAAAATGAGTAAATGCTCACATAAGATGAAGAGTTAAAAATGTACAAGGTTTATTAGTAAAAAACTATGAGAAATATTAAAAATATGATATATTTTGGGTATCCAAAAATGAGTAAATGCTCACACAAGATGAAGAGTTGAAAATGTACAAGGTTTATTAGTAAAGAACTATGAGAAATATTAAAAATATGAGATATTTTGGGTATAATGATTCCATTTTGACACATATGTAAGGAAGGGGAGTTCTTTAAAGGAGGTGCATATTTCACATGCTTGAATGAGTTTTAAACTAAAAAATAATGTGATATTTTTATCTCTCCTCTCTCTTGAACCAAACCAAATCAAAATGGAACCAAACCGAATCAAAAAGTAACCAAACTAGATCCAAATCTAGTCCAAATTCAACCAAACTGAATCTGGAAAATTCTAGAATTCAGTTAGCTTTGGTTAGAGCTTCCCTCTCCTATAAATAGAACATGAGTCCTTTGAAAAAAAAAGGAAGAATTTTACTATACTAGAGTTATGCTGAAATAATGCTAATTTCTACTATTCTCTAAAATTCTCTCCAAATTGAAGAAATTGGAGCTTCCCTCTTTCTTCAATCCCCATTGGTGGCTCGATCAACATACTTAACCAATTGATTGGTTGGGGATCTCTACCGTGAACAAAGAATCAAGCAATTTGTAAGGTAATTAGTGAATTTTGATCATTTTCTATAATTTCTCAATGTTTCTCTCTTCTCAACCCCTCTCAAGCTTGAGAATCTTAATTGAAATGGTTTTTGAATGCTATTGAAGTTAATTGATGAATGGTAGTGAAGAGTTACATAATTTGATGAATGCTATTGAAGTTAATTGATTAATGATAGTTAAGAATTACATAAATTTCCATTTATGCTTAATTCTAATGGTTTTTATGTAATTTCTCTCTCACTCAAGAAATGGTCATACTCATGACCCATTCTCAATCCAAATGAAGCTTTTCATAAAGCTTTTCCTTAATCCAAGATTAATCTATGCTTGAGGTCAAATTAATGGCTTTTTTCTATGCTTTTAGTTTATGCATTTCATGAATATTGATGATTCAACCCATTATTGGGTTAATGATCCAATTAGGGATCATTCTAATTATTTTCTTAATGATAAGCTTTATCCCTTAGAAATAATCGAGATTTATCAGTCATAGTAGCGCAGCTATGGTAAAATTTTTATAAAAATTACACATAAAATAATTTTATTCAAAGCATGAAAAGAGAACTTCCTACCATATTCTAGGAATTATCATCCTAGATTAATTGAAAGAATTTTATTGTAATCATGGAAAAATTGATTTTTATGTTATGCATAATTGATGATTATTTTATTTTAAAAGTGTTACTTTTATCATATTTGGATTTCATGCATAGAGGTATGCATAAAAGAATTATTATTTTAATATAAAAGTGTTTCTTTTATCATATTTGGATTTCATGCATAGAGGTATGCATAAAAGTTGATTATTTTATTATAAAAGTGTTTCTTTTATCATAATTGGATTTCATGCATAGAGGTATGCATAAAAATTGATTATTTTAATATAAAAGTGTTACTTTTATCTTATTGAATTTCATGCATAGAGGTATGCATAAAAGTTGATTAATTTATTATAAAAGTGTTGCTTTTATCATAATTGAATTTCATGCATAGAGGTATGCATAAAAGTTGATTATTTTACTATAAAAGTGTTGCTTTTATCTTATTTGAATTTCATGCATAGAAGTATGCATAAAAGTTGATTATTTTATTATAAAAGTGTTGCTTTTATCATATTTGAATTTCATGCATAGAGGTATGCATAAAAGTTGATTATTTTATTATAAAAGTGTTGCTTTTATCATATTTGAATTTCATGCATAGAGGTATGCATAAAAGTTGATTATTTTATTATAAAAGTATTGCTTTTATCATATTTGGATTTCATGCATAGAGGTATGCATAAAAGTTGATTATTTTATTATAAAAGTGTTGCTTTTATCATATTTAGATTTCATGCATAGAGGTATGCATAAAAGTTGATTATTTTATTGTAAAAGTGTTACTTTTATCACATTGAATTTCATGCATAGAGGTATGCATAAAAGATACTCTTTTTATACTAAAAGTGTGATTTTCATCATAAATGGATTTTATGCATAACTTAGATGCATAAGAGAAATTCTTTTATTCTAAAAGTGTAATTCCTACCAAATTGAATTTATGCATAGGAAGATGCATAAAAGAATGGAATTTCAATTCAAAAGTGTTATTCTCATCCAAATTGAATTTATGCATAGGAAGATGCATAAAAGATTGAATTTTAATTCAAAAGTGTCATTTTCATTTAAAATGAATTTATGCATAGGAAGATGCATAAAAGATGATTTTTAATTCGAAAGTGTTAGTCTCCTTAAATGGAATTTATGCATAAATAAATGTGTAGAGAAATCTTATATCAAATATAAGAATTCTCCTGTATTCTATAAATAGATATGGGAAGTGATAGGATGTGATAAGAGGTGTAAGAGATGTGATAAGATGTGTATGGGAAGTGATAGGATGTGATAAGAGGTGTATGAGATTTGATAGGATGTGATAAGATGTGTATGAGATGTGATAGGATGTGATAAGAGGTGTATAGGATGTGATAAGATGTGATAAGATGCATATGAGATGAGTTAGGAAGTGATAAGATGAGTCAAGATGTGATAAGATGTGTATGGGATGAGGTAAGAAGTGTATGTGATGGGATAAGATGTATATGGGTTGTGATAGGGCAAGAATGGATGTAGATACGGATGTGGATGGGATGAGGTAAGAAGTGTATGTGATGTATATGGGTTGTGATAGGGCAAGAATGGATGTAGATACGGATGTGGATGTATGTATGAATGAGGATGTGAGAATGGATGTATGCATGTAGATGTGGATGTATGCATGTGAAAGTGGAAGTGGATGTGGATGTATGGGTGTAGATACGGATATGGATGTATGTATGTGGATGTGGACGTATGAATGAGGATGTGAAAAATGATATATGCATGTAGATGTGGATGTATGGATGTGAATGTGGATGTGGATGTATGGATATGGATATGGATATGAATGTGTATGTATGAATGTGGATATGGGATGTGGATGTATAAATGAGGATGTGAAAATGGAGGTAAGCATGTAGATGTGGATGTATGGATGTGAATGTGGATGTGGATGTGGATGTGGATGTGGATGATGTGGATATGGATGTGTATGTATGAATGTGGATATGGGATGTGGATGTATAAATGAGGATGTAAAAATGGATGTATGCATGTAGATGTGGATGTATGGATGTGAATGTGAATGTGTATGTGAATTAATGTGTCGTCGATATATGAGGAAATGGATGAGAATGAGTACACATTGAATGGAATGTGGAATAAGTAATGTGGACTAAGGAGAGATAATGTGGAAAGACGAGAGTTCAATTTAGAAACTGTATTTTATGACTGTTTGTAAATGACTGTTTTATGTCAAGAATGCTGGGGAAGCATTTTGACCGTCTTGTGGATTAAGGTCATGAAGACCTAACTGTTAAAGTTGCAACTGCTGACAGAGAGTCAATGGAGGACGTCTCGTGTAGCAAGGTCGACTGAGGTCTTGACCAGCCTCGGTTCAATTTAAATGGTGAGCTTCCGATATGGTGGATGAGGGACCAAGGAAGCGGCCTATGAGTGAAGCGCTAGGTCACCTGCGAAGGATCCTAGAGGAGGGTGCTGACCATACGGTGCTCGAGCTCTGGGTCGCCGAAGATACCCACACGTGCGTCGTGGAAGATATTGGAACAAGGAATAAGAGTTGTTTTCTGAAACCGGGCATGGATCTGGTTGATTGACCTTGCTAATCCTCAACGGATGAGTCCATGGCTCTTTTATATGGATCTGTGGGTTGATCTTGCTGATCTTCCACGGAGATTCCATTCTGTTATATGAATATATTGCCGGTTACTATGAGCTAGGAACTATGGAAAAGGCCCCTGAGTGAACAGGTGGTGAGCGTTCTGGTTGCCAATGATGCCATAAGTATACCGATGAATGAATGATTGGAAATAAGGAATTAACCAGAGACTATGAGGATTGTCATCAGTGACATAATGGTTTCATTAAAGGATTGTTTTAAAGTTAGCTGCTGCTGATGCTAAGAAAAAGGCAATTTCATATTGGGTGTGTAAGTGGTGTGACTAGTTTTATGTTTGCATGAACTTCCGGTTAGGGGGCCTTGGAACTCTTTTCCTTGGTACTCGGGACAAAACCTAACCAAATTCTTAATTAGATCCCATCACTACAGTGGTTGGGCGGTTGGCTAACCCATGGGACTGTGGATGGGGTTAGGCTGGACTGATGGATCCGTAAATCGAGACTCAATTTCTGTTATTACGATAGATGAAGTAAGTCCCGGATAGTAATTGTTCTATGGATAGCAATCAACGGCTGTGCCTCTTGATGGTGTTGATCCCAATGATCCAAGTGCAAGTTTCTTCCCTGATCTGACCGAGTCTGCAGTCAGATCAGTTTGATCACTAATGGTCTTGACTACGTTAGAGTAAAAAGTTATCCTGGAGGAATCGCCCGTGCTTTCCGGATAAGGGAAGTTTTTCCGGGTTCGGTTTTGGAAAAATCGACGGATTAGTCTTTTGTCCGGATATCCGTGGACGAGGCCCCGAATGTGGGACCCCTGTCCTGCGCAAGAAGTGCTACTTCCACTGCTAGTATCCCGAATCTGTTGCTCGGTGGGAACAGGGATCTCACAGTTGGTATCAGAGCGAATTGGCTAATAAAGATCAACTGAAAAGCCAAATATGTCAAAAATTTATCAATTAGCACAAAAAGGTTATAAATGTGTGATATAATTCATACAAATTGATATTCAAACTAATTTCGTAAATTAGTAATTGGGTCTTCAAATAGAAGTACCGCAATTATACGGAACCCTGACTTGCTTGAGG
This sequence comes from Cibotium barometz, assembly GCF_041138505.1. Classification (NCBI taxonomy): domain Eukaryota; kingdom Viridiplantae; phylum Streptophyta; class Polypodiopsida; order Cyatheales; family Cibotiaceae; genus Cibotium; species Cibotium barometz. The sequence goes on from NC_141052.1 coordinate 19,328,548, forward strand.
CCTAGACATGATGGTATTTACCTTATAGTTCCAAGTATTATGACGACCCGTATATACCGAGGGTATAACTGCAGCTCTTTACCGGCAGTATATACGAGTAAATCTAAGACTTGAAATTATAAGCGTTAATGCTATTCAAGATGATGATTTCGAATGTGGTTGATATGATTTTAATTTTGTTTGAGAACTGATGAATTGATTTGGATTCTGATTGAAAAATGATGATTTCTGAAACTTAGTTGAAATATAATAACCTGCGCAAAAGTACAATGAGGATGAATGGGACGAGTCCCTGTGATGATAAATGATGATAATGATTTCAGCAAATCACTATGAGATTAGTGGATTGTGCTATCAAATTGCTACTATTAACACTTGACCGTTAGATCAATTTAAGGGATGACAAATTGAGAACTTACTTGACTGAAATTCCCGTGGAGGAATGTTCAGAAGAAAATTTTTCGGTCTCATGGACCATTATCATGTTAAAGATATGAATGATATGATCTGAATGAATTGTTATTTAATGATGAGTTCTATGGGATATTTATCCCAGTATTCTATTGGGTTGTCCAGAATATAAGGAACCCCAGAATAAAATTGGATCTTAAGAAAAAGAGTTGTCCTCTACCTTGCGAGATGAGGACATCTCGCACTTTTTAAATGGGATAGAATGTAAGATTTCTCCCCCAGCCTTCGAGGTATTCAGGAGTAAGAATCTTATAATTATTCCCTCTCTAAATAAAAGAAAGATTCTGTTTAAAAAGGGAAGACACTTTACCAGAATACCTTCTCAGGAGCCCACCTGTTTTAAAGATTCAGAACGATGAATTCAGAAGTGAGAACCGGTGTTTTGGATGCCAAGGTTTTGACCATCAGTTAAAAGACTGCCCGACTCCTACCATGAAAAGGGCACAGGGAAGTCTAGAACCCAAATTCAGAGACCAATTCCTTCATACCAATCTAATCAGGGTCCGTCTCGGACAAGATTGCTTAAACTAGGTCCGACCCATTGATTAGGGTCGAGATGACCAGTCAAATGCTTAGCAACTTAGAGCAATAGATGCAGGCAATTCATAAAGATATAAACGCTGCCCAGGATCGACAGAGACAATATACAATAAGAAGAGGACAATCAGAGAATTCAAAGAAGCAGTTATAGTCTTTATTTGAATACGGACCAAAAAAATTTCTTTATCTCTAGGGGAGTATAAGTAGTTATCTCCCAGATATTGTGGACCAAAGAAAGTAGGTGACTTAGCCTACGAACTTCTTTTATCTCTTCATCTCAAAGTTTTTAATGCCTTCTATAGAAAAATGTGCCAAACCCAAATCATGGAAAGACGGTAAAACTTCAGTGCAAGATACCGTTGGCTTCTAGGTTACGCTAGCTCCTTCCTTTATATAAGTCGTAACTTTTACTTGTCGCTCACAGTAATCTTACTTCCATCGATCTCCCTTCTTCTTAATCTCCTTCATGGCTTGGCAACAGGAATTAGTTTTATCCATGATGATTTCTCACCTTCAAGACGCAAGTGAGTCTGCGAAGAAAGATTTTATAGAACAGTATGAGCGCTCACTTTTTCCTCACTTGGGAACGTCTGTAGCTCAGACCAAATGGCGGACCTATCAAGACATAACTAGGGTAACACCCTGGGGTCAGCAGCACTTTCGTAACAATGTCCGCTTGGCCATGGTTATTGAAGCCTTGGGTTTGGGTCCCCAATACTACTGCATCATGAGATCAAGACATCTTGGGTTTTCTGAGCGGGTGTTCTTACTGGCGTGTTTTCTTCCTCATCAGAAGATATGCCTTTACCCCGTTTTTGGCTTGCCTCTCAGAGGTCCTTTTGTTAGATCACCTCATACTACTGAGATAGGTGCGGCAATAACCAATAGAATCATTCCCATAGATGAGTTACCTTATACGTGCGCAGCTTGTGAGTGCTGCTTTTGTGATCATATGATGGACGGGCTTATGGAAGTGTAAAGAGTTCTTCTATCTTTATTGTATATGTTCCAAGAATGAATAAAGTTTAAATCTTGTTCTTGTCTTGACCCTTACTCTCTTTGAGACTTTTTGAATTGGTGATTAATCTTAATTAAAAATTTTCTCTCAGTCTCATACTTGTGCATCTTGCGAAATTACCCCCAGTTTGCGAGATGAGGGCATCTCGCGTTTTTCAAGTGGGAGAGAATGTAAGATTCCTCCCCAGCCTCTCAAAATGTCCAGCATCTTCCCCTGTAATCAATCCCTCTTCAAAAATATAAAAGACTTGTTTCTAACTGTTTTAACCTAGAGAGAGAAAATATTCTAGAGAGAGAATATTCAGATTTTTAATATTTTTGGATAGAAAATTATCTCATCTTATTAAAATAAGTTCCCCTGAAACATAAATTCAAAAAGAACTTTCCAATGTGCAATTGGAATTAATTAGAAATGGGTATAAAGGACCTTAGCCTAAGGGTCTAGATTTTCAGAAATTTTTGGATTATAGTCCAATTAAGGTTTCTATGGGCCAATAGCATCAATCCATGTGTAGGGAGGAGATAAATCCAATTTTGTAAAAGAAGATACCCAAAAATGAGTAAATGCTCACATAAGATGAGGAGTTGACTATGTACAAGGTTTATTAGTAAGAAACTATGAGTAATATCAAAAATATGAGATATTTTGAGTATCCAAAAATGAGTAAATGCTCACATAAGATGAAGAGTTGAAAATGTACAAGGTTTATTAGTAAAAAACTATGGGAAATATGAAAAATATGAGATATTTTGGGTATCCAAAAATGAGTAAATGCTCACACAAGATGAAGAGTTGAAAATGTACAAGGTTTATTAGTAAAAAACTATGAGAAATATTAAAAATATGAGATATTTTGGGTATAATGATTCCATTTTGACACATATGTAAGGAAGGGAAGTTCTTTAAAGGAGGTGCATATTTCACATGCTTGAATGAGTTTTAAACTAAAAAATAATGTGATAATTTTATCTCTCCTCTCTCTTGAACCAAACCAAATCAAAATGGAACCAAACCGAATCAAAAAGTAACCAAACTAGATCCAAATCTAGTCCAAATTCAACCAAACTGAATCTGGAAAATTCTAGAATTCAGTTAGCTTTGGTTAGAGCTTCCCTCTCCTATAAATAGAACATGAGTCCTTTGAGAAAAAAGGAAGAATTTTACTATACTAGGGTTATGCTGAATCTTGTGGCTGGCAAAAGAATCAAGATATTTAAAAGAAGGCATGATAATGATCCTTTTGATTCACAAGAGATTCAGGATGAGAGGCTTGACAGTGGTAGTATGGATATGGTTGAAGAGGAAGAGGATGATCTTCCTGGAACTGCAGAAGATGAAGACGACATCCAGTTATATGTGGACCTTGATGATGATTTGGCACATACCAGAGGATGTGCAGGTTTAGAGGGGGTGGATGTCGTGCCATGGCACGTCTATGATGTGAAACCGTGCATTCTAATGGTTTTTATGTAATTTCTCTCTCTCACTCAAGAAATGGTCATACTCATGACCCATTCTCAATCCAAATGAAGCTTTTCATAAAGCTTTTCCTTAATCCAAGATTAATCTATGCTTGAGGTCAAATTAATGGCTTTTTTCTATGCTTTTAGTTTATGTATTTCATGAATATTGATGATTCAACCCATTATTGGGTTAATGATCCAATTAGGGATTATTCTAATTATTTCCTTAATGATTAAGCTTTATCCCTTAGAAATAATCGAGATTTATCAGTCATAGTGTAGCGGAGCTATAGCAAAATTTTTATAAAAATTACACATAAAATAATTTTATTCAAAGCATGAAAAGAGAACTTCCTACCATATTCTAGGAATTATCATCCTAGATTAATTGAAAGAATTTTATTGTAATCATGAAAAAAATGATTTTTGTGTTATGCATAATTGATGATTATTTTATTTTAAAAGTGTTACTTTTATCATATTTGAATTTCATGCATAGAGGTATGCATAAAAGAATTATTATTTTAATATAAAAGTGTTTCTTTTATCATATTTGGATTTCATGCATAGAGGTATGCATAAAGTTGATTATTTTATTATAAAAGTGTTTCTTTTATCATATTTGGATTTCATGCATAGAGGTATGCATAAAAATTGATTATTTCATTATAAAAGTGTTACTTTTATCATATTGAATTTCATGCATAGAGGTATGCATAAAAGTTGATTATTTTATTATAAAAGTGTTGCTTTTATCATATTTGAATTTCATGCATAGAGGTATGCATAAAAGTTGATTATTTTACTATAAAAGTGTTGCTTTTATCTTATTTGAATTTCATGCATAGAAGTATGCATAAAAGTTGATTATTTTATTATAAAAGTGTTGCTTTTATCATATTTAAATTTCATGCATAGAGGTATGCATAAAAGTTGATTATTTTATTATAAAAGTGTTGCTTTTATCATATTTGAATTTCATGCATAGAGATATGCATAAAAGTTGATTATTTTATTATAAAAGTATTGCTTTTATCATATTTGGATTTCATGCATAGAGGTATGCATAAAAGCTGATTATTTTATTATAAAAGTGTTGCTTTTATCATATTTAGATTTCATGCATAGAGGTATGCATAAAAGTTGATTATTTTATTGTAAAAGTGTTACTTTTATCACATTGAATTTCATGCATAGAGGTATGCATAAAAGATACTCTTTTTATACTAAAAGTGTGATTTTCATCATAAATGGATTTTATGCATAACTTAGATGCATAAGAGAAATTCTTTTATTCTAAAAGTGTAATTCCTACCAAATTGAATTTATGCATAGGAAGATGCATAAAAGAATGGAATTTCAATTCAAAAGTGTTATTCTCATCCAAATTGAATTTATGCATAGGAAGATGCATAAAAGATTGAATTTTAATTCAAAAGTGTCATTTTCATTTAAAATGAATTTATGCATAGGAAGATGCATAAAAGATGATTTTTAATTCGAAAGTGTTAGTCTCCTTAAATGGAATTTATGCATAAATAAATGTGTAGAGAAATCTTATATCAAATATAAGAATTCTCCTGTATTCTATAAATAGATATGGGAAGTGATAGGATGTGATAAGAGGTGTATGAGATGTGATAAGATGTGTATGGGAAGTGATAGGATGTGATAAGAGGTGTATGAGATTTGATAGGATGTGATAAGATGTGTATGAGATGTGATAGGATGTGATAAGAGGTGTATAGGATGTGATAAGATGTGATAAGATGCATATGAGATGAGTTAGGAAGTGATAAGATGTGATAAGATGCATATGAGATGAGTTAGGAAGTGATAAGATGAGTCAAGATGTGATAAGATGTGTATGGGATGAGGTAAGAAGTGTATGTGATGGGATAAGATGTATATGGGTTGTGATAGGGCAAGAATGGATGTAGATACGGATGTATGCATGTGAAAGTGGAAGTGGATGTATGTATGAATGAGGATGTGAAAATGGATGTATGCATGTAGATGTGGATGTATGCATGTGAAAGTGGAAGTGGATGTGGATGTATGGGTGTAGATACGGATATGGATGTATGTATGTGGATGTGGACGTATGAATGAGGATGTGAAAAATGATATATGCATGTAGATGTGGATGTATGGATGTGAATGTGGATGTATGGATATGGATATGGATATGGATGTGTATGTATGAGGATATGGATATGGATGTGTATGTATGGATATGGATATGGATGTGTATGTATGGATATGGATATGGATATGGATGTGTATGTATGAATGTGGATATGGGATGTGGATGTATAAATGAGGATGTGAAAATGGAGGTAAGCATGTAGATGTGGATGTATGGATGTGAATGTGGATGTGGATGTGAATGTGGATGTGGATGTGGATGTATGGATATGGATATGGATATGGATGTGTATGTATGAATGTGGATATGGGATGTGGATGTATAAATGAGGATGTAAAAATGGATGTGTATGTATGAATGTGGATATGGGATGTGGATGTATAAATGAGGATGTAAAAATGGATGTATGCATGTAGATGTGGATGTATGGATGTGAATGTGAATGTGTATGTGAATTAATGTGTCGTCGATATATGAGGAAATGGATGAGAATGAGTACACATTGAATGGAATGTGGAATAAGTAATGTGGACTAAGGAGGGATAATGTGGAAAGACGAGAGTTCGATTTAGAAACTGTATTTTGTGACTGTTTGTAAATGACTGTTTTATGTAAAGAATGCTGGGGAAGCATTTTGACCGTCTTGTGGATTAAGGTCATGAAGACCTAACTATTAAAGTTGCAACTGCTGACGGAGAGTCAATGGAGGACGTCTCGTGTAGCAAGGTCGACTGAGGTCTTGACCAGCCTCGGTTCGATTTAAATGGTGAGCTTCCGGTACGGTGGATGAGGGACCAAGGAAGCGGCCTATGAGTGAAGCGCTAGGTAACCTGCGAAGGATCCAGAGGGTGCTGACCATACGGTGCTCGGGCTCTGGGTCGCCGAAGATACCCACACGTGCGTCATGGAAGATATTGGAACAAGGAATAAGAGTTGTTTTCTGAAACCGGGCATGGATCTGGTTGATTAACCTTGCTGGTCCTCAACGGATGAGTCCATGGCTCTTTTATATGGATCTGTGGGTTCATCTTGCTGATCTTCCACGGAGATTCCATTCTGTTATATGAATATATTGTCGGTTACTATGAGCTAGGAACTATGGAAAAGGCCCCTGAGTGAATAGGTGGTGAGCGTTCTGGTTGCCAATGATGCCATAAGTATACCGATGAATGAATGATTGGAAATAAGGATTCAACCAGAGACTATGAGGATTGTCATCAGTGACATAATGGTTTCATTAAAGGATTGTTTTAAAGTTAGTTGCTGATGCTAAGGAAAAGGTAATTTCATATTGGGTGTGTAAGTGGTGTGACTAGTTTTATGTTTGCATGAACTTCCGGCTAGGGGGCCTTGGAACTCTTTTCCTTGGTACCCGGGACAAAACCTAACCAAATTCTTAATTGGATCCCATCACTACAGTGGTTGGGCGGTTGGCTAACCCATGGGACTAGATGGGGTTAGGCTGGACTGATGGATCCGTAAGTCGAGACTCAATTTCTGTTATTACGATAGATGAAGTAAGTCCCGGATAGTAATTGTTCTATGGATAGGAATCAACGGCTGTGCCTCTTGATGGGGAAAAAAGCGTTGATCCCAATGATCCAAGTGCAAGTTTCTTCCCTGATCTGACCGAGTATCTTTATAGGTGCAGTCAGATCAGTTTGATCACTAATGGTCTTGACTACATTAGAGTAAAAAGTTATCCTGGAGGAATCGCCCGTGCTTTCCGGATAAGGGAAGTTTTTTCGGGTTCGGTTTTGGAAAAACTGACGGATTAGTATTTTGTCCGGATATCCGTGGTGGACGAGGCCCCGAATGTGGGACCCCTGTCCTGCGCAAGAAGTGCTACTTCTGCTGCTAGTATCCCGAATCTGTTGCTCGGTGGGAACAGGGATCTCACAGACAACAATCTATACAATTTCCACCAATGAACTCCAATCCTCAAAGGGTTGGTAGGAGAATAAATATTTCTAAAGAAATAAAGTATACAGTGTTGGTATGTACAAGAAGGACACCATTATCATACACAAAGCTAAAAAATACAATCCACTATTATCCTTGTGTTTCATAAAAGAGTAATCATGTACAAGCTTAAAATAAATTAATCATATGAAGAAAATTATGCTTAGCATTGGCCATGAGAAAACAATGATACTTGGGTGGTGGTAATAGAGTAGTGTAGTTAACAGGGATTTAATATTAACGTGATCACAAGATTTTTTGTGATAATAACACATGTGAACAAGTTATTCACATGTTCTCATGCTACCGTTCACAAAATAACAGGTCACTTGCCATTTAGGAACCCCTTAAAAGCTTGGCTACACATGGGAATAAGCTATTCACATGTTCTCATGTTACCATCTTCACATAATAGCAGGTCAGTGGCCACCTAAGAAGATTTTTTATGCCCGACAAAGATAATTTTTTTAGGCCCTTGTGAAAGCTTTGTGAATATAACATGTGATCACAAGATTTTTTGTGTTATTAACATATGTTATTAACATGTTCACATGTTTTCGTTTACGTCAGTGAAATCCCTGGTAGTTAAGTGCTAGAACTCAAGATATATCTCTGATGTTGTTGTCCCAACACTAGAGAAGTTTGAGTTCAATAAAGTAGACACTCTATGTGTTTTTTCTTTCGCTTTTCAAGCTATTGACAAGCTTAGAATCCTAGACAATTGAAGATATCATCTTGACGATGCCAAAAAGACTTGATGCACATGCTAAAGTAGACACATTTCTTGTTATGAGTTTCTTTTGCAACTTGTTTTTCCCTCTATTATCACTTTCATTGTAAATGCGGAAGCTCATAGACTAGATTATAACTCTATACTCAAGAATGACACTTGGTGTTTAACAGATCTACCTCATGGCAAGTAGGCCATTGGTATTAAGTGGGTTTACAAGTTAAAACACAAAGCAGATGGTAGCATTGATCACTACAAGGCCAAACTTGTTACAAAGGGGTATGCCCAGTAAAAGGGCATTGATTATGATGAGACCTTTGAACCCACATCTCGTATGACTACCATTAGGTATTTCATTGCTTTGGCATCACATCATGGGTGGAATGTACATCAAGTGTACATTAAGATTGCATTCATGAATGGTGATTTACATGACGAGGTGTATGTATTGTAGCCTCTTGGTTTTGTTGTGAAAGGAGAAGAGTCTAAAGTATGCAGGTTGAAAAAGGCTCTTTATGGCCTTAAGCAGGCTCCTAGAGCATGGTATGAAATGATTAATACATACTTGGTTGCAAATGAGATGATTCATACATACTTGGTTACAAATGATTTTTACAATAGTCCAATGGAGAGTACTCTCTATGTGAAGAGGAGTAAGGACACATTTTGGTCATCATTCTATACGTTGATGACATGTTGCTCACGGTACCCGATATAGATTAGATTTCAGCCTTTAAGGCAGGGCTGATTTGCAGTCATCGTTTGAGATGTCAGATTTTGAGGCCGTTGCATTACTAATTGGGGATTCAGTTTATGCAGTAGTGCAATGATGGCATTGTTATGCTGCAGTCTAAATATCTACAAAAGCTATTGAAGAGGTTTAATCTTGAAGACTGTAAACCTGTGGCTACACCTTTGTGGTGATAGGTACTCGACTTAGTCTTCAAGATTCAGGAGACTATTTTGATGCTAGTTTGTTTCAGTAGGCTGTTGGATCCCTTCTTTATGTATGCAACACAAGGCCAGATATACAGTATGTAGTCTCACAATTGAGCAGATTTTATGCATAGCCCAATTACAAAGCATTGGTAGGCTGTTAAGCGGGTTTTTTGCTATTTACATGGCACTCAAAATTTTGAATTGTTTTATCCAAAAGGAGGTGAGTCATAGCTGCATGCTTTTAGTGATTTAGATTGGGCTAGACATTAGGGAAAATTTGGACTCAAAAAGGGGCCTTGTAAGAGATCCCTTGGGATGGTGATGTGGACAAAGCAAGCCAATAAACCCACATATAATATTGGAGGATACGTACGTTATTTTTGAGTTTTTTATTCCATTGACTGACATGTAGGGTATTTTTTAATTCAAAACAATGTCTCTGAAGTATAGTTTTTTATTCCCACTATGGTGCCTTATTTTATTGAAAAAAGACACCACTCTCTTTCTTCATTACACTTTTGAATGTAACCAAGCCAACTTTGCTAACCAAACTGTAACCGAACTTCATCCCTGCAACCCATCATCTTGCATTGTCTCCCTCATTGTCTTCCCTACTCCACAACCACAACCACTCCAAATCCAAATTGTTTTGAGCGGGAGGTTTTTGATTTTCTCTTTTTCTCAAGGCGGCAAGTTTTGAAAAAGGATGGAAAAGTATTTGTTCTTCATGCGCCATACCTGCTTGTGCATGAATAACAATCCCATTTCTTACCTTTTTCAAGTGAGGGTTGTGCTTACAAGTATTCTGTACATTTTGGTGCATCACAGATACCAACAAGTTTGTTTGATGGACAAGGAGGCATTATTTAGTGATGTTGTCTTTTGGTTTTAATGAAGCAATCTTCTTCATGGGAGATAAGTGTAATATTTTTGGTTTCTTTTGGTTAAAGTGTGAGTTCATGATGCTTTTTGGTGTTGTTAAAGCACAGAACAATGCAATGGAACCTGTGAAACAAAAGAAGAAAAAGGTGGACATCCACTTCCAAGTAGAAGCCAATTATGCTCCCTGCTGTATAAGAGAAATTGGTCTAGGCCAGCATGCGAAGCCCACATTACTGAGCTTCAAAATGAAGGAAAGAAAAATATGGACCTATGGTTGGATGGTAGTATTTACCCACCAGATCCAACCTCCTCTCAATCTCCATCATTCTTTGGGTTGACAAGTTTCTTCAAGTTTGTGTGTGAGGGTGAAAATGGATTGCTTGGATATTGCAAAAGATTGTTTGGCCAATGTCAAAGTATCTTTGAAAGACATTTGAGTGATAGAGATGCTAGAATAAAAATGCTTGAAGGTGCGAATTTTTACTAGGCATCATCTCGATCACAACAGCTTTGCAAGCTTCAAATGAAGACAAAGCAAAAGTTTGTGCTGGGTTACAAAAAGAGTTTGATCATTTGCAATAGACTATTCGTAAGATGCAGGACACTATTAAAGAGAAGAATGAAATTTTGGCAGTTCAAGAAATCAATAATTTCACATTGGAGAGTGAGAATGCACACCTTTGAAAACAACTTGAAAAGTTCAACAAAAAATTACAATATTTGAAAGACATGCCATTGGGTGCTCGATTACGCAAGAGATAGATCAAACCATTGGAAGAACTCAATGTTGGAGGTGGCCAATGGAAGCGTCGTGTAAAAGCTTGCAGGTATTGGGATCTATAATTTCTTTGAGCTTAAATTTCTTTGAGCACTCACTTTTCATTTTCATCTTTAGTTCCTTTTTTGGAGATGGGGGATTGGGTGTGGGGGTGGTATAGTTAGATGAATGATGGACTGAAATAGCTATCGTTGTTGCTTTAGGATGGTCACAGATGTTGTGGGTCCAAAAGAGCAAGTTTCTGATATATTTGGCAAAGTTCTGACAAAAGACATCGTGGAGTCAGCAATACATTATCCTAAGTTTGCAAGACTTCGATCAGACATAGCAAAGCAATCCTTGCAAGAGGTGAGTGAAGCATTCACTCTTGCAGATGCACAAGGTATATGTGACATGGCTGGTATAAGCACAAAGTCTTACAGGATGTTGTTTGTTAAAGAAGGTTTCAATTCTAAGCTTGGAAAAAAAATAGTAATTCCCATTCCAAAAACATTTCACATGAACAAAGCTTGAAATATTCTCAACTTGGGAATGGTCGAACTTGTTGGAGAGCCTTGTCATGTGTCTAGTACATTGACAGTGACTAAAAAGAGCGGGGAACAGAAAATCAAAGAGCTTACAGAGTTCAACAATTTCATTATGGATGTTCGGAAATTACAAATGGCTATGGTGAAATTTTATGACATCAATGTACATGAGTGCAATGGAAGGCTGAAATTTGTTTTAAAACTTGATGAGAGTGAGGTGATCAAAGGACAGAAGCTGGAAAGGGTTAGCATGACTTTAATGAATAGAGCTTTGGATGCAAGTATCAGTAATGCTGATGAGAAGCACTTTAGTGTACAATCCGAAAATGAGATTTGGTGGCTGGCTGCATTTGAGGTGACATGTTATCCATTTTTTTTAAAAGTATATTATGTTGCTATCCTCTTGTTATGATGTTGTAGACAATTTAACTGGCCTCTTGTTAACAGGTTCCAATAGAGACCCATGAAATTCTAAAGTGGTACTTTAACCAGACTGAGCTTCCTTCCACTATCCAGCATCAGTCGAATGGCGAAAAGCTTTATGTAGAAGGATATGGTGAATATGAGGTTGAATGGCACCTGGTTGCAGATCTTAAAACCTTGAAATGCATGTTTGGTATTTCCCAAGGAGCAATGGCCAAGTATCCTGTATCCTAGAGAAGCAATTAAAAACCGTGTTTAATGCTATGCGACACGTCAACACCGCGTTTTCACCCGCCATTCCATGAATGCCACGTGGCAGCCCGCCATGTACCTAACGTGTACACACTATAATGACTAATCAAAGAAAGAGAGGCAATTAAAAACCCTTTTTAATGCTATGCTACACGTCAGCGCCGCCTAGTCACCCTGGCAGCCCGCCAGCATGTGTATTCGCTCTAAAGACTAATCAAAGCCGTTAATCACGCCACCTTTTCGTCCTCTTATCGATTTTGCCTTGTTCGTCCTCCTGCTTGCCTCCAGGTGACTTTCGACTACCCCCACAGTACTGAACCAATATTCCACCTCCTGCACGACAGTCTCCATCCATTCCCATGCAAGAAATGTGAGTTTTTGTATATAACTTGATTGTTTTGTAAGTTTCTTGTATATTGCTTGTTTGTTTTGTTTTTTCTTCGATTGTTTGCCCTCTGCCATTGTTTTTTCTTCGACTCTTTGCCTTCTGCCATGGTGATTCTCGATTCACCTTAAAGCACATGATGGGCCATTAGAATCTCAATACGGTTCCATGTGTTATGGTGAATGGAATCACCAAAATGCAAGATGAAATGGTAAAAGATTCATGATAATCCTTCTCCCGTTGTAGTAAATCAATTCACTATAACGCGAGGAGGATTGTTTTGCTTTGACTGGCCCTTAGTCTCGCGTTATGGTGAATCAATTCACTATAACGCAAGATCAAAGGGCAAAGGATTCACGATAATCCACCTCTTATTGGTGTCAATTAATTCACCTCTTACAATGTGGTATGTGTCTTCGAAGTCCTTCCAATGGTCCCACGTTGATCTCTTTTTGCATGAATACATGCAAGATCAACACTTCTTTGACAGTTTTCCCTCCTAGTGCCATCTTAAAGTTAAGGATCCTTCCTTTCCAATGTTTGGCCAAGTCTTCAGATGCCTTTCCCTTCACTCGGTAGTGGCCACGTTTTCCTAGCTGCTGCATAGTGACCCAAGAGTACTTCCTGTATACTTGGGAAATCCATTCTTCATTCTCGTCTTTTATGTTATACAACACAACAGATGAGATACTGCTCCTTGCTCGTTTCAGTCCACTTTCGGGTGCCATGAGAGATTAACAGACATATGAGAAAGAAGAAGTAGCAGAAAGTGGATGACTGAGCTAACCACTTTTGTGGATCAAGGAGGAGGGAAGAAGAAATGAGGGACTGTGTGTTCTTTTGGGCGCCAAAGATGTTTCGAGATTCAAAAATGGAACCAAGTTGAGGGAATAACCAGGAGAATGTGTATCTATCTATTCCAAGCATTCAAGCTTCATTAGTTCTATGGGTGGTGAAAAGAATTTTTTAGTGCTCCACGTTGTCGTGATGTGTGCGGTACAGCCAGGAAAGTACGAGACTTCTAGCTGTGAGAGTGAATGTCAAGTCTAACAAGGAAACTCACGCACAAAATTTCCCAGGAGTATTGATCATCACTATTTCCAATGACAATTACATGTGTCGATTTACCTCAATACATCCTTGAATTCATCTTGATGATTGAACAAAATTGCATACCAAGTGTTTGTTCCTTTTCTCACTGACTTTTTTCTCGAAACCCTTTGAACCATTCACATGTAGGCATAACAAGGTCTTCCAATTTTTCCAATATACATGTGACCAGTTACATCCTTTACATCCAGTGCCATCAAAACCATTATATCAAGATGCTCTTTTTCACCTGAAAACCTGCCTTAATATTCTAACATCTCACAAGCAAAAGATAGCATTCGGCATAGCTTTAACATACTCGTAATTTCCAAAATTCATTTGAGTAGAAAGTAAGGCCAATTACCCTCGACTTCAATGTATTTTTCACAAATCTCCGAGCTCCAAATTCTTTAGCTTTTTCCCAAAGTCTTTCTATTCATTTCCAAATTCTTTTTGATATATGGGATAAACGATTCTCTCAAATCGTATAGAGTGAGAGTAATTTTTAAGGAAATAAAAAAAAATTACTTAACTGAAGGAGAACATGCGTGGAATCTCTTGTTTTATTTCACTAGTCGCAAGCTGCACGCCGCCGACTGTTTGATGAAGGTCGTAAAGAAAAAACGAAGAGTATCTACCTTTATAGTACTCATGATTTCCTCCAAATCTAACACCTACAAGGCACAAACAGTGTATGTTTTCTTGAAATAAAAAACACTAGTCGATTGGACACTGTTCCCTTCTTCTGCAGATTTTTTTCCTCACTGGTTCTCGCCGCCGTCTGACTCTGGTTTTTCTCCCTTTTTTCCCCGCGGGGAAATCGTGCTTACACCACCTTTTGCAGCTATCCATCCGGAAATTTCCATTTGCAAAAGCTGCGCTCGCATTTCTCTTCCATACTATCTAGAAATTTCCAAATAAAAGAAATACATTTCTTTTCCACGTACGCTGCCATCCTTAGTGTATTACTTCTAACCTTAGCATTAAGGTTAAAGTTCTCAATGCAAGGCAGTTCATTTAATTTTATTCCCCGGTGTGTGGCTAAAAATAGAGGCTGATAATGAGTGCAAACGTGTACATGGCGTGTGTAAGGTTTTGCTTTGAAATGTGTCTTCAGGTGTTCAGGGTGAACAGTTAGGTGTTGAGCCTGTTAACAGGCCTGTCCGGAATGTGGTCAATAGCAGCTGTTCAGCCGTTCGATGGCTTGATATGTGGGCGCCCAAAGAAATGCATGGGCACTAGCCGGTTTGTTTGAAGGTGTGATAGCATCGGGGCAATTAAAGATGGCATTTGAAGAGGTGCATGAGCAATAAAAGATTTAAGGGGCTATCTGTCATGGGCATTTGGTGTGAAAAGCTAGGGGAGTGGCCATCTTAGGCAAAATAAAATAAATATATAATATTAAATGGCCAAAAAGGAAAACATGGCGTGGAACGCTGAAGGGCTGCCAGCGTATCCTTTCCAGAAGCTAGTCGAAGGTGGCGAAGTCGGGCAGCTGTCTACAGATAGAAAAGGCGTCGACCGTGTTGTATTGAGGGGGGGCTTCTGGGCGTGTACAGGCAGCGAGTTGGAGCTGCAAGTGGACGTGTGGCTAAGCGCAGCCGGGTGATACTGCAGGGACAAGGAGGTTAGCAGGTAGCGAGCGCAGCCAGAGGTGAACAAAGTAAGAAGGCCCCCCTTGGTGACTGGGTGGCGGCTGCTGGAACGCACGTGGTGTGAAGAGGTGAACGAGGCGTGGGGGTTCCCAGGCGCAACACCAGGATTGCAGAGGAAGGTGGCGTTAAGGATAACGTGTAGCGGGTGTAGAGGCAGACGGGGAGCCTCCCAGGTGAAGTGACAGATGGTGTAGGGCCATTGTGTACAAGCAGCGCTACTGGGTGAGGAGCGCAGCTACTGGAATAAAGAGCCTGAGGTGCAGGCGAGTGGCTTTTGCTGTGTGGGGGCATCGTATGGTTGGGCGTGAGGCGCTGCAGGTGGGAGACCAGAGGCGAGCTGGGGCCGCTGGGAGTGTGACTGAAGTGCGCAGCAAGGACGGGCAGCAGAGGATGGTGGAGTCTCCCGTGTGAAGAAAATGGAGCTCAGCTAGCAAGGGCTGGCATAACTGAAGTGCAAGGTGAGGTTCTGGGTTCTGCAGAGAGCTAAAGAAGCTGTGACATCGGGCTGACAGAGACAGGTCAAGAGGGAACCACTTGGTATTGTGAGGCTTGGGTTGGATAGTGGGCCGGTTGTCAGATTGGCAACAAAGAAAGAGGTTGCTGTGGTTTTGCTTTGGGAACTGGCAGTGTGCTGGAGGTGTAGCAGAGAACGAGAGGTCGGCTGCCTGCAGAGAAGCAGGAGCGAAGGGATTTGGGAGCGACCAGGAGCTGGAGAGGGCTGATTGCGAGCGGGTGCCTGATGAAGCTGGTGTCTGGGATATCTTGGGATATCTATCTCTGTAAAGGTCAAGGTCTGTTTTGAAATATGTGTCTTGTTCATGCTCTCTGGTCTGGTGTTCTGGTGTGTTTGCATGCGTGTGTGGAAGTGTGGCATGCTATAAGGGCGTAGACAGTTTTACCGCTTCCGTGCCATCACTTTTTGGTGCCTCCACAGAGGAGCAGATTTCCTCTGGTTTGTGAAAGAAGAAAAGGGCTATGTGAAGAAAGATTTGGAAATGGCTCAGGATTTTCCGGAGTATTGGGGATTGCCACAGGAGAATGCAACCAGGTTTCTGGAGAAGATGGAGTTTACAGCTTTGATGAAGGACAGGGCAACCCCGGAGATCCTTTCTCGGATTTTGGCTTATTGCTTTACAGGGTGATGTAAAAGTGTGGCTACAGATGTTTGTGACTGCACACAGGAACATTCATCAACAGGATCCTGAGTATCGTGTAGTCAGAGCTGCCTTTTTGGCAAAGTTTGTCCATGTGAAGAGTTCGAATGAAGTGTGGAAGGAGTTGTGTAACATTCAGCAGAAGGACGGTCAGGATGTGGATCAGTATTTGATAGAGTTTGGTAGACTGTGGAGTCTATGGTGTGAGGCTCTGATTCCTGAAGTACCCCCACAGATGATTAAGAGAGAGCGGTTTGTGGCTGGTCTGGAGCCAACGATCCGTCTGAAGGTGGAGCTGAAGAACCTGGATAGCTTTGAGGAGGCTGTCAGAGTTGCTCGTGAGAAGGAGTGGAAGGTGAAGCGTCTGAGACAGATGGGAATACGGGAAGAGCCGAAGAGGTTTGTGAAGGTGCCAGAGATTGAGGGTATGCATCCTGGAAGGAAAGCTGCTGTTGTTCCTAAACAGGAGGACTCTTTGAGGAGGGAGGTTCATGATGCAGTGGAGCTCATGAAGTCTTTAAGCGTGAATTGGATAGAGTCCACAGGAAGTGGACGAGGCATAGGTGATATGGGAAAGAAGACTGATGCATCATCTGGTTCTGGAAGAGGGTATCTGAGTGATGTGCAATGCCGGAATTGTGGTGAGTGGGGTCATATGAGTCCGCAATGTGAGAGACCAGCCAAAGCTAATGGTGGAATATATCAATTGTCCTTGGGAATGAGTGATAGGGTGAGTGGCCCTAATATGCAGGTGAAGGAGGCAATTCAGCCCAGTGTTTGTGAGATCCATGAGATCACAGTTGCAGAGCAGGATATGGGACAGGTTAGCCTGTTGGGAATGGAGAAGGGTGAGGTTTCTGGAATCAGCCCTGAAGAACTTTCAGAAGGTGAGGAGGAGAAGGATGAGGTTATTGATGGTGCTGTGGATTGTGAGAGTGATGCTAGTGCTGTGAAGCCTGATGAGTTTGAGTATGGATATGGCTTGGATGATCTCTTTGATTTAGAGAAGAGTAATGACTTGCAGGTGCCAGTACTTCAGCCAGTCAAGGTGGAGTGTGATGATCAAGGTGTCACTAATGAAGATGCTGTGGATGGAGCCCGTATGGATGATCCAGGTGATGAGTTGGATATTGCAGCCTGTGAGAGTGTGGATGGTGAATTGGACAGTGTACTTGATAGTGCACTGGATGATCTGTTGGAGATGGCTTCCTTGGAGAAGATTACTTGCGTGCCGGTTGTGCAGCAAGAGAAGAGTGATAGTGTGACTGATGGTGAGCTGGATGCTCCTTTGGTTGATGGTGCGATAGATTCTGGAGGTGTGGTTGCTGAACATAAGGTGTGTGTTCCTTGTCATGCCCAGGAGAATGAGTTGGTGGTTGTCAGTGATGGTGAGGGTGCATGTGAGGCTATTGTTGTTGGTCAGGGGGACCAAGATGCTTTGCCTGGGAGTTTGGGGAGCTTAGACTTGGTAGGGATGCCTGTGCAAGATGTGGAGAATCTTGCAGGATCGCCAATGGTCTTGAAGCTGGAGAAACTGCAGGAAGGCGACAATGATGAGTCTACAGTGCACGAGGTTGCTGTGTGTGATGTTGATGGGCTGAAGGGAAGTGAGTGTATGGTGGACACACCGCATGTGGATGCTCAGCAAATGGATGAGTGTTTTGGTTATAGTTCGAGTCTGGCAGGTTGTCGAGAGGAAGGGTTGGAAGCCAATAATGAGGACTGGAAATTGAGTGACCGTGAGATGGGGGTTGATGATAAGATGAGTGTTGTTTCGGTACATGACTATGAGTGGGAGTCAGATGTGACAGAGGGGAGTAGAGGTGAGGAGTGGTTATCTCTTGTGAGTTGGTATGGAGGAAGTGCAACAATAGATGGAGATGAGGCCATGTATGAAAAGCAAAGGGGGTTGCTGAAAGCAGGTCATGACAGGATCCATCAATGGTTGTCTGATGGAGGAGAATGCTTGAAGGATTGGAAGGTAGATGCACCGAGGTTTATGTTTGATCCAGGGGGATAAGTGGTTTTTGATTGTGCAGCTGCTGGACATAAATGTCTCAGCAGAAAAAAGGGGGTTGCTAAATATGTGTGGCTAAAAATAGAGGCTGATAATGAGTGCAAACGTGTACATGGCGTGTGTAAGGTTTTGCTTTGAAATGTGTCTTCAGGTGTTCAGGGTGAACAGTTAGGTGTTGAGCCTGTTAACAGGCCTGTCCGGAATGTGGTCAATAGCAGCTGTTCAGCCGTTCGATGGCTTGATATGTGGGCGCCCAAAGAAATGCATGGGCACTAGCCGGTTTGTTTGAAGGTGTGATAGCATCGGGGCAATTAAAGATGGCATTTGAAGAGGTGCATGAGCAATAAAAGATTTAAGGGGCTATGTGTCATGGGCATTTGGTGTGAAAAGCTAGGGGAGTGGCCATCTTAGGCAAAATAAAATAAATATATAATATTAAATGGCCAAAAAGGAAAACATGGCGTGGAACGCTGAAGGGCTGCCAGCGTATCCTTTCCAGAAGCTAGTCGAAGGTGGCGAAGTCGGGCAGCTGTCTACAGATAGAAAAGGCGTCGACCGTGTTGTATTGAGGGGGGGCTTCCGGGCGTGTACAGGCAACGAGTTGGAGCTGCAAGTGGACGTGTGGCTAAGCGCAGCCGGGTGATACTGCAGGGACAAGGAGGTTAGCAGGTAGCGAGCGCAGCCAGAGGTGAACAAAGTAAGAAGGCCCCCCTTGGTGACTGGGTGGCGGCTGCTGGAACGCACGTGGTGTGAAGAGGTGAACGAGGCGTGGGGGTTCCCAGGCGCAACACCAGGATTGCAGAGGAAGGTGGCGTTAAGGACAACGTGTAGCGGGTGTAGAGGCAGACGGGGAGCCTCCCAGGTGAAGTGACAGATGGTGTAGGGCCATTGTGTACAAGCAGCGCTACTGGGTGAGGAGCGCAGCTACTGGAATAAAGAGCCTGAGGTGCAGGCGAGTGGCTTTTGCTGTGTGGGGGCATCGTATGGTTGGGCGTGAGGCGCTGCAGGTGGGAGACCAGAGGCGAGATGGGGCCGCTGGGAGTGTGACTGAAGTGCGCAGCAAGGACGGGCAGCAGAGGATGGTGGAGTCTCCCGTGTGAAGAAACTGGAGCTCAGCTAGCAAGGGCTGGCATAACTGAAGTGCAAGGTGAGGTTCTGGGTTCTGCAGAGAGCTAAAGAAGCTGTGACATCGGGCTGACAGAGACAGGTCAAGAGGGAACCACTTGGTATTGTGAGGCTTGGGTTGGATAGTGGGCCGGTTGTCAGATTGGCAACAAAGAAAGAGGTTGCTGTGGTTTTGCTTTGGGAACTGGCAGTGTGCTGGAGGTGTAGCAGAGAACGAGAGGTCGGCTGCCTGCAGAGAAGCAGGAGCGAAGGGATTTGGGAGCGACCAGGAGCTGGAGAGGGCTGATTGCGAGCGGGTGCCTGATGAAGCTGGTGTCTGGGATATCTTGGGATATCTATCTCTGTAAAGGTCAAGGTCTGTTTTGAAATATGTGTCTTGTTCATGCTCTCTGGTCTGGTGTTCTGGTGTGTTTGCATGCGTGTGTGGAAGTGTGGCATGCTATAAGGGCGTAGACAGCTTTATCGCTTCCGTGCCATCACCGGCATTCAATAAATTCTTCGGCCTTGTAATGTCCATTGAGTCTCTATTACTCTTGATGCCTCTGTAGTGTATAAATCATCATATTGGCCATGTGATTTATAGACTCCCCAATTGTTCATTCAAGTATTTTCCCATATCTTCATAAATACATTCCTTTGTGCATTGAGATGCCCTCATGTTTGCATTCCATAAGAGGTATTCACTGATTTGACCCAATCGATACCATTTAAAAGCTACCACACATTATGCACATGGGAAGCCATTAACATCATTAACTTATCCCTTTGGCACGCACTCATACCATCATATATAACTGGATGTTTCTAACTTACCCATGGGCTCTAAGTAACAGCAGAACCATCACCCTCCACACTCATATACAGAAACTCCTAGATCTGGCTCACCCAGCTTGTCTTATTGAACCTCATTAACAATATGAACATATGTACATGGCATCATATAATGACTCGTCATGGCACATAACCTCATGCATCTGGATGTGTATTTGATGGCCTCACATGCACGATTTCACACCATAGACGTGCCATGGCACGACATCCACCCCCTCTAAACCTGCACATCCTCTGGTATGTGCCAAATCATCATCAAGATCTACATATAGCTGGATGTCGTCTTCATCTTCTGCATTGTCAGGAAGATCATCCTCTTCCTCTTCAACCATATCCATACTACCACTGTCAAGCCTCTCATCCTGAGTCTATTGTGAATCAAAAGGATCACTATCATGCCTTCTTTTAAATATCTTGATCCTTTTGCCTGCCACAAGATTCTTTATTTCTGTTCCATCAAGCTCACACAGAGTATACGTGGCATTTCCATGCACATGCTTGACAATGTAAGGGCCAAACCATCTTTTTGCAAATTTTCTTTGAATGGTGAATTGGTTGTCAAGGCTACTATCATACATTAGAACCCAATCACCTTCTTCAATAGGTTTTGGCCGGAGTCTGTGTCTACTATCAAATCTTTCTTTATTTTTCAACCTTGCATCTTTCAAGCGAGCTTTAGCAAGCTCTATATCTCCAGGCCTCCTCTCCAACTGTCTTATTCGCAATGCAAGGAGGTCATCTCTGCTCAATCCTTCCACCCAGGGCAATACATTCCAAGTTAGAACTACTTCTTCAATTGGCATCACTGGCTTCTGACCATACATTAATTCTGCAGGCATGTATCCTGTGTCACTGAGCTATGAGTTGTACGGTCAGCCCACAAGGCATATGGTAACAGCTTTGGCCACTCTCGCATTCTTTCTCTGCATGCCTTAGCCAAAGCTTTAATGATTGGAGGATGTCCTCGCTCACTTTTTCCATTGCCCTCAGGATTGTAAGCACATGTTAGGGATAGTTTGATACCAATTCTAGAGAAGAATTCTCTTGCTTCTTCAACATCTAGCTCACCCCTGTCTGCTGTTATTTTCCCAATACAACCATATCGGCAGATCACATCTTCCAAAAGAAATTTGCATACTGTTTCCGTACTCTTTGTTCTAAGAGCACGTCCTTCTACCTGATTTGTCAAATCTTCTCTTGCAAGTGCTATATACCGCATCTGCCAAATTCCCAAAGACATTGTAACTAGATCCACTACCCATTTGTAGTGCATGGCAGGTGGGTAGGTTGGTTGTAAGCCATCACGATGCCGTACATTTGAGTACATTTGGCATACCATGCATGTTTCCACATATTGGGAAATATCCTTGTACATTCCTTTCCACCAATATTTTTCCTTTATTTTGGTAAAGGTGGCCCACACACTTCTATGTCCAGCCCAGAGACTCTCATGAAATTCTTTCACAAGCTTTCCTTGAGTCTCTTTATCACATATGACTCTCTGTGGCATAGCATTCCTATGCTTAGGATGCTTCCAGAGATACCCATCCTTTAGGAAATAACCATATGCCTTTCTGCGGATCCTCTTAAATTCTGAGTCAGACCAATTTTCTTGCCTTGTCAGAGTACTCAAATATTGACCAATAAGCAATCAATCTCCTTCATTTATTTCCTCAATAAAAGACTCAAGTGCATTTGATAGGCAAATATGATCCCCTTTTGCATATGCTGTAGTATAGAACTTTGTACCCACATCATCAATGTCACTAATCATCTCTTTCTCATCTTCATACCTGGCTCTTGATAGCATATCTGCAACTGGATTATCTTTTCCCGCAATATGCTCAAACTCAGGATTTAGTGACTTGATATAAGCAATCCACCTAAGCATAGCAATATCTGGAGTGGTACAACTTGCTATCATCCCAAGAAGTGGCAAGCAATCAGTTTCCACAAGTACAGATGCTCCAATAAGATATTCTTTTTCACATTTTAGAGCAGTGACTATTCCCCATAACTCTCTCTTGATCTGTGGATACTTTCGTTGCCGAAAGCTTAATACCTTTGCTCCAAATCTAATTACATACCTATGATCATCCTCATCATCTTGTCCTACTGCCCATCCTATCCCAGTAGGACTAGTATCAACTGTAACAATCATAGGCCTGCCACACTCATAATCTGCCTTTCTCAATGTGGGTGATGATTGGAGCAAATATTTCAGCCTCCGCATAGCTTTAATATGTACTGCACTCCACAGAAATTTTTGATTTGTCCTCAAAAGTTGATAAAGAGGATCTGCTACATGTGCATAATGTGGGATCCAAATAACATAAAAGACACATGCTCCAAGAAATCTCCTCAGCTCTGTAACATTAATGCATGTCTCTTTCATTCTTTGTATTGCATCTATTTTGGCTGGACAAGGTCGGCGTCCACTAGTACTACAAAGATGTCCCACTATTAGCACTTCACCAACTCCAAACACTGATTTCAGCCCAGATAAAGTAAGATTCACTTCTTCAAGCCTGGATAGAATCATGTCACAATCCTTTATATGATTTGCCACAAACTTGCGGCACCCTTTTGAATCCAAATCCCCATCTTTGTCTTTCTCATCACAGCCCTTTATTGGCACATCATCCAAAAATGGCATAGTTTTTTGTGGTATGAAGTCTCGTAAGACTTTATTCATTCCATTCATCATATGTGCCACTGAGTTAGTGGCTCCCTGTGGTAAGGTACACATCCTTACTAATCCCAAAGGAGTTCTCATTGTGGTCAAGTCCCTGCTTTGCATATCCAGCTGGAACTGATCATATCCCGAATACAGATCACCCATAGAGTATATAGCTTTCCCTGCAAATGCTTCTGCAAACTCATCCACAATTGGACCTGCTCCCACATTCCTGATTGTGACTTTGTTTACAGGTTGCATATCTTGAATAAAGCGCAATGTTCCATTTTTCTTTGGTACAATAAACCATCTGTTGGAATATGGGGCACATGAAGGCTCCAAGATTCCCATCCTGATCTTTTCCTTTAGTAATTCCATCAACTTTGGCAAGAGAGCCTTTGGTACTGGAATTGGCCGCCGCAGGTTCCAGGGCACATGTGGAACAGTAAAGATCACCATTGGTGCTGTTACACTTGGATCAACACAGCCTATCTCATGCGGCTGAAAAGCAAAAGCTTTCCCATGTTTTACAAGCATCTCCTCAAAGCATTCCCTTTCAACTGGCAACAGAAAATCCTTCTCACCAATCTTCAGCTCTTTTAGAGTTTCTTGAGTAAATTTATGCCCAATTTTCTGCGAATCTCTAAGATTTGGCTGCATAGAAGCTTCATCTATCTTCTCCTTGCTTCCCGGTGGCAAGGGCAAGGCAACTGGTTTCACCTTCTTTGCAAACCGTTTTGTACTTTGTATCAACATGAGCATCCATCTCACAATTCATGTTTTTACATTCCACCCCCTCAAATTCCTGGATTATATCATACATCTCCACAGATGACACCTTTATCATTTCATTTCCACCCTGTAAGCATGCTCTTCCCATATCAAAAAGCACATCCATAGTATCTACAAATGACACCTCATCAAGCACCCCTGAAATAAACTCATTCTTCCCCAAAAGACCACACTGCTCAAAACTTTTTTGTTCATTTTGTATATGTTTTCGCATGCCATGCTTCAAATCCTTGCTTTTTACAAAAACCAGTGACCCATAGCTGGAGAATCCCTGAAAATTTGCTGAAAAGCTATTTACATTGATTGAGTCCTGCGAGAACTCATTTCCCCTTGTACCATTGGAATCCCGCTTTACAATGGCACCTGGCCAAAATCCCTCATCTCCCTGTAATTCATGAACTCTCTGTTTATCTTTGGGAGTGACTGTGCCCGAAGAGACTCACGATTCCTTTCATGGTTAATGCAAACTGTCAAAAACTGAACAGCTTTTTTGCCATCTTTACTCCTTATTCTTGCATATGCTGAACCATCATCCAAAACCTTTGTTTCCATCCTTACAGCTGTAATGTAGGGTTGTCCAAGGATAAGGGGATACGATGACATCTCCTGAACAAAGAAATTCTGATCATCCTTCACATCCCTTACCCTTACATTTGGACATGCTGCATAAAGCTCTCCAGATGAGTTATTAGGTGCTTTAATCATCCACCCATGATCCACATCCATTGGCCACTTACATTTGTTGTAGAGATTTTTAGCCATAAGATTTATTTCAGACCCATGATCAATTAGAGCGACATATGGCTCTTCCAAATCACCTATCTTGACAAGGGTTTCAGTGGTTGCTCTTGCCCAATGGCTCCTGGAGTAATGACTCTTTGTAAGAACTTCTTTTTCATCATCCTCTTCCACAAAGCGCACTTTTCGTGCCCCATCAGCAGAGTGATTACATTCCACCACATTTTCTCTCTTTTCCTTCTTCTGTACCTGTACTCCATGAGTCTTGGAAGTGCTTGCCTCCCCTTGTGATGGAATAGATTCAATTATGGACTGCCTTTTTCTTCGTATAATATCAATTATCTCATCATGAAATTCTTTCTTTGCAATCCCCAAGACTTCCCCTAGTGTGAATTCCACCCTGCTGTTTAGAATCCTTTCTTCAAGTACCTTTTTGAGATCTGTTGCAACTTCAATATCAGATTGAAGCTTGTAGAGTAGTGGACTTTTCCCTTTACCCTTCTCCTTTATTTTTGCTGGCACTTCTTCCATTGAAACATCCTGTGGAGGTCTGCTATGCTGTGGAGGCATATGTGATGACCCAGGATCCTTCTTTTCACTTCCACGTGTAACTCTTTTTGATGGCCCTCCTTCCTCATTTTCCCTTTTACGCTTCTCCTCTACCTGTGCCTCATTATTTTGGCATTTGGCAATATAGGCATGAATGGATAAAGAATCCACAAGCTCCTCCCAGCCAGTCTCAAGACGTATACAATCACCTGCCTCATGCAAAGCTTGCTTTGACACTTTCTTTGACGCAATTAATTCCATTGTTGATGGCCAAAAATCCTCATTCTCATAATCCTCATCATTCTCAAATCCCTGCTTTAGTTGACCAACCTTTAATCCATAGGTTGCTGCCTCAACCATAGAAATGGCATGACTAGCAGCCATATCCTCTACCAGCTTTTTCATCCCTCCTTTCCCAAAGTTTGTACTCAATGGAAGACCAGTCTCTGTAAGATGGATTTTCCCGTCTTTGAAAAACACAAGTTGATTTTTAAGAGCTTCTTTATAGCTAGCACAATCTTTCTTTGCATGCTCTGGGTCATCACACCATATGCATCTATATGTAAACCCTTCTTTACTTTGAGGCCTTTGCATAGAAGCCTGCCCCAATGGTAGACCTTTTTCTTCAATCCTGGACATCTTCAATTTTAAGTCACGTATACCCTTGATAAGCTCATCCATCGGTCCATCTATCTTTGGAATTGTAGCAGCTGGTTTGGATAGATTCTCAGGGGTGACAGCAGTTATGGGGGTTGCAGAGCCCATCACCATTTTATCCCTCCTCCGCTGCCGCTTTGCTAACATAGTGACTGCATCCTCAACATCATTCCAATCACTCTTTAATCCCTGCTCTGTATCCTTATCCTCAAGGAGGATTTCCAATTTCTCCTGGAGATCTTTCCCAGCTGCTTGCAAGAAGAGCTCTGTTTTTTCTCTGTCCAAAGTTGCACGCTCTATCCTTGACAGCTGGGCATAGCGCTTCTCAAACTCTCTTAGCAATTCTGTGGCAGAAATTCCCATTTTAGATTTTGTGACCCATTCCAAGAAAGTTCGTTTGGTCACTCGCTCAGAATCCTCCATAAAATATTCATCCTTTAAAGCAAGCTTGAATTCTTCCCAATTTCTGCCACCATGTGCTGTCTGCAATCCTCTTATGCGCTCTCTTATTTCAGGAACACATACCAGCTCGAAACTTCGAACCATATCCTCCTCAGTCACCCTGTTTAGCTCCATCTCCTTTATATAATTGCGCAGGTACTTTGTAATGTCCTTCCCATCAAATTGATCCACCTTTTTCACAATTGATTGTAATGCTTTGGTCGTTGAAATTTGTCCCCTCTCAGCAGCTTGTTGCTGTTGCATGTACATGGTAAACATCTGAAACATCTGCATAACTCCGGGGTCAAAATGAACCCCCTGACCCTCAGAATTCTCAGCCATAGCTTCCCTGTATATTTCACCACACTCTCACCCCAGCAGTTTCACGTCGGGCTCACCAAAGTTGTCGTGATGTGTGCGGTACAGCCAGGAAAGTACGAGACTTCTAGCTGTGAGAGTGAATGTCAAGTCTAACAAGGAAACTCACGCACAAAATTTCCCAGGAGTATTGATCATCACTATTTCCAATGACAATTACATGTGTCGATTTACCTCAATACATCCTTGAATTCATCTTGATGATTGAACAAAATTGCATACCAAGTGTTTGTTCCTTTTCTCACTGACTTTTTTCTCGAAACCCTTTGAACCATTCACATGTAGGCATAACAAGGTCTTCCAATTTTTCCAATATACATGTGACCAGTTACATCCTTTACATCCAGTGCCATCAAAACCATTATATCAAGATGCTCTTTTTCACCTGAAAACCTTCCTTAATATTCTAACATCTCACAAGCAAAAGATAGCATTCGGCATAGCTTTAACATACTCGTAATTTCCAAAATTCATTTGAGTAGAAAGTAAGGCCAATTACCCTCGACTTCAATGTATTTTTCACAAATCTCCGAGCTCCAAATTCTTTAGCTTTTTCCCAAAGTCTTTCTATTCATTTCCAAATTCTTTTTGATATATGGGATAAACGATTCTCTCAAATCGTATAGAGTGAGAGTAATTTTTAAGGAAATAAAAAAAAATTACTTAACTGAAGGAGAACATGTGTGGAATCTCTTGTTTTATTTCACTAGTCGCAAGCTGCACGCCGCCGACTGTTTGATGAAGGTCGTAAAGAAAAAACGAAGAGTATCTCCCTTTATAGTACTCATGATTTCCTCCAAATCTAACACCTACAAGGCACAAACAGTGTATGTTTTCTTCAAATAAAAAACACTGGTCGATTGGACACTGTTCCCTTCTTCTGCAGATGTTTTTCCTCACTGGTTCTCGCCGCCGTCTGACTCTGGTTTTTCTCCCTTTTTTCCCCGCGGGGAAATCGTGCTTACACCACCTTTTGCAGCTATCCATCCGGAAATTTCCATTTGCAAAAGCTGCGCTCGCATTTCTCTTCCATACTATCTAGAAATTTCCAAATAAAAGAAATACATTTCTTTTCCACGTACGCTGCCATCCTTAGTGTATTACTTCTAACCTTAGCATTAAGGTTAAAGTTCTCAGTGCAAGGCAGTTCATTTAATTTTATTCCCCGGCATTCAATAAATTCTTCGGCACTGTAATGTCCATTGAGTCTCTATTACTCTTGATGCCTCTGTAGTGTATAAATCATCATATTGGCCATGTGATTTATAGACTCCCCAATTGTTCATTCAAGTATTTTCCCATATCTTCATAAATACATTCCTTTGTGCATTGAGATGCCCTCATGTTTGCATTCCATAAGAGGTATTCACTGATTTGACCCAATCGATACCATTTAAAAGCTACCACACATTATGCACATGGGAAGCCATTAACATCATTAACTTATCCCTTTGGCATGCCACTCATACCATCATATATAACTGGATGTTTCTAACTTACCCATGGGCTCTAAGTAACAGCAGAACCATCACCCTCCACACTCATATACAGAAACTCCTAGATCTGGCTCAGCCCCAGCTTGTCTTATTGAACCTCATTAACAATATGAACATATGTACATGGCATCATATAATGACTCGTCATGGCACATAACCTCATGCATCTGGATGTGTATTTGATGGCCTCACATGCACGATTTCACACCATAGACGTGCCATGGATGCATCTACTAGCCATGATGATAATGGCAGAAATCATGCTTTCTACTCTCGCAAAGAGGTTTTAGAGGCAAGGGGAGATTCACATCACATGGTCGTGGTGGTAATGGTCGTGGATGGCAGGACAGGTCATCACAACAGAAATTTCAGCCTTCATATGGTGCTAGAGGTGGTCGTGGATATGCACCTCAGAGAGGCAGAGGTAATCCTCGTGGTAGAGGACGTTGGCAAGGCCAACAAACATCTATGCAAGATGTGGAATCATGCCATTATTGTGGGAAATATGGTCATATGGCAAGAGATTGTTTCCGCAAAAACAGAATGATTTGAGAGGGGGTAGAGCACAACGTGGTTGTCATTATGGTGGAAATTATGCACAACATGGTGGTGGGTGGTGGAAATTATGCATCAAGCAGTAATGATGGCACCGCAAATCACTTGTTTGCCATGAAACATGTTGTTGGATCTATGATGACAAATGCTGAGAATGATGATACATGGTATATGGACTCTGGAGCATCAAACCATATGACTTGTCATGGTGAATGGTTTGAGCATATGAAGCCTATGGATGTGAAAGGCTATGTGGAAACAGGAGATGATACTCAGCATGCCATTACACATGTTGGAAGTGTACCATTGGTTATGCACAATGGTCAAACAAAGTCTATGTCAGATGTATTATATGTGCCTTCGATTACAAAAAGCTTGGCCTCAGTTGGTCAGGGATTACAGGTTTGTTTCAACGAGCATGGTTGCTTCGTTGAGGATTTCAAACATGGATGTAGAGTCATTGCTAAAGACAGGTTGTTTAAGCTGGATGCTGGGATTCCTGAGCTAAAATCAGCCATGTTCTCTAAAAGCAGAAATGTGGTACAGGACATTAATATGTGGCATAAGAGGATTGGACATGTCAATATACAAAGATTGAAGAACATGCAGACAAGAGGCATTATCAGTGGATTGCCTAGATTCAAGTATGATGGGAATATGCATGTTTGTGAAGCCTGTCAGTTTGGAAAGCAGGCAAGGTTGCGGTTTCCTAGAGAAGGAAATATGAGTAGCAGGCCACTTGAGATAGTACAAAACCCATCTATCAAAGGCAGTTTATACTATGTGACATTCATTGCAGGATGACATGGATATACTTTCTCAGAGAGAAAAGTGAAGTATTGGAAAAGTTTATGGATTTCAAAGCTTTTGCAAAGAAGCAATATGGCTCATGGATTAAATGTTTGAGGACAGATGGAGGTGGTGAATACACCTCAAAAGCTTTTGAGCATTTCTTGAGAAAGCATGGTATAAGAAGACAGTTGACTTGCAGGTATACACCTCAGCAAAATGGTGTGGCGGCTGAGAAAAAGAATAGAGTCATATGTGAAGTGGCTAGGGCGATGCTCAATGAAAAGAGCATGCCAGATTACTATTGGGCAGAAGCTTGTGCTATTGCAGTGTATATACTGAACAAAACACCTACAGCAGCAGCCATACATGGAAGCACGCCATACATGGAAGCACGCCAGAGATGCGGCTTACAGGTTATAGGCCAGACATTGGACACCTACAGCAGCAGCCATACATGGAAGCACGCCAGAGATGCGGCTTACAGGTTATAGGCCAGACATTGGACACCTCAAAGTATTTGGATGCATAGCTTATGTACATGTGCCTGACGAGAGAAGGAGGAAGTTGGATCCTAAGGCAGAAAAATGTGTATTTGTTGGATATGCACATCGAAAGGCATACACATGTTACAATCCACAAACTAGACAAGTGGTCATCTCACGAGATGTGGTGCTTGATGAGCTTGCTAGTTGGTGTACAGAGCAAAGGATGAGGGTGTCATTGAGTCACTTGAGGCTGATGTGTCTGTGAACTTGCCACAAGAAGCAAGTTCTAGTTCTACTTCTATGTCTGGGCCAGCAGAGCAGCAGAAGCTGAGAGAGTAGTACTGTACGTCCATGGTTAGGACATTTGAGGCATGAGAGTGTGAGCACTGGGAGTAGTGATGTGGATAAAGGAAAGAAGAAGGTTGAAGGCATTGGAATTATAGGTTATGAGTCATCGAGTTTAGAGAGTTTGGATGAGGAGCTTGGCATACCTGTTTTACGCACACCTGGTGCTAGGCAGGATAGATATGTGCCACCACATGCTAGAGTGACTGGTGTTCAGAGTGATCCGCATGCATTGTGGAGATTCCAAAGGGTAAGATATCCCGTTGACAGGTTGACATATCGAGATTTTGCTATGCATTATGCATATATGACATCTATGGTGAAGCATGTGGAACCTACATGCTATACAGAAGCTGTTGGAAAGCATGTATGGGAGAAAGCAATGGATGTTGAGATGGACGCATTGGTTCATAATGATACATGGGATTTGGTTGCACTACCACAGGACAAAAATGTCATTGGTTGTAAATGGGTTTACAAAGTAAAGTGCAAGTCTGATGGTTCCATTGAGAGACATAAAGTAAGATTGGTAGCAAAAGGTTATGCACAAACCCAAGGTCTAGACTATGATGAAACATTCAGTCCAGTGGCTAAGATGGGAATAGTAAGAGCAGTCATTGCTATGGCTGCAGCTAATGGTTGGGAAATGCATCAAATGGATGTCAAAAATGCATTTCTAAATGGAGATCTACAAGAAGAAGTGTATATGGCACAGCCAGAAGGGTATGTACACCCAAGATATCCCACTCATGTATGGAGATTGAAAAAGGCATTATATGGTTTGAAGCAAGCACCTCGTGCTTGGAGTGCTATGATGAGCAGATATCTTATCTCTCTTGGATTTCAGATTTCTACAACAGATTCTTCACTCTATGTGAAGAAGACAGATAAGGATTGTTTTACTTGTCATCTATGTGGATGACTTGATTATCACAGGTGATCATGGTGCAGATGTGATGCATGTCAAGAAAGCTTTGAGTGGGCAATTTGACATGAAAGATCTTGGTGAGTTGAGATACTTTCTTGGAATTGAAGTGACCAAAGACCATGTAGGTACATGGTTAGTGCAGCGCCAATATGCATTGGATATGTTGGCAAAGTATGGCATGACAGGGTGTAAGCCTATGAGTACACCTTTGGAGCAAAATGTGAAGTTGCGGGCTGATTATGGTGAGGTGTTGGATGATCCATCTATGTACAGAAAGATGGTTGGTAGTCTTATTTATATGACTATCACACGCCCGGATTTGAGTTATGCTGTGGGGCTAGTAAGCCAGTTTATGCAGAGCCCCAGGAAACCTCATTTGGATGCAGTGAGACGCATTATGCGATATGTTAAGACCACTGCACATTATGGTTTACTTTATGAGAGTGGTAAAAGCTTGGATATACATGGCTACATAGATGCTGATTGGGTAGGTAGCTCATATGATAGGAGGTCTACTAGTGGTTATGCTTTTACACTTGGAAGTGCTCTGGTGAGTTGGAGTAGCAAGAAGCAACCTACAGTTGCTTTATCCAGTACTACAGAGGCTGAATACAGAGGTGTAGCCATTACTACTTGTGAGGCAGTATGGTTAAAGAGTCTCTTGGCACATTTGGGTGAGCCTATTGATGGCAAGGTTATCATTCATTGTGACAACATGAGCAGTATACAGTTGGCCAAGAATCTAGTATTTCATGCGAGGACCAAACACATAGAGGTCCATTATCACTTTATCAGAGAGAAGGTGCTGGATGGTACAGTTGATCTACAGTATGTGAAGACTGAAGCAGGTGGCAGACATCTTTACAAAGCCACTTAGCAAGGAAAAGTTTGAGTCCTTTCGTACTATGTTGGGAGTACATGGGATGAGCTTAAGGGGGAGTGTTAAGGGTCTTGATACCCCAAGCTCATCTACATCTTCATCTATGGCAGTACATCATGAGCTTGAGAGGGGCTGTTGAGATTCAAGCTCGATGTCAGTGTGAGCCAGCTATGCTATGTGCTAGCATGTTAGGTAGGAACATGTGTGAGACATAAATGACCGCGTGTCTAGCTGGTCATAGTGTGTGGACATTAGCTAGGATTAGATGTGTGTGGACACAACTCATAGTGTGTTGTGTGTATTATGGATTATGGCTTTATGCATTGTGTGAGAAGGGAGATGGCTTCCCTCTATGGTTAGGGTTTGCAATATACATTAGGGTTTGCTCCTGTGTGTGTGTCTCCTCTCCCTCTACCGTTCAACATTTTCCACCAATGAACTCCAATCCTCAAAGGGTTGATAGGAGAATAAAGATTTCTAAAGAAATAAAGTATATAGTGTTGGTATGTACAAGAAAGACACAATTATCATACACAAAGCTAAAAAATACAATCCACTATTATCCTTGTGTTTCAGAAAAGAGTAATCATGTACAAGTTTAAAATAAATTAATCATATGAATAAAATTATGCTTAGCATATGCCATGAGAAAACAATGATATTTGGGTGGTGGTAATAGAGTAGTGTAGTTGAAGGCTAGAACTCAAGATATATCTCTGATGTTGTTGTCCCAACACTAGAGAAGTTTGAGTTCAATAAAACAGACACTCTATGTGCTTTTTCTTTTGCTTTTCAAGCTATTGACAAGCGTAGAATCCTAAACAATTGAGGCATTGAAGATATCATCTTAACAATGCCAAAAAGACTTGATGCACATGCTATAGTAGACACATTTCTTGTTATGAGTTGCTTTTGCAACTTGTTTTTTCCTCTATTATCACTTTCATTGTAAATGGGGAAGCTCATAGACTAGATTATAACTCTATACTCAAGAATGACACTTTCATTGTAAATGGGGAAGCTCATAGACTAGATTATAACTCTATACTCAAGAATGACACTTGGTATTTAACAGATCTACCTTATGGCAAGAAGGCCATTGGTATTAAGTGGGTTTACAAGTTAAAACACAAAGCAGATGGTAGCATTGATCACTACAAGGCCATACTTGTTGCAAAGTGGTATGCCCAACAAAAGGGCATTGATTATGATGAGACCTTTGCACCCACATCTTGTATGACTACCATTAGGTTTCTCATTGCTTTGGCAGCACATCATGGGTGGAATGTACATCAAGTAGACATTAAGATTGCATTCTTGAATGGTGATTTGCATGACGAGGTGTATGTTTTATTGCAGCCTCCTAGTTTTGTTGTGTGTGAAAGGAGAAGAGCCTAACTAGGCCGATTGAAAAAGGCTCTTTAATGGCCTTACACAAGGCTCCTAGAGCATGGTATGAGAAGATTCATACATACTTGGTTGCAAATAATTTTTACAACAGTCTAACAACAAAGAGTACCTCTATGTGAAGAAGAGTAAGGACACATTTTTGGTCATCGTTCTATACGTTGATGACATGCTGCTCACAAGACCCGATATAGATGAGATTTCAGCCTTTAAGGCTGATTTGCAGTCCATCGTTTGAGTGCCATATTTGGGGCCGTTGCATTACTATTTGGGGATTCAATTTATGTAGCACAATGATGCCATTGTTATGCTGTAGTCTAAATATATCATTAGGAAATTTGAGAGGTCATTTGGAGGGTCTTTTAGAGTAGAGAGAAAATAGAGCGCAACCAATGAGGAAGAAGCAAACATAACGTTGAAAAATAGTTTAATTCATTGAAAAATTTCAAAAAATAGTCATGTTCACATTTAGTGAGGATATCTTTTTAAAAAATGATTGAGTACACATTCTTCAATGCAGGTATCTTTTTCAAATGAGGTAGAGTTACTTTATTAAATACGGCTTACATCATCATTGGATAAGAAAACACACTTCGAAGCTAAACTTTATAGACACTTGAGTTTATACATTTCTTTTGATGGTGTTTTAAAGTAGAATTTGGTGCTTTTGACATCACCATTGCATCCAAAGCAGCCAAGAACCCCCAAAAGGACTTTTGAATCACTTAAATAGGACACTTGGAGAGGTAGAAACGACCAGAAGAAGGGGAGAAGAGGCTTGTGCAATTTGGCGCACATACAGGCCTCCATTCAATCGGACACTTTAAGGGACAAAAATGACCAAAAGAAGGGGAGAAGAGGCTTGTGCAATTTGGTGCGCATAGAGGCCTCCATTCCATTCTCCCCTTCTTTTGGTCGTTTCTGCCTCTCGAGGTGTTCGATTTAAGTGATTCAAAAGTCCTTTTGGGGGGGTTTTTGGCTGCTTTGGTGGATGCAATGGTGATGTCAAAAGCACCAAGTTCTACACCAAACTGCTAATAAGTGTAGACTATTATTATTAGGAGAGTAGCATCAAATTTTTGGAAAAGGTGCTATATGATGACATAAGTGCCTTTTGCAAACCCAAAAAGTTGAGAGCGACTTGTAGCTAGTGCACATATTTCAATACCATTTCAATACCTTGTCAGATCCATTTCAATACCATTTCAATACCTTGTCAGATCCATTTTTTTATAACTTGCGATAGTTTCTTGTCAAGTACACATTTAATGAGGGTAGTTTTTTAAAAAAATTCTAGAGAGAGAAAATACGAGTTTGTGTTTCTTACAGGGCCCTAGAAATAACCTCCAAAATTTTTTAATGACAGAAGCTATTGAAGAGGTTTAATCTTGAAGACTATAAACCTATGGCTACACCTTTGGAGATAGGTACTCGACTTAGTCTTCAAGATGCAGGAGACTATTTTGATTCTAGTTTGTATCAGCTGGCTGTTGGATCCCTTCTATATGTATATAACACGATGCTAGATATATAGTATGAGGTCTCACAATTGAGCAAATTTATACATAGCCCAGGTACAAAGCATTGGCAAGCTGTTAAGTGGGTTTTTTGCTATTTACATGGCACTCAGTATTTTGGATTATTTTATCCAAAAGGGGGTGAGTCATAGCTGCATGCTTTTAGTGATTCAGATTGGGCTAGATGTTATGACAAACGAGTGTCCACTAGTGGGTTTTTCTTTTGCCTTGGTGATTCATGTATATCATGGCTCAACAAGAAGCAGTCTACAATGGCCACTTCCAATTGTGAAGCTGAGTATAGGGTAGATTTTACAACTACAGTTGAGTGTGTGTGGCTCAGACGTCTTATGGGGCTGATTTGGGTGTTGGACAGCCGTCTAGCACTATGATTTTCACTGACAGAGCGAGAGCGCATTAGCAGTTGTGAGGAACCCAATGTTTCATTCTCGCACTAAGCACATTGATGTGCAATACCACTATGTCAAGGAAAGACTCTCTGTAGTAGAGATCTGCTTGGTCTAGGTGTCTCATTGCTTTGGGAGCACATCATGGGTGGAATGTACATCAATTAGACATTAAGACTGCATTCTTGAATGGTAATTTACATGATGAGGTGTATGTACCTACTGGTTTTGTTGTGAAAGGAGTGTGTCTAAAGTATACAGGTTGAAAAAGCCTCTTTATGGCCTTAAGTAGGCTCCTAGAGCACGGTATGAGAAGATTCATACATACTTGGTTGCAAATGATTTTTGCAATAGTCCAACGGAGAGTACCCTCTATGTGAAGAGGAGTAAGGACACATTTTGGTCATCTTTCTATACGTTGATGACATGTTGCTCAACGGGATCTGATTTAGATCAGATTTTAGCCTTTAAGGTTGATTTGCAGTCATCGTTTGAGATGTCAGATTTGGGGATGTTGCATTACTATTTGGGGATTCAGCTTATGCACAGCGCAATGATGGCATTGTTATGCTGCAGTCTAAATATATACAAAAGCTATTGAAGAGGTTTACTCTTGAAGAGTTTAAACCTGTGGCTACACCTTTGGAGACAGGTACTCCACTTAGTTTTCAAGATGTAGGAGACTCTTTTGATGCTAGTTTGCATTAGCAGGCTATTGGATCCCTTCTTTATGTATGCAACACGAGGCTAGATATATAGTATGCGGTCTCACACTTGAGCAGATTTATGCATAACCCAGGTACAAAGCATTGGTAGGCTGCTGTAAGATCCCTGTTCCCACCGAGCAACAGATTCGGGATACTAGCAGCGGAAGTAGCACTTCTCGCGCGGGACAGGGGTCCCACATTCGGGGCCTCACCCACGGATATCCGGATAAGGGACTAATCCGTTGATTGTTCCAAAACCGAACCCGAAAAAACTTCCTTTACCGGAAAGCACGGGCGATTTCACCAGGATAACTTTTTACTCTAACGTAGTCAAGATCATTTCTGATCGAGCTGATCCAATTGCATCTATAAGATACTTGGTCAGATCAAGGAAGAAACTTGCACTTGGATCATTGGGATCAACGCTTTTTTCCCCATTCAAGAGGCACAGTCGTTGATTCCTATCCATAGAACAGTTTACTGTCCGGGATTTATTTTATCTATCGTAAAAACAAAAGTTTGAGTCTCGATTTACGGATCCATCAGTCCAGCCTAACCCCATCCACCAGTCCCATGGGTTAGCCAACCGCCCAACCACTGTAGTGATGGGATCCAATTAAGATTTTTTCCCGGGTACCAAGGAAAAG
The DNA here is from genome assembly GCF_041138505.1 of Cibotium barometz. Taxonomy (NCBI): domain Eukaryota; kingdom Viridiplantae; phylum Streptophyta; class Polypodiopsida; order Cyatheales; family Cibotiaceae; genus Cibotium; species Cibotium barometz. Next base: position 19,365,336 of record NC_141052.1, read on the forward strand.
AGTTCCAAGGCCCCCTAGCCGGATGTTCATGCAAAAATAAAACTAGTCACACCACTCACACACCCAATATGAAATTGCATTTTCACAGATTTAACCAATTTAAAACAATCCTTTAATAAAACCATAGTATCACTGATCACCATCTTCCAATTTATCCAGTTGATTCTTAATTTTCCCATCATTCCTTCATCAGAGTATCTATGGCATCATTGGCAACTAGGATGCTCACCACCTGTCCACTCAGGGGCCGTTTCCTAATCCCTAGCCCATAATACTTGGCAATATAATCACTTATCAAGATGGACTCTCGTTGAAGATCAGCAAGATCAACCAACAGATCCATATAAAGAGACATGGACACATCCATATAAAGAGCCATGGACACATCCATTGAAGACCAGCAAGGTCAATCAACCAGATCCATGCTCGATTTCAGAAAACAACTCCTACTCTTGTTCCAATATCTTCCTCGACGCACGCGTGGGTATCCTAGGCGACCCAGAGCCCGAGCACCGTATGGTCAGCACCCTCTAGGATCCTTCGCAGGTGACCTAGCGCTTCACTCATAGGCTGCTTCCTTGGCCCCTCATCCACCGTACCGGAAGCTCACCATTTTAATCGCACTGAGGCTGGTCAAGACCTCGGCCGACCTTGCTACGCGAGACGTCTTCATTGACTCTCCGTCCAGCAGTTGCAACTTTTTCAGTTAGGTCTCCACGACCTTAATCACAAGATGGTCACAATGCTTTCCCAGCAATCTTGACATAAAACAGTCATTTACAAACAGCATTTACAAACAGTCACAAAATACAGTTTCTATATTAACTCTCATTTTTCCACATTATCCCTCATCAATCCACATGCTTATTCCACATTCCAGTTATATGTGTACTCATCCCATCACATCATTTTCCATCTCATCACTTCAGATTCCTTCGCATCACTTATCATATATTCACATCCATACACATTCCAGTTATATGTGTACTCATCCCATCACTTCATTTTCCATCTCATCACTTCAGATTCCTTCGCATCACATATCATATATTCACATCCATACATATATCTACATCCACATCCACATTCACATCCATACATCCACATCTACATCCATACATCTATTTTCACATCCACATCTACATGCACATCTACATCCATACATCTATTTTCACATCCACATCTACATGCACATCTACATCCATACATCTATTTTCACATCCACATCTACATGCACATTCACATCCATACATCTACATCTATATGCGTACATTCACATCTACATGCATACATCCACTTCCACATCCACATCTACATCTACATGCATACATCCACATCTCCATTCACATCTACATCTATACATCTACATTTACATGCATCCATCCACCTCCACATCCACGTCTACATCTATACATCTACATCTACATGCATACATCCACATCTCCATTCACATCTACATCTATACATCTACATCTACATGCATCCATCCACATCTCCATTTACATCCTCATCTATACATCTACTTCTATATGCATACATCCACATCTCCATGCATACATCCACCTCCACATTCACACTCACATCCATACATCTACATGCATACATCCATATCTCCATTCCCATCTACATCTATACTTCTACATCTACATGCATCCATCCACCTCCACATCCACATCTACATCTATACATCTACATCTACATGTATACATCCACATCTCCATTCACATCTACATGTATACATCTACATCTACATGTATACATCCACATCTCCATTCACATCTACATCTATACATCTACATCTACATGCATCCATCCACATCTCCATTTACATCCTCATCTACACATCTATTTCTACATGCATCCATCCACATCTCCATTTACATCCTCATCTACACATCTCCATTTACATCCTCATCTACACATCTATTTCTACATGCATACATCCACATCTCCATGCATACATCCACCTCCACATTCACACTCACATCCATACCTCTACATCTACATGCAAACATCCATATCTCCATGCAAAATAATATTCTTTTAATTAATCTAGGATGATAGTTCCTAGAATATAGTAGGAAGTCCTCTTTTTATGCTTTGAATAAAATTATTTTATGCGTAATTTCTATAAAAATTTTGCCATAGCTCCGCTACTATGACTGATAAATCTCAATTTTTTCTAAGGGATAAGGCTCATTATTAAAGAAATAATTAGAATGGTCTCTAATTGGATCATCAATCCATAATGGTCTCTAATTGGATCATTAAGAAAATAATTAGAATGGTCTCTAATTGGATCATCAATCCATAATGGATTGAATCATCAATATACATAAACTAAAAGCATAGAAAAAAGCCATTAATTTGGCCTCAAGCATAGCTTAATCTTGGGTTAAGGAAAAGCCTTATGAAAAGCTTCATTTGGATTGAAAAGGGTCATGAGTATGACCATTTCTTAAGTGAGAGAGAGAGAAAACCATTAGAATTAAATATAAATAGAATTTTATGTAATTCTTTACTATCATTACTTAATTAACTTCAATAGCATTTCAAAAACCATACCAATTAAGCTTCTCAAGCTTGAGAGGGGTTGAGAAGAGAGAATCATTGAGAAATTATAGAAAAGATCAAAATTCACTATACTTATCTTATAATTTTCTTGATTCTTTGATCACGGTAGAGGCCCCCAACCAATCAATTGGTTAAGTATGTTGATGGAGCCACCAATGGGGATTGAAGAAAGAGAGAAGTGTCAAAAACTAATGAATTATTAAAAAATTCATAGTTCTTGGCTTAGGTGGAGTAGAGTAACAATGCATAAGACACTATGTATTTTTCAACAAGGGGGAGGCTTCTATTTATAGGAAAAATTGAGCTCCTAACCAAACAAACTGATTCTAGAATTTTCTAAATCAGTTTGGTCAATATTTGACCATTTTTAGGTCAGTTAAGCTAACTTTTTGGAACTAGACTTGAATGAGGAGAGAGGAGAGATGAAATATCTCCATTTTTATGAGTTTAAAACTCATTCAAGCATGTGAAATATGCACCTCCTTTAAAGAACTCCCCTTCCTTACATATGTGTCATAATGGAATCATTTTAATATTGCTCACAGTTTTTTACTAATAAACCTTGTACATTTTCAACTCTTCATCTTATGTGAAATATGCACCTCCTTTAAAGAACTCCCCTTCCTTACATATGTGTCATAATGGAATCATTTTAATATTGCTCATAGTTTTTTACTAATAAACCTTGTACATTTTCAACTCTTCATCTTATGTGAAATATGCACCTCCTTTAAAGAACTCCCTTTCCTTACATATGTGTCATAATGGAATCATTTTAATATTGCTACTAATAAACCTTGTACATTTTCAACTCTTCATCTTCTGTGAGCATTTACTCATTTTTGGGTATCTTCTTTTACAAATTGGATTTATCTCCTCGCTACACATGGATTGATGCTATTGGCTCATAGGAACCTTAATTGGACCATAATCTAAAAATTTCTGAAAATCTAGACCCTTAGACTAAGGTTCTTTATACCTATTTCCAGTTAATTCCAATTGCACATTGGAAAATTCTTTCTGAATTTCTGTTTCAGGGGGATTCATTTTAATAAGATGAGTTATTTTTCTATCCAAAAATATTCATAGTCTGAATATTCTCTCTCTAGAATAATTTTCTCTCTCTAGGCTAAAATAGTTAGAAACAAGGTCTTTATATTTCTGAAGAGGGATTGATTATAGGGGAAGGTCTTTATGTTTCTCTAGACATCAAAAAGGGGTTGGGGGAGGAATCTTACATTCTACCCCACTTAAAAAATGCGAGATGTCCTCATCTCGCAAACTGGGATAATTTCGCAAGATGCATGAATATGAGACTTAGAGAAAAATTTTAATCAAGGTTAACCACCAAGAAAAGTCTTAAAGAAGGCAAGATAAGAACAAGATTTAAACTTTATTCATTCACAGAACTTATACAGTAAAGATAGAAGAACTCTTTACACTTCCATAAGCCCGTCCATCATATGGTCACAAAAGCAGCACTCACAAGCTGCACAAGTATAGGGTAACTCATCTATGGGAATGATTCTGCTGGTTATTGCCGCACCTATCTCAGTGGTATGAGGAATTCAGATATAAGGCTCACAATATCTGGGGGATAACTTCTTATACTTCCCAAGGGATAAAGAACTTCTTTTGGGCCGTACTCGAATGAAAACCAAAACCTTGGTATCCAAAACACCGATTCTCACTTCTGAACTCATTGTTCTAAATCAGGTGGGACTCCTGAGACGTATTCTAGGGAAAGGGTCTTCCTTTTTTAAACAGAAACTTTCTTTTATTTTAGAGAGGGGATAATTATAAGATAAAAAAGGGAGAGTCTTACTCCTGTATACCTCGAAGGCTGGGGAGGAATCTTACATTCTACCCCACTTAAAAAGTGCGAGATGTCCTCATCTCGCAAGGTAGAGGACAGCTCTTTTTCTTAAGATCCAATTTTCTTCTGGGGTTCCTTATATTCTGGTCAACCCAACAGAACACTGGGATAAATATCCCTTATATAGAACTCATCATTAAATAACAATTCATTCAGATCATATCATTCATATCTTTAACATAATAATGGTCCATTAGACCGAAAAGTTTCCTTCGGAACATTCCTCCACGGAAATTTCAGTCAAGCAAGTTCTCAATTTGTCATCCCTTAACTTGATCTACCGGTCAAGTGTTAACAGTAGCAATCTGACAGCACAACCCACTAATCTCATAGTGATTTGCTGAATTCATTATCATCATTCTAGTTATGAATATCATCACTGGGAGTCGTCGCATTCATCCTCATTGTGGTTTCGTTATATTTCAACTAATTTTTAAAACTCATCATTTTTCAATCAGAATTTTCAACAAGAATCCAAATCAATTCATCAATTCTCAAACAGAATTAAAAACATATCAATCACATTCGAAATCATCATCTGGATAGCATTAACGCTTATAATTTCAATTCTTAGATTTACTCGTATATACAGTCATTAAAGAGCTGCAGTATACTCTCGGTATATATGGGTAGTCATGACCCTTGGAATTATAAGGTAAATACTATCATGTCTAGGCCTCAAGCAAGTCAGGGATTCTATATAATTGCGGTACTTCCATCTGAAGACCCAATTACCAAATTACGAGTTTCAGTTTGACTATCAAATTGTATGACTTATATCACACAATTACAACCTTTTTGTGTTTCTTGATAAAATTTTGACATATTTGTCTTCTCAGTTGATCTTTATTAACCGGCTCTGATACCAACTGTATGATCCCTGTTCCCACCGAGCAACAGATTCGGGATACTAGCAGCGGAAGTAGCACTTCTCGCGCGGGACAGGGGTCCCACATTCGGGGCCTCACCCACGGATATCTGGATAAGAGACTAATCCGTCGATTGTTCCAAAACCGAACCCGGAAAAACTTCCTTTACCGGAAAGCACGGGCGATTCCACCAGGATAACTTTTTACTCTAACGTAGTCAAGATCATTTCTGATCGAGCTGATCCAATTGCATCTATAAGATACTTGGTCAGATCAAGGAAGAAACTTGCACTTGGATCATTGGGATCAACGCTTTTTTCCCCATTCAAGAGGCACAGCCGTTGATTCCTATCCATAGAACAGTTTACTATCCGGGATTTATTTTATCTATCGTAAAAACAAAAGTTTGAGTCTCGATTTACGGATCCATCAGTCCAGCCTAACCCCATCCAACCAGTCCCATGGGTTAGCCAACCACCCAACCACTGTAGTGATGGGATCCAATTAAGAATTTGGTTAGGTTTTGTCCCGGGTACCAAGGAAAAGAGTTCCAAGGCCCCCTTAGCCGGATGTTCATGCAAAAATAAAACTAGTCACACCACTCACACACCCAATATGAAATTGCCTTTTCACAGATTCAACCAATTTAAAACAATCCTTTAATAAAACCATAGTATCACTGATCACCATCTTCCAATTTATCCAGTTGATTCTTAATTTTCCCATCATTCCTTCATCAGAGTATCTATGGCATCATTGGCAACTAGGACGCTCACCACCTGTCCACTCAGGGGCCGTTTCCTAATCCCTAGCCCATAATACTTTGGCAATATAATCACTTATCAAGATGGACTCTCGTTGAAGATCAGCAAGATCAACCAACAGATCCATATAAAGAGCCATGGACTCATCCATTGAAGACCAGCAAGGTCAATCAACCAGATCCATGCTCGATTTCAGAAAACAACTCCTACTCTTGTTCCAATATCTTCCTCGACGCACGCGTGGGTATCCTAGGCGACCCAGAGCCCGAGCACCGTATGGTTAGCACCCTCTAGGATCCTTCGCAGGTGACCTAGCGCTTCACTCATAGGCCGCTTCCTTGGCCCCTCATCCACCGTACCGGAAGCTCACCATTTTAATTGCACCGAGGCTGGTCAAGACCTCGGCCGACCTTGCTACGCGAGACGTCTTCATTGACTCTTCGTCTCAGCAGTTGCAACTTTTTCAGTTAGGTCTCCACGACCTTAATCACAAGATGGTCACAATGCTTTCCCAGCAATCTTGACATAAAATAGTCATTTACAAACAGCATTTACAAACAGTCACAAAATACAGTTTCTATGTTAACTCTCATTTTTCCACATTATCCCTCATCAATCCACATGCTTATTCCACATTCCAGTTATATGTGTACTCATCCCATCACATCATTTTCAATCTCATCACTTCAGATTCCTTCGCATCACATATCATATATTCACATCCATACATATATCTACATCCACATCCACATTCACATCCATACATCCACATCTACATCCATACATCTATTTTCACATCCACATCTACATGCACATTCATGCATCCACATCCATACATCCACATCTACATGCATATTCACATCCATACATCCACATCTATATGCGTACATTCACATCTACATGCATACATCCACCTCCACATCCACATCTACATCTACATGCATACATCCACATCTCCATTCACATCTACATCTATACATCTACATCTACATGCATCCATCCACCTCCACATCCACGTCTACATCTATACATCTACATCTACATGCATACATCCACATCTCCATTCACATCTACATCTATACATCTACATCTACATGCATCCATCCACATCTCCATTTACATCCTCATCTATACATCTACTTCTACATGCATACATCCACATCTCCATGCATACATCCACCTCCACATTCACACTCACATCCATACATCTACATGCATACATCCATATCTCCATTCCCATCTACATCTATACTTCTACATCTACATGCATCCATCCACCTCCACATCCACATCTACATCTATATATCTACATCTACATATATACATCCACATCTCCATTCACATCTACATGTATACATCTACATCTACATGTATACATCCACATCTCCATTCACATCTACATCTATACATCTACATCTACATGCATCCATCCACATCTCCATTTACATCCTCATCTACACATCTATTTCTACATGCATACATCCACATCTCCATGCATACATCCACCTCCACATTCACACTCACATCCATACCTCTACATCTACATGCAAACATCCATATCTCCATGCATAATAATATTCTTTTAATTAATCTAGGATGACAGTTCCTAGAATATGGTAGGAAGTCCTCTTTTTATGCATTGAATGAAATTATTTTATGCGTAATTTCTATAAAAATTTTGCCATAGCTCCGCTACTATGACTGATAAATCTCAATTTTTTCTAAGGGATAAGGCTCATTATTAAAGAAATAATTAGAATGGTCTCTAATTGGATAATCAATCCATAATGGTCTCTAATTGGATCATTAAGAAAATAATTAGAATGGTCTCTAATTGGATCATCAATCCATAATGGATTGAATCATCAATATACATAAACTAAAAGCATAGAAAAAAGCCATTAATTTGGCCTCAAGCATAGCTTAATCTTGGGTTAAGGAAAAGCCTTATGAAAAGCTTCATTTGGATTGAAAAGGGTCATGAGTATGACCATTTCTTAAGTGAGAGAGAGAGAAAACCATTAGAATTAAATATAAATAGAATTTTATGTAATTCTTTACTATCATTACTTAATTAACTTCAATAGCATTTCAAAAACCATACCAATTAAGCTTCTCAAGCTTGAGAGGGGTTGAGAAGAGAGAATCATTGAGAAATTATAGAAAAGATCAAAATTCACTATACTCATCTTATAATTTTCTTGATTCTTTGATCACGGTAGAGGCCCCCAACCAATCAATTGGTTAAGTATGTTGATGGAGCCACCAATGGGGATTGAAGAAAGAGAGAAGTGTCAAAAACTAATGAATTATTAAAGAATTCATAGTTCTTGGCTTAGGTGGAGTAGAGTAACAATGCATAAGACACTATATATTTTTCAACAAGGGGGAGGCTTCTATTTATAGGAAAAATTGAGCTCCTAACCAAACAAACTGTTTCTAGAATTTTCTAAATCAGTTTGGTCAATATTTGACCATTTTTAGGTCAGTTAAGCTAACTTTTTGGAACTAGACTTGAATGAGGAGAGAGGAGAGATGAAATATCTCCATTTTTATGAGTTTAAAACTCATTCAAGCATGTGAAATATGCACCTTCTTTAAAGAACTCCCCTTCCTTACATATGTGTCATAATGGAATCATTTTAATAATGCTCATAGTTTTTTACTAATAAACCTTGTACATTTTCAACTCTTCATCTTATGTGAAATATGCACCTCCTTTAAAGAACTCCCCTTCCTTACATATGTGTCATAATGGAATCATTTTAATATTGCTCATAGTTTTTTTACTAATAAACCTTGTACATTTTCAACTCTTCATCTTATGTGAAATATGCACCTCCTTTAAAGAACTCCCCTTCCTTACATATGTGTCATAATGGAATCATTTTAATATTGCTCATAGATTTTTACTAATAAACCTTGTACATTTTCAACTCTTCATCTTATGTGAAATATGCACCTCCTTTAAAGAACTCCCTTTCCTTACATATGTGTCATAATGGAATCATTTTAATATTGCTACTAATAAACCTTGTACATTTTCAACTCTTCATCTTCTGTGAGCATTTACTCATTTTTGGGTATCTTCTTTTACAAATTGGATTTATCTCCTCCCTACACATGGATTGATGCTATTGGCTCATAGGAACCTTAATTGGACCATAATCTAAAAATTTCTGAAAATCTAGACCCTTAGACTAAGGTTCTTTATACCTATTTCCAATTAATGCCAATTGCACATTGGAAAATTCTTTCTGAATTTCTGTTTCAGGGGGATTCATTTTAATAAGATGAGTTATTTTTCTATCCAAAAATATTCATAGTCTGAATATTCTCTCTCTAGAATAATTTTCTCTCTCTAGGCTAAAACAGTTAGAAACAAGGTCTTTATATTTCTGAAGAGGGATTGATTATAGGGGAAGGTCTTTATATTTCTTTAGATATCAAAAAGGGATTGGGGGAGGAATCTCACAGCTGCTAAGCGGGTTTTTCACTATTTACATGTCACTCAGTACTTTGGATTATTTTATCCAAAAGGGGGTGAGTCATAGCAGCATGCTTATAGTGATTTAGATTGGGCTAGATGTTATGACACACGAGTGTCCACTAGTGGGTTTTGCTTTCACCTTGGTGATTCATGTATATCGTGGCTTAGCAAGAAGCAGCCTACAGTGGCCACTTCTAGCTATGAAGCTGAGTAGAGGGTAGCTTTTACAACAACTATAGTTGAGAGTGTGTGTGGCTCAGATGCCTTATGGCTGATTTGGGTGTTGGTCATCTAGCACTACGTTTTTCAGTGACAGTAGCTAGAGCACATTAGCAGTTGTGAGGAACCCATCATTTCATGGTCGCACTAAGCACATTGAGGTGCATTACCACTATGTCAGGGAAAGACTCTTTGCAGAGCAGAGATCATCTTGGTCTATGTGCCTACACATGAGAACATGCCATATTTATTCATGAAGGCTCTTTTTGTAAAGCTTTGGGCTTACTGTCTTTTCAGGATTAATAGGCCATACCCTGTACATGTTCACATCATCACTCTAGGGGAGATTTGTAGCATTATATGGTAGTGATGTGTATGAACACACTTAGGACCGTTGGGGCCCTTTTTCCCTCACTAGGAGGTTTTTCCCCACCCTCTTATTTACTCATTTTGGGGTGTGTGTTTATCTTTTGTGTTCTTTAAATGGTACCATTTCAAGAGCACATTTTATTGAAATAATTCATACCTTTGTATCTAGGAAAAAAACCTTGTTGAGTTGAAAACCAAAAGTTCTCTAAGCGTACTAAATACCTACACAAGCTTACACTTATATATGTCCTTACACTCAAAATTCTACATGCCAAACTCCCTCAAGGCTCAAAGTGTGTTGTCAAGGGGAAACATTTCATGCTCGCAAGTAAAACTTGGTGCTTGGGATCTACTTTGACATTGGCCATGGATGGTGGACTAGGAATTTGACAATTCCCATTGTTTAAGCATCCCCAGCACAATTCTCTAGTGTTCTTGGTCACAATCCAACAATCCTTTTTTTGCAAGAGAGAGCTCCATATGCGTGGTAGGCCTTCTAGAAGACCATGGAGATGAAAGGAAGAAGAACCCCATAAGTGACAATGAAGGAGAACTCTTACAAAGAAAAAATGACATCCCTACCCACATGACCTTATGTAAGCTTTTGTTCTTTGGTATCACACTAATTTAGCATCTATTGTTCCCCCCTTATTGGCGACTATTATTTGGTAGCACACTAATTTAGCATCTATTGTTCCCCCCTTATTGGCGACTATTATTTGGTAGCACACTAATTTAACATCTATTATTCCCTCCTTGTTGGCGACTATTATTTGCCATGTCAAGTATCCCATACATCATATAACATAGCCTTGTTTGAAAAATAACATTGTAAAACTCATCCAACATTTCAATAGCCTACAAGATCAAGGTGGTTGATGCCAAAAACTTGCACTTTACATGTGGTGGCCACAATTGAACCCATGCCTTTTAATTGGTGGCTAGATACCCTAACAAGTACGCTATGGTCTGATTTTAAGGGCATGAATACGAGGAAAGATTTTGTTTTAGTGGAATGTGCAATTAAACTCTTCAAAATATGCCTTTTAATTGGTGGCTAGATACCCTAACAAGTATGCTATGGTCTGATTTTAAGGGCATGAATACGAGGAAAGATTTTGTTTTAGTGGAATGTGCAATTAAACTCTTCAAAATATGCTGGTGCACGAAAAAGAACTGTTCTAAGAAGGGCGTGTGTATGAGGGAAGGTTAAACAAAAAGGGAGAAAAATGTGTCTTCTAGCTCATTTAACGTATGCATTGACTTGGGCTATGTGCACTCATGTTACAAGACATTTGGTACATGGAGATTTGAATATACTACAAATTGATAAATAAAGAAAATAAACCATAGACACCATAGCATAACTCAAGAGAATCAAAATCAGAGAACACAAGATTGGGTGCAATCCTCCCCCCCGACGTGTGTGGCTCCTCTCCCACACGTGGTATTTAAATCATATTTCATAAATTTAGCCCTTGGAGTCATAAATAGCATAGCTTTTCCAAATTTGGGCTTTTACAAAATTGAACCACAGTCAATATATTTCAACACTTAATTGTGATACATTAACTATCACAGATAAATATCATTAAAGTATCCATCACGGACATCAAACAGAGTATCCTACATGGAAACCAACATGAGTATCCTTCATAGACAACCCGCTAATTTTTCTTGGTATTGAGATGAAGATAATTGTAATAAATTGAAGTAATTTTATGCATAATAAAATCTATGGGGGCTCAATGTGAAATGACAATAAGTGACATATACCCTTCGATGAGATCAATCGAAAAACACGTGTATCATTGTTAATTCACTAAAGTCTTAATAGTGAATGGTATAATATGTATTTTCTTCCATGTTTAGAAACTACATATCAGTCATTGAAATTGTTATTGACAAATAATTTGAATTTAGCTAAGCACTATTCTTAACTATTTACAAAATTAATAAACATACCCTAGAAGAAATTTTTCCTCTTAAAGAGAATGTGGAGAAGAGAGAGAGCTTAAGTTCCTTGCAAGCAAACACACATACACACAAGAGAGTGCAAGATATAAGAGAGAGATTGATGGCTAAATTCTCTTCTATCTTCTTCTCTTCCCTACAACCATATAACTAAAAGATAAGAGTACATACATAAAGGGAAAGTACTCTCCTACATCAACATACATAAAGGGAAAGTACTCTCCTACATCAACATACAAAATGGTCAGTCTATAGTGTGAAACCAAATATATGAGCTGGCGCTATAACTATGTCATAACTCTAGTACTCGAAAGTGGCTGTCACACAGTGTGTCATCCACTTGCAGCATATCGATCATAATCTCACCAACCACTATGAGTGGTATAAGTGCGGAAGATTTAACCCAGGTGGTTCATGAATCTCTTATGTAGCACTAGTTGAGCTTGATATCTCAACACTCTCCCTCGAGCTTAACTCCACACACTACACTCCAAGTAAGGTCCTAAACCTATAGGGCTTCTTTGTGCCCAATACCTTTGTGAAGGTGTCAACCACCTGATCCTCTGTGCTGACATATACCAACTACATCACCTGCTCTAGAACCTTCTCCCTCACAAAGTGATTGTGTACCTCAATGTGCTTTGTTCTAGTATGGTATACTAGGTTATTAGCTAACTTATGCTACTCATGTTATCATAATAAATGACAATTGCTCTATCCACGGGCTCATCCATATCACCAAGTAGCTTCTGAAACCAAGCTACCTCATAAGCTACCATAGCAGCACCCCTGTACTCTGCCTTTGGACTCTCGAGACAAGGCAACTGTTGGCTACTTCTTACTGCTCCAACTCACAGCAGCACTCCCAAATGAGAACATAAAACCACAATTAGATCTCATGTCTGCAATACTACCAGTGCAATCAACATTTATGCAACCATGTAGCTGTATCTCTATACCAGCCTCATAGAAAAGACCATAATCAACTGTAGAATTTATGTACTTGAGAATCCATCTAACCGCATCCACGTGTGGCTTCCTAGGGACCTACATATACTGACTCTCAAGTCCAACAACATAACTCAAGTATGGCCTAATAATGGTCATGTAGATCAATCTCCCCACTATGCACCTGTATGTAGTGGGGTCCTCCAAAAGCTCACCTATATCTGCGAAAAGCTTTGTGTTCTACTCCAATGGCACTAAAATAGGCTTATAGTCTTTCATACCATACTTGGACAACATGTCCAAGCCATATTGCCTCGGTAATAACAAAATGCCATGAGGTGATCTCACCACCTCTATACCCAAAAAATATCGTAGCTCATCCAAATCCTTCATCTCAAACTTTTACTTCAAAATCCTCCTGACATCATGTATCTCAACATCACTATCACTAGTGATAATCACTAGTGATAATCACTAGTGATAATCAAGTCATTCACATAGTGATTATCACTAGTGATTATCACTATCACTAGTGATAATCAAGTCATTCACATAGATGACTAATAGCATGAGCCCTCTGTGAAAAATATGCATTGGATATCTGAAATACAATGGTAACAAGATACTCCCTGATCTTGTTTGACCATGCTCTGGGTGTCTGCTTCAAGCCATACAAGGCTTTGTGGTACCTGGACACAAAATATGGGTGTGCATCACTCTCATAACCTTCTGGTTGCATCATGTAAACTTCTTTTTGAAAATCACCATGCAAGAAGGCATTATTTACATCCATCTGATGTAAATACCAACCCTTTGCTGTAGCCATAGCAATGATAGCTCTCATTGTTGCCATTCTTGCAACCAGGCTGAATGTCTCTTCATAGTTAATGCCATAAGTCTATGCATAGCCTTTGGCCACCAATCTTGCCTTATACTTGCTCACTGAACCATCAACATTATGGTTGACTTTATACACCCACTTACATCCAATTGCCTTCTTTTCCTTAGGCAAAGGCACTAACTCCCATGTTGCATTTGTATTTAATGCTGCTATCTTCTCATTCATGGCATCTTCCCATTTCTTATTTCCAAGTTCCCGCTCAAAAAAAGTGGACTCCGATTCCAATATTTCTTTAAGCATGTAAGCGTAATGATGGGCTATATATCCATCATATCTTAACATGTCAATAGGGCACCTAACCGTCGTAGACCTGGATCACTGCCAAGTTCAAAATAGCCCTCGTTCTCCTTACACTAGGAGTAACATAGATAAAATGCCAAGCTCTCATCAAGGTTCTGCTCAGAGCTGCTAGACTCAACATCCACATATGAGTGACCTACTAACAGATCAGGCACAAAAGTTTGATCTATCTTTTCCTTCCCTCTGCGTGATACATATATACCTATATTTGTTCTCAACTTGCCTGACCATGGGCTAACATTGGATCCATTGCTAGAGGACTCTCAAGGTCCACTAAGGACCTGTGATTACTACTCTACATGTGGTATTTCAACACTTCTTACATCTGCATCTTCTGTTGTTGCCTTTAGTGCTGGTACCTACCAGCTACTCATCTCCTCAAAAACAATATCTCTGCTTACTCTCATCTCACGAGTGGTAGGGTTATAACATTTATAACCTTTCGGATCCATAGCATAACCAATAAAGATGCATTTCTTTGTCTTTGGATCCAACTTTGTTCTCACTTCATCAGGAACATGCACATATGTAATACACCCAAACATTTTCAAGTGAGACACATCCGGTCTTATGCCTATAAACTTTTATTTAGGCATCACAACAACTACACTGGGTGTCCTATTCATAATGTACACAATAGTTGCTATTGCTTCTACACCTAAAAATTCTTTTTATCCCTTAAGGCACGGGACACTTCTGCAATGTGCCTGTTTTTTCTTTTTGCAACACTATTCTATTGTAGAGTGTAGCTACATGTAAATTGTCTCTTGATTCCATGCTTCATCCAGAAATTGCTAAACTCATTGGATAAATATTCTCCCCCACCATCTGATCTCAGACATTTTATTTGTATGCCTTTTTCCTTCAAGACCAAGGCTTTAAATATCTGAAAGTGAGCAAACACATCACTTTTCTCCTTCATGAAGTAAACCCACACTTTCCTAGTGTGGTCATCAATGAATGTAACATAATGCTTGCAACCTGCAATTGTTGCAGTCTTGGCTGGTCCCCATACATTTGAATGTATGACATCTCCTAATGGCCTTGCACTGACATGATTTTCATGTGGGAAAGCATGTTTGGCTTGCTTACCAAGCTGGCATGCTTCACATACTTTGTGCATACCATTAACCTTAAACTTTGGCAAACCTGCAAAAAATAATATTTTAGGCCTACATAGACTTTAGGCTGTACATTCACATGACCAATGCACTTGTGCCATATGTCAATATCTGCAATGATACATGTTCCATGCACAAACATAGCTGCGTTTACTTCAGACATGTTCACATCCAAAGTAAACATACTGCCATTTCTATTACCCTTTGCAACCAAGAGACACTGATTTTTGAAGTCTTCCACAAAACATCCTTGAGGATTAAACCTCACTTTGTAGACCTTGCTCAACCATCTATTTAACAGAGACCAGGTTCTTTATAATGGGATGCATAGTATCATCACCTCTTTCTACATAACTTGGTTTTTCCATTTTCTACATGTCTCTAAACCACTCAACATGACTAGTCATGTGGTTAGAGGTGCTATAATCCACATACCATGTATCTTGATATCCTCACACATCTCCTGCTATGGAACTGAATATGTACTGCATCATAAATAGCTGCTCACTTCTGCCATCACCTCCATGTTTACTAGATGATGCATAGTTGCCTTGCTGTAACTTTTTGCTTTTAATGTCATTCTACTTTTTATAGCAGTCCTTTGCCATGTGCCTTGGCTTGCCACAATAATATCACCCTATGCTATTTGCATTCTGATTTCTTTACCAACCACCTCAGCCTCTTTGGCTCTCCCTGCCTCTAGACTGGCCTCTTCCACTTGTGTATGAAAGCTATTGTGAATCATTGGACTGTTGTTGTCCATAATTTTGATTTTCTTGTCGGCCCACCACCATGGCCTTGGCCATGACCTCTACCTCTTCCTCTACCTGAATTGGAGTAGAAGGCCTATTCTGATATGTTCTTGCTTTGTGAAGAAGATTCCTCACACCTAAAGACTTTTCTTCTATGATCAACATAGACACAAAGTCCTGAAAGTTAGGAATATTCTCCCTGACTGCAATGGAAGTCTTGAATGGCTTTGATAGACCCAAGGGATTAAAAAATATCCTTGATCTTTAAAACATACTCATTGATAGATATTCTTTTCTTTTCCACAGTATGCAGGTCTTGTTTTAGCTGCAATTTTCTTGCATTTGTGTTGGTTTGGAACATCTGCACCAAGTTCTGCCACACAACTTCTGGAGTGTTGGCATCCTGTATGTGTTCTATCATCATGTCTGTGACAATAATTGAAAGCCAATACATGACTTTTCTTGCATCCTGGTTTCAATCCTTGAATGCCTTTATGTCTACTGGAGTGGCATTCTCTTCAAACAACTCAGGAGGCTCCTCATTGTCTCCTTCAACATAGTCCCAAAATCCTTTACCCGTAAGGAAATTGATCATTGTAAACTTCAAGGCGGCATGAAGTTCTTCTTGTCCAACTTTTCACTGACAATCTAATTTATTCCATCAGAAATGTTTTCCTGTAATAATAAAAAAAACTTTTAATATAGACACTTTCTGTATGCAACCTGTAACACAGTAGTATCTTTTGTTACTATTGCAACGGTACTTTAGCACAACCTGTAGGTCACCAGATTTGACCAAAGTGCATGTACATACACCCAATGTCAACAGTACATGTGCAAACACTGTCTGCACTCCCAAAAATACACTTCTGTACTGCGATAATCAAATTTTGACTAGAGACAGTTCTCAACCAGAACTTCTTGAAACTGTCAAAAATACCTTGTAGTGATAGAACGGAGACCGAGACGCGCCCGAAACACGATTTTGGCCGTAAAACTTTAGAAGGGAAAGAGATGATGATGCTCTTGCCCATGTACCGCTTCCTTGCTTGCTTGTTCTTGCCTCTTGCTTGCCTTCTTAGCTCTCACATGAACCAGAGCTGTGATACCATAAAGAGAATATGGGGGAGAGAGAGAGCTTGAGTTCCTTGCAAGCACACACACACACACATACACACACACACAAGAGGGTGCAAGACACAAGAGAGAGACGGATGGTTAAATTTTCTTCTCTGTTCTTCTATTCTCTACAATCATATAGCTAAAAGATAAGAGTACATACATAAAGGGAAAGCACTCTCCTATAACAATATGCAAAATGGTCGGTCTATAGTGTGAACCCGACTATTTGAGATGGAGCTATAACTATGCCATAACTTTAGTACTCCAAAGTGGTTGCCATACAACGTGTTATCCACTGGCGGCATATCGATCATAATCTGACCAACCATGCCAGTGGCATAACTGTGGAAGTTGTCACCCAGGTGGGTCATAAATGTCCACCGTAGCACTAGTTGAGCTTGATATCTCAACACCCCTTGCTTGGCAAAAAAGGTCACCTATGGACTCTAAATTTCTTTTCACATTGAACAATGTATAAGAATGAGTTTTAAGCTTACCTTGCCAGTCATAGAAGTCATGATTTGGAATACCCTCTTGATTTGGTTGGTCACTGTTGTCTTTGTCTTCAATCATGTTCATGGCCGCAACTCAATTCTTTATCTTGTTTAGGCCACTCGTATGTATAATGTCCTTCTTTGTCACATCTTTAGCATGTAATCGCATTAGCATTTTGATTTCTATTATTGTTTTCTTTGTTAATTCAATCTTCCTTCCATTCACTTGTGAATCATTGTCCCTTGCTATTTCACCTTTACGTGAAAATTTCTCAAAATGTTTGGAAAGAGGGTTAGATCGAGGAAACTGAGGAATGTAAGAATCCACACTATAGTGTCCCTAGAAAATCCATTTTTCTTCTCACAGTTTGTCGTTAGAGAAATGGTGTTGCTAAGAGAATGAGGATGGAACATGTTCACTTTCACTCTATTGATTGACTTTCATCCAGCTATGGACTTTCTCTTTTGGTTGGCGGTATAGAGAATAGGTTGCCATTATAGAAGAACCAAAAAAAATTAATATGTAAGTGCGTAAATAAAATAGAAAAAGTAACAAGCTTATCTAACTCCCGTGTATTTTAAAGATAGCTTGTTGAAGCAGTGGAAGTCGATGTCGTCCAATGAACAATAATCCAATAGCGCCTTGACGTTGACAATAAACCTGAATGAACAATAATCCAATAGCACCTTGACGTCGACAATAAACCTGAATAATAACTAGTTGAAGAAGTCTTCAAATGAGTAGAAAATTTATCAAAGAAGAAAGCCCCTTTGTCCACTTGTTGAGATTTTTGATGCCCACAAACTGTAGTTGTAATCTCTCTTTGATGATAAGTAAAAGATTTTTTTTTAAAGCTTTTGTAAGTTTTTTGTGTTAAGTCTTTAAAAAGACAAAAGCTTTAAAACTAAGCTTTAATCCAAGCTTAAATTAAATCTTGGCAAAAAAAAGCTTTAGCTTGGATGAAACAACGTGTCGATGGCCCTACTGCCAGCAGAGAGAACAAATCCACCCCGTGTTGCGTAACTGACAAATAAAAGAAAATCTCCACAGTCTGCATTTTGCTGAATCGTTGCAGAAGAATTTGTTTGCTTTCAAGCTTCCTTACCTTCAATTAATCCCAATTTTGCCCAATTAATTAAATTTGTTATGTTATCTTCGTTTTACAATTTTAACCAAAAATCACCTTCAGAAGAGTGTCATGTCGTCCATTATACATCTTTGACATGTTCAATGGTTTAGCAAACTTTCTATTGAGGGCAATCACCCTTACCTTGTTGATTCCATCCATATATACAAATTCACAAGAGGCCAAAGAAATAAAAAAATTGCTTTTTCATGAAGAGGGTGGATTTGGAGAGTGGTTTTCCACTCTTCTTTTCCCTTTGGTTAATAACCACTTGTAATTTTCTTGTCCTTTGGATAAAAATTGTAACTTTTCATACTTTAGTGTCTCTTCTTTAGTTTTTAAGCTTGACCTTGATGTAAGTACCCTTTGCAAGCTTTTTGGCGAATTCTCCACTTCCCGTGCAAGTATTTTGAATTTGTAGAAAAGCCTTCAAATTTTCTCCAAGTTAATAACCTTTCGAAAAAAATCAATTTCTATCTTTTTTTTCAAGTCTCCATGACCCAAATTCAATACTTGAATTTGTCATGCTCTAATACCACTATTACAAGACCTTTGGTACATGGAGATTTGAATATACCACAAATTGATAAATATAGAAAATAAACCATAAACACTCTAGCATAACTCAAGAGCATAAAAATCAAAGAATACAAGATTGGCTACAATCTGGCTACAATCTCCCCCCCCCCCCCCCCCCCCCCGGTGGACGTGTGTGGATCCTCTTCCACACGTGATATTTAAATCATATTTCATAAATTTAGCCCTTGGAGCCATAAATAGCATAGCTTTTCCAAAATTGGGCTTTTACAAAGTTGAACCATAGTCCAAAGCTTTTAAAGTATCTCATCAAAATAAACCTTGCCCAACATATGTACAATGGGAAAAACTATACAAAATTAATTATTTTGCACACATGTGCATGGCTTGATAATTCCGTCCAATGTCCACCTTTGTTGTCCCGAACTTATGATTCATAATAAAACATAGTCCATAATGTTAGACCAAAATTACTTTGGAATCACTCAAAAGTAATACTAACAAGTGGAAATCATTATCTAGATTCACTACCATGCTTCACACATACACCATGCATCAACATAATTAATTGAATTCACTCCTACATTGGATTCACTCATAATGTCTTCATATAATTAATTGGATTCACTCACAATGTCTTCACATACGTCGCACGTGTTCACAGAGTTGATCGGATTCACTCACAATCAAACTCACACCACACGTCTCACACATTACCGTTGATCAGATTTACTCATAATCAACTTAGCTTGGCCATGTCTCACACGTGTTACCGTTGATCGGATTCACTCACAATCAACTTAGCCCAAAATATTATTTTCACTTATTGGGTCACCCAAGAATTAATAAATTAATTACCGTAACAACTTAGGGCCTTGAAAGGCTCTTTCCTCTACTAAAGCTTGGTGTGGTTCTTCTACTGGATGCAAAATATTGCACCTTCTACTTGATTTCGAAATCCAAGGCAAGGAATGCTTACATTGTACAGAGATCCTGAGCTGTGTGCTTGGTGTAATCCTCCTCCTTTGAGATGACGTACACAAAATAGTCATGCCTTGCCATTCCTAAGCCATAATAAGTTCATCCAAACTTTTAAATGAATATGAATGCAACAAGAAGAAAGCCTCCAACAAACCCATGGAGAGCAGATGAAGAAAGAAAACAAGCTCAATGTGCCTTTGTGTGGAGCATCTACCATATTAGGCTTCCTAGACAAAGAGAGCCTTAGCATGATCCACCTTCTACCATATGCTACAGCTACTTCATTGATAGGGAGAGAGAGCATGATCCACCTTCATTCAACATGGCATAGATGTGTCCCCCATGATGTGCATCCCAACCCATGCTACAGCTGCTTGACAGATAATGGGAAAGAACACGACCCACCTTCATGCAGCTTGGCGTAGATGCGTCCCCCATGATGGTCTTCCCAACCAAGTTAGGATGCCTCTCAAACCTTGGCCACTAACATGTTTGCAGTCGTCCTTTTCCACAGCTGCCTGGGGATGGTCGCCATCTATTTGAACTTTGATATCGCTGTGTATATTATCCTTCACAACAGCAAAATTTGCAAGGTCAGCCAGTTCCTGCACCGCCTCAACCACATAGTCAAGCCTGAGTGCAACCTCCATTAACAATGTTGCAAATGTTCCAAAAGAGAGGGCACTTGAGCTCTCCAATACCCTCACTCTCTGCTCAAAGATTGATTCCTTTGAGAAATCGAAGGCATCCATAAGTCTTGACGGCCAAGTGTGCAGCCGCTTGACACATCTTCCTGCAGGGGAATCAGTGGACTCCCTATGTGGATAAGCAATCCCGAATTTGTTAGCTGACCGAGCTTGCGTGGGATTGCCAGAAATCTCATCATCGTCCGACCTTGTGATCTCGGGGATCACACTGACAGCCATGTTATCCACACTGTCTTCCAGAATTCCTGTTTCTTGCCGGACAAGCAGATAGGAGTGTAAGTACAGACTCTGCTGCAATCGATCAACCGCACGTTGAACACCATGCAAAGTTGTTGCGGGGTCTCCTTTAAGCATGGATTCCACTTGCCTTCCTAGCTTCCTCAAGACAAGGGCGCTTTCTACACTCACTTCACGAAGTTCCTTTTCAAAAAGCTTGCGAACCTCTACAGGTGCCTGCCGCCAAAACACAAGTCGATCATCATGATCAGTGGAGGACCGACCTCTGCATTGGTATTTGAAAAAAGAAGAAAAAAAAGAGCCTTAAAAGCCCCTCTCTCTCTCTCTCTCTCTCTCTCTCTCTCTCCAGGCGACAGCGCTTGCAACGAGACCAGCTTACACCATCCAACATATCCGAACTAAAAGGTATAGTGAGGATTCTAAGAAATGATCTAATTGCTACACTAGATGGAAGGTGATGGGGCACCGTTGAAACATTATCTGATTTACAAATAAGCCACAGCTAGTTCAAGATGTGGAAGTGGATCTAGGGCCAAATGCTCACGAGGGCCATGTTCAGGTTTCTACTTTCCCCTAGAAGAGCATGCTTCCATGTAAAGCAGTCTTCCATGCCCACCGTCTTAAGCCATCGTTTTACTCCGTTCCATAGAGTTTGCGTGTGGGGACAGGCCTAGGAAAGATGAAAAGCTGAGAATCACGAGTCCATTTAGCTAACTTATTACGGGTGGCTAGCTTCTGATGTAGCTCCCTCCATAAAAAGATGTTTGACCATAAGACATGGCATGGCCTTTCACACTTCAGCGGTATGGCGAGACCATTTTATGTCGAATCCTAAGTGCCCTAGTGTTGAGAAAGATGCTCTACCTAGTTGGTGTGACTTGTTGGTAGATCCGCTCCTTTCATCGTGGTCAATGAACGGACCTCCAGTTTACCAGCTAGTTTGAGAAATTCAAGGAGGCTGTTGTGGGCCATGCTGGTGGGAGAGGCGCAGCTACTTGAAGGATTACCGGCTGTACAGTTGGGTTCAACTCATACTGTAAAGTGATGTCATCCCAATCACGCCACTAGGCAATACGTGCATCATCCCACAGATCCTACCACATGCATACTCCTCGATTGTGTAACTTGCGAGCGTGTCGCATTTGCAGCACATGAGGCTTTCCCTCATTTGCATTGCATAGCCACTAGACACTTTCCCCAAGGGATCCAACGCCACTATTTGTGTCCGACCCATTGAAGAGAGGAGAGAATTTCCGTCCACCTAAAGACCGGACCATAGAGTAAGGGAGATGCTTTAATCTTACATTTTACTCTTGTGGCTATGCGATGTCTCCTTATTAGACCCAACCACTCTCCTAGAAGACCCTTAGCGTGTTGTAGGAAGGAATCTAGTTATTACTCCTCAGAGGTAGCCTCGATCCTCTACAACCACTTAAGTGTGAGGGCTTTAGCATGTAGGGCCAGGCCAATATCCCAGGCCCCCCTATTTGCCTAGGGGCACAGACTTGATCCCATAAGATTGCATGCCAGCTCCTCTTCTTCGATTTACCCCATAAGAAGTCTATGAATAGCTTCTCTGCTTTATTCCAGTCAATGCAGTTGAATGTGCATATACGAATGCTATGTGAACACCGTGTATGAAGTGCAAATATGTTTGAGGATCACCAACCTCCCTGTAAATGAGAGCTAGGTTTTGTCCCAGTAGGCCATCTTTCCTTGAAGCTAGCAATAAAGCCAATTAAATCTCTGCTTGTTGCTTAAATCAGTTCCTAAGGGGTATCTTAGCAACCTGAGAGGTGCGCCATGGGAAATCCACTTAAAACCATATTTAAGGTCTGTTCATGATCACCTCGATCCAATAGGGTTTCTACTTTTGTAGTACTATTAATAGACCCAGATAATTGATAGAACTTGTTAATTATCAACTACCTGCAAGAAAGCATCTATAATAGACTCTTAATAAGCAAGTATAGAGCTAAATTGTCATTACCAAAAACTTGAGTGGTCATCTCTTAGTAAGTTTTTGGGAACGGGAGGCCTTTAAGAAGCCCTTGTTCTTAGAAATACCACACATTGCAAGTAGGGGTTCTATTACCACCAAGAATAGTAGGGGTGCAAGAGGATATCCCTGACAGACCGATCGCTGTAGTGAGAATTCCCGAGCTCTGCAACCCCATTAATAATGACCTCTAAGTTTGCATTCCCAAGCTCGGCTATGACCATTTGTATCAAAGTACTTCCAAAACCCATTCTGTTGAGAGAACTGCCAACATAAATTCCCACTTGACCCTATCGTATGCTTTATCTAGATCCAAGTTAAGAAGCATGTAGGGTTTGTAAAGGGCAAGAGCATAATCAATCCCACATTGTATCTTGAGTATGAGCGTGTCCTCATAGATATGTCTACCATGTACAAACCCAAACTGATTTGGGTCCACCACTCTTGGTGGGATGTATTTTATACAAAGTGCAATGGCCTTAATGAATATTTTGCATAAAGTGTTAAGCATGGTAAGGCGCCATTCCCCAACCCTAGTGACGATTTGCTTTCTTTGGGATCAGTTTGATGTGTCCCTTGGTGGCTTCCAAGGTGAGCTCACCAATGTGGCACACAGAGTTGATCATGGAGCACATATCTGGACTAAGTAGGGGGCAAAAGTGCTAGAGGAATTTAATGGGAAGTCGTTGGGCCCTGGGGTCTTGTTCTGTACCCATCTTACCAGTAGAAAATGTGAGTTTCATCTACTGAAAGCTCTACTCAGCAGCACAGGGATAGAGGGGCTCTCCACCTTTCTATTGATTCATGCAAGGAAGCTATCCACCCGCTCAGTGTATCCACTGTCCACCAAAGAGGCAGAGCCGCTAAATCAAGAAGAGGTGTGTAGTGAACTATGCAACAATCTCCCTATCGTCTTTTGTTACAAAGTTATACACCAGATGTAGCTTATTGATTCTCTCCTAATGATACTTCTCTTTCACTTATCGAAAAAAGAAGCGGATAGGAGCATTCCCTTTAGAAAGCCATTGATACAGGCAGCACGGACTCTTAGTGCATACTCTTTCACTTGGGCCCGATCATGCAGGTATGTGTCCACATTGCTAACCAGCGTAGTGATAATGGGGTTTGGCCCTTCTTGTTGTATTATCTACACCAACATTTCCCTCAGGCCCTCTGCAGGTCATGCAATACATCTTCCTCTCTTGGGATTTTTCTTGGCCAAATTTCTTGCATAAATTGGAGGCATAACATATGCATATGTCCCAACATTCAATGGGAGACCCACCATGTGCCCCAACATTCAATTGGAGACCCACCATCTATCCTAGCATTCAATGGGAGACCCACCATGGGCCTTTTTGGCACCCCATGCATCCACAATCCTTGAATCAAAGTTCTCCTTCAAGGTGAGAGATATTCAACTTGAACGGGGGAGGGCTGGAGCCTCGAGGTGGAAGGTCACACAAGGAAAAATAAAGAATACTGGGTACATATGATTAGAGTAGCCTTGGGCTGCGAATGGCCCAAGGCGGTGCCACCCACACCATCCGCCTTTATAAACATACCTTGATCAAAACTAGCCACCCTCTAGTCTCTACCAATCTACTTATTGGACCATGTGTAAGTGCTCAACTCACACATCTGTTTAGTATCTACCACACACCTATTTTGTATCTACCAACACTAACTTTTAGGCAAGCATCCATTTCTATTCGGCTCATGTCTGACCTAGGATGGGAGCGATCCTCCAAGCAACTCTATCATGTTAAGGTCCCCAACCATAATAGCCTCCTACCCCTCTAAGATCACACTCAAGTGGTCCTAGAGAGCCACTCTTTGAGAGGAATGAGAGGGGGCATTGACTGAGAAGATAATTAGGGTGATGGATGAATTTCTTACCTTGAAGACAAGAGCATAACCATTTTTTTGGTTATGCTACTCCATGCATCTCCATCTAGCCCTTAGCAAGATGGCCAGATCGGTTTCAGGGAACGTTAATGAAGAAATAAGTTTCACCCTTCTCGAGATTAACTTTTGGTAGCCAAATTCATGTTTTTAGTAGACCATCAAGTGCTTCTCTACTTGGTTGTGAAAATATAAGAAGTCAGCTTGCCATGGATAGTTTTTGAGTGAAAAGTTGGATCCCCCCTTAAGTATAAAACTAGAATGAACCTCTCTTGATCATCATCATCAACCAAGTGTGATTTTTCATCTCGCCGCCTTTTGACCGTACTGCCGTACTGCTACCTTCTATTGTACGACTACTCTCATCAAATGGACTGTATGAAATTATCCATCTACCGCTATTCTGTGTTGGCAGGATTGACCACCACCTACTATTTGTGCCGCCTAGCTGCTGTGCATCTCCGCCGATGACTATGCCCTTGCATGTGCCTCATCATCATCCTGAGATGTGTGACTGGTTGATCTATGTAGACGGGTTGTCGTTATGCCTTGTACAATATTCTTGGGTTGTTTCTACTCCGGTTTTGGCGTGGCAAACCTCTGCTGAACATTATATGCTTCATCATCTACACGTATCACTTATGTACAATATTCTTGGGTTGTTTCTACTCCGGTTTTGGCGTGGCAAACCTCTGCTGAACATTATATGCTTCATTATCTACACGTATCACTTATGTACATGGTCTACAAGCTTGGGGTATGTTGAATTTGGTACTATCTAGGTGAGAGATCTTGTGGGCCATCCTTGTGCTATGCTTGGCAAATAGGATCTTGTGCCTCAACATCCACTTTGACATTGGTTTCTACATTGCCATATTTGTTTGCTTTTGTATTATTGATGTATTGATCCTGGCATGGAAGCCCACGGATTGTTCCTGAATAAATTCTTGAAAGGGGGCGCGGGTTGTTCCCCGCTTAGTGAGTGTGTGTGGTGTGGAAGGTTTTCTCTTTCCCTCTCATTATCTTCTCTCTCTCTCTCTCTCTCTCTCTCTCTCTCTCTCTCTCTCTCTCTCTCTCTCTCTAATTTTTTATCTCTTGGTGGGATACATGGTGGAATATGTCATAGCATGCCCTACTGGGCTTACAGTGGTATTAGAGCAGGATTTCTCTTGAGAAATCTTTCTTGGGGTGGCAGAGCCATGTCTAAAGTAGTAGAGGGCAACCAAGGGCCTAATGAAGTGAACACCTATGAGGCCGATCTAGGATTTCAAGAAGCAAATAGCTATGATGGTGGCAACTAGGGTCGTCAATACATTATTCATGAGACCGTTGGCTAAAGCCTTTGTGCCGAAGGAATCATTATTGCAGAAGGATCTAGAGCCACTAGGTCTTCTACTCATGGATGAGATAGGGAGGCTATTCCTAGGCCTACTCTCTCAGATGCAACCTCTTCGGGACAATCAAGATAAGGAAGGAAAAGGAGCTCATAAAAACTGGCAAATTGAACTTCAAGCAAGGAGAGAAGAGTATCAAGTTCAATGTTTTCTATGTGGTAAGTGAGATACACAAAAAGATTCATCTTTTGTTAAGCAATTTGACATTGCTTTTGGAGGATAGGAATTCTCCGAAAAGTCCAAGCTTCAGATGGTTCGCATGCACTTAAAGGATGCCGCCTTGAATTGGTGGCTAAAGATGGTACAAGAAGGAATTGAATCAAAGACATGGACCGACTTCATGATTATGTTCAACAAGAAGTTTCTACCTCACTACCTTTGAAGTAGACATGCAAAAAGAGTTGGTGCGAAGGTGGCAACTTATCTTAACAACTTTTCAGCTATTTCATTGAAGTTTACTTCTCATTAACCCTATTCCACCACTAATGGAAATGCATAAGTTTGTGAATGAACTTCAACCTAAGCTTATGCAATCAATGTATATGGCTGGCCTAAAAACTTTGGAGGAAGCCTAAGACAAATCTTTGCAAGCTAAGGCTTTGTGCATGCCTTGGATGGTGGGCAAGACAAAGAATGATAACCAAGATCCACCTCAAAAGAAGAATTTAAAGATGGATTACAATCGAGAACTGAGCATCAAGAGAATAAGGATAGGAGTGGGAACAAACCTCCACACTTTCCAACGAAATTATCCCACAAGAATCTTGAAGAACATATTAAGGAAGCGAAGTGTTTTCAATGTGGAAAGAAGGGACACATGGCTGTAAAATATCATGTCAAGCCAAAACAAGAAGCTAACCTACCTCAAACCAATGCATTACCAGAGTACGTTCAACATCAGGATGATACACCACCTTAAAGAAGGCAACTTTTCAAGGTTTGGGGCAAAGTGGTGAACCAACCATTGCTTATTCATTTTGATAACGGTGCTATTCATCACTATGTCCGTCCTCGAGTGGCGGAAGCTTTGAAACTTCCTCTAGAAAGGTTTTGAGCTCCTATTTATTGATATGCCACTTTCAAGGGAATGTCAACGGAATTGACCCCTATCTTAGGAAAGCTTCATTTACAGATTGGGGATTATGTGGATCATGAAAATTTTGTTGTTGGTAAGATTGGACATTGTGATGTAATTTTGGGTATGCCTTGCCATAAGAAGATTGATCCAACCATTGATTGGGTTGGAAACAAGATTAGATTTCCTTTTAAAGGCAATAATGTAACTTTTGATGTAGGAGTTGAGGGGAACTCCATTCCTCCCATTAGTCATGTATAGGTTCCTAAAGTAATAAATCAATCTGTTTCCTCATACTTGATTTATGTCAGGGATCCTAAGGAATTCGAGAGTGAGGAATCACTCCCAACTCTTGATCATGAAAGGAAAGATTTCCTAAATAAGTATGAAGATTGTTTTGCAGATTCTCTACCAGGAGATTTACCTCCAGAGAGACCGGAAGATCATTAGATTGACATCATGCCAGGAAGTTCACCTCCTAACTGACCTCCTTATCATGTGACTCAGGAACAACATGAGGAGATTATGAAGCATGTGAATGAGTTATTGAAGAAGGGTTTGATTTGACCTAGTTCATCACCCTTTTGTTTTCCAATTTTATTGGTTCAGAAAAAGGATAGTTCTTGGTGTATGTGCATTGATTACAGGGTTCTTAATAAGATAATTGTGAAGAACAGGTTTCCTATTCCTAGGATTGATGACATGTTAGAAAAATTGGTGGAGCCACCATCTGTGATGCCTTTTGGCCTTGCCGATGCCCTGGCTACCTTTAACCAAAGGATAGAAAGAAACTTTTGACCACATAAGAAGTTTGCTGCTACTTCCTTTGATGATATTATTGTACATTCTAAAAATGAGGAAGTCAATCAAAAGCAATTGGATATTGTGTTTCTAGAAATGTGGAAGCACAAGTTGTTTGTGAATGGCAAGAAGAGTGAGTTTTTTTGTCAGAAATTCATTATTTGGGCCATATAGTGTCCAAGAAAGGGGTCAAGATGGATCCAGACAAGGTCAAGGCTATTATGGAATGGCCAGAGTTAACTAGTGTGCATGTAGTTCGAAGTTTCCTTGGCTTATGTTGTTATTACAGGAAGTTCATCAGAGGAAGTTCATCAAGTGGCTTACAGTGGTGGCTAGTCCATTGCATGATTTGACAAAGAAAGCCATGGGATTTTGGTGGACCAAAGTTGAAAAAGAATCCTTTGAAGCATTGATTTTTTATGCTAGAAAAGGACCAGTGTTGATTATTCCAGATTTGTGAAAGCCTTTTGTGGTTAAATGTACCTGTGCCATGCATGCATCGTCTTTTAATGCATAATGGAAAAGCGTAGCTTTTAAATTGCAAGTCATGGCCTATGTTTTTTGTGGAATGCTTATCTTTTGTAATGGTCTTTGTTATCCAAACCATATCCTAGCTGTAATATCTATCCTCGTTGTAATATCTATCCTCACTGTAATATCTGAAATGTTTTGATGGATTTTGGCATTTAAACAGTTTTGTATCCTGGTCTTCTAAGGTGGTCTTAGCATCTAAACAGTTCTGTATCTTGGTTTTCTAAGGTGGCCTTAACATCTAATTAATAGTCAATGGGCATTAAGGTCTAATAGGTGGTCTTAACATCTGTTAATAGCTGGGGATTATGGTCTGATTTGGGCATTTTGTTCACTATATTCACATCTACATAATTGGACATTATGTTCTTTCAAGGTTGGACTTGCACATTGTGATAACTTGGGCATTTTGGTCTAATAACTCTGAGGAATTGATATATGGCAGCTTCCCCTCTTCCAATTGCTTCTTCACAAGATTCACACTCCCTGCCATGGTTTCCTCTTCTTGAACTTCAGTTATGCTCACCAGGCTCACTGCAGAGCCTACTAGAACCTGATGGGCTGTGGCATGATCACTCTTGTCGTAATGGGTGCATTGCTTGCAGTGATGTGTCCATTGCTCTTCCTCACTTAATGCTTGTAGCAGACGGGGGGGGGGGGGGGGGGGGGGGGGGGGGGGGGGGGGGGGTCTTCTTGTCGTTGAGCTTGGCTTCCTGAACAGGACACCCCATCAAGTAGGGCACCCATCTAGTAGCCTCTTGGTTTGCAGTGTCCACTACTAGCTTCTTCAAAAAAACCCCATAAAGTAGCAGAGGTGTAATCACGTTGGCTTTCTAATTGCAATTTGAACTGACCCAACTGAGTAGGGATTTCCAGACGATCAATAAAGGGGGGCAAGCATACTAAAAAATCATCTTTGCAGGCCCTCTCATAGCCGTGGTTGACCCGCAAGTTCAGTGGCGATCGCGGGCGTCAAAAGTATCTCCTCTGTTTTTTTTTCAAGTTTAAAAAATAAATAAATTCAAAACAACAAACGTGGGCGGTCCCACACGACCACCTGCAATTTGGGCAGCCGGGCTTTTTGCCCTGCCCACTTGGGTAACCGGTGGGTGGTCCCACACGACCAGGCTCATACACTGCCACTGCGACTGTACTGCTACATCATCATCATGTACTAACTGGTTGTTCTTTGCAGACAGGCTACCATCGTGTTGCCATGCTTCCTTGTGGACTTGATTCGGTCCGTACATCTACTGTATAGCCTTCTTGTGCTGTTTCTGCGCAAAAAAACCTACTGCTGAACATCATATACTTTATCATCTACGGGAAGCTTGGGGTATGTTGGATTTGGTACTAGCCGGCTGAGAGATCATGGTGGGCCATCCTTATAGTGTGCTCTACAATAGGATCTTATGCCTTGACATCAACTTCGATTTCTACATTAGCATATTTGTTTACTTTTGTATTCATTCATGTATTGATCTTGGGTTGCAAGCTCATGGATTGTTCCTAAATAAATTCTTAAAACGGGGCGGAGCCTGTTCCCCGCTTAGTGAGTGTGTGTTGTGCAAAGTTTTATCTCTTTCTCTCTCTACTTTTTTATCTCTTGGATATGTGGTGGAATCTGTCATAGCAGGCCCCGTCGGGGTTACATACCCCCTACTAAAAGGACACCAACCACTATGGGTAGTATGCGAGGTCTAAGCAGTTGACCCATACGAGGCTTTCACTTTTAAGCACATGCCTAAAAGTGGTATCCGGTCTTCAAGCTGGGGACAAGGCTACCATTGCAGCTAGGGACCAACACTCAAGTGGTGTCCCTCTGGGCTGATGACTCCACCAGTACCTAGAAGAAGCCCTTTCCCGTGAGGTGAAAGTGAGCAAGGGTCGGAAAGCAGTTGTAAACCATCTTTTAAAATCTTCTTCCAAGAGTAGGCACCCCGTGAAGTACAAGTAGGTGCCAAAGTAGTAGCCTTCTTCTTGAATTCAAGATAGACTTTGTCCATAGGGAGAGAAACCCTGGCATTAAACACCTTCTTGTTGGTTGGGGTTTGTGGGTCATCTATATGGCATACCTTTATTGCTTTGAGGTCTGCAGGCATCTTGAAGACTTTGCATAGTATTCGCATCCACAGAACCAAAAGATAGGGTGTTAGCATAGGAAAGCGAAAATGTTGAGGTGCCCTCTTAAAAAGAGAAACTGTCACGCTGTCTCACTCAGTCCTTTGCATGATGGTGAATCCACTTGTGTCGGATTCTTTGCATGAGTGAGGGCTAGGTGTCCAGCCTTTTTCTTTAGCTCTAACTCCAATGCAGCGTGTGGCATGCCCAATAAGGACTGTACCTATCCCTACCAGGCTATACGCACCACTAGGTGGTGGCGCTTGAAGGTAACATGGAGTAACTAGCAACACCACTCCTAACCCAGACCAGAACTCGTGCATCACAGTCCAAGCTAAGCGAACACTAATAGTTTACACCATGATTTTGCGAGCTTCATTGAGCTCTCATGAAAGAAGGATGCATCTCTAGTAGGGGTGGGGCTGTATAAATTTACCCCCCCAAATCTTTTACCACCCCAAATCTTTTACCACCCCAATCTATCTTAAGTCTTCATACTTGTCCTCCATAGATTTTAATACTATTATCCTCTCTCTCTCTCTCTCTATGTGATTCACACCCACATATGTACATGATGGATTGAATTTCTTCCACCTAAGTTGACAAGCAACTTTTTCGAAAATACACCATGATTTCACTGGCTCCATTGAGTTTCTATAAAGAAACATGCATCTTTGGTGGGGGCTGGGGCCGTCCTTCAAATATGACAAATAAGCCCCATCGAATCCCCCATCCCAAAAAAAAATCTATCATGGGCCTTCATACTTGGCCTCTATAGATTTTAATACTATTACTCTCTCTCTCTCTCAAACTCTCTCTCTCTCTCTCTCTCTCACACACACACACACACACACACACACACAATGTACCCATGATGGGTTGAATCTCTTCCACCCAAGTAGAAACATAATTTTTCAAAAGTACACCATGATTTCAGTGGCTTTGGTGAGCTCCAACAAAAGAAACATGCATCTTTGATAGGGGGCGGGGTCGGCCTCCTTTGAATAGGATAAATTACCCCCCCCTTCATCTCTCTCTCTCTCTCTCTCTCTCTCTCTCTCTCTCTCACACACACACACACACACACACACACACACACACACACCCATGATAGGTTGAATCTCTTCCAACCAAGTAGGCCTTATCCAATCTTTTTTTAGGTGCTAGTGGTTTCAACAGGATGGCCACCATCGGGTTATGCAAAATAGGGAAAGCTAAAAATTGTCAAAGGTTTTGCCAGGCCTGCTAGCTAGAGCCAACTTGCTCCCCTCCTTCCCTAGATTGGAAGAGAGTAGGGGCAATTCATCCTTGCCCATTGACAATATGCAATAAAAAACCTGCACATATCTTGGCCATGATAGGAAGCTATAACCCAATTGAGTGTGTGCAATAGCTCTACTTTATATACAAATTGATGCTAGGATGCAATATGATGCCACTTTGTTTCTATGTTTATAATCTTAATGATTAATGCAAAATGCATGGCAAAGGAAGAACTCTCATTGCTAATATACAACAAAACCTTGGAAATTGCACTTTATTTTATTGTGACTGCCCTGAAATGATCTAGTTGTAAATCCTCTCCATGGAAGGCATCACAAGATGAAACTCTCCAAGCAAAACAAAAAAGGTAGAAAAAAGCATGGATGGGCCAAAAATTTACTCTAGAGAAGAGGTAATGACAATGATAATGCATGATGCCATGGCAAACATCACAACTAGAAACACAAGATTATGTTGGCTTACTTGTATAGCTGACCACAAGCAGCCATGTAGGGCCACTATAGAGTACGCACAATGCCGCAACACCGCACCAACTTTCACATAAAGGTGCCATGGATACTTGATCATCTTGAATCGACCATGTGGGGGCTCCCAACTGGCAAAGCTAGCCTGCATCATCACAAGAACAACCATACATGACGTTTAAACAAATATTAGAGATATACAATTATGAGTTTTTTTTAGAGAAATACAATTATGACTATCTAAAAAATACATAATGTTTAAAAAAATTTGGGCAAGACAATTATGACTTTCCAAAAAAGTATGTTGGCAATGAGCAGAG
This sequence comes from Cibotium barometz, assembly GCF_041138505.1. Taxonomy (NCBI): domain Eukaryota; kingdom Viridiplantae; phylum Streptophyta; class Polypodiopsida; order Cyatheales; family Cibotiaceae; genus Cibotium; species Cibotium barometz. Next base: position 19,398,592 of record NC_141052.1, read on the forward strand.
AATTACAAGGGAGGGGAGTACCAAGGACTCGTACCAAAGACTCTTCTCTGCTGGCAGGAACGAGGGTGGAATGGTAACTGTTGTAGACAAGGTCATCTCCAGCTAGCCCCATGGAGATCTTGGAGGGGACCCTTGCAAGGGTGGTGCCTCTAAGATACTCATTCACACAAACTGCAGAGGGTATTTGAGTAGTATTAAAACTTAAAACTATATGCTATTTGAAGTGTATTAAAACTTAAAGCTATATGCATATGTGTGTTTGTTTGTTTTATACATCCATGTACATACATATATATATGTGTGTGTGTGTGTAGAGTAATGTGCTAGTGCTAAGTAAAGCCAAGGCCTAAGCCTAGGGGGGCCAATTAAATGAGTTAAAGTTCAAACTTTAAAGCAGTTGAAAGGCGATGCTTCATTTAATACCTTCAAGGGAGTCTGCGACACCGTAGAAGTTCTTTACAATGCATTGATGAAGGTCCTCCCCAGCCCAGCACGGCAGCACAAAAACGTTCACAACAATGCCAATTGATGCCCCCAAGAGAATCACCAGAAAACGTTTTAGAGCTGTGATTAAAGGGTCGTCCCCTCGGTACTCGGTCACCGTTATGAGGCTGAACGTGATGAGGAACGTTCGGAAGCCGTATTCATAAGACTTCATGGTAGGCCAGAGCTTTACGAAGGTCACAACCCCACCTGCTCAGTACGTGAAATCAACTGCTAGTTGAATCGCCCCTCATCACTCTATTTTTTTTTTTTTCAAAATCAGGCAATTGAATTATGAAGTAGAGGGGCAAAATTACATAGGCGTGCCGCGTGGACACTGCACGTGGCCGTGCATGCTGCGAAAATAGCAGATTTACAAAATCGGGTATCCTATGCAGGAGCGACCACTTGGCGCACACCAAGCACGTGGTGGCGTGTGCGCCGCGTGGGAGGGGGGAAGAGGATTGGTCTGCATGACGATTCCTCTTCCTTGATCGGCCTTAGGCCTTGGCTGAAGGTTTCGTCCGCCTGCTCGACCTGTTGCTCCTACCTTCCTTCTTTGCCTCGCCGTCGGCTCCTTCTCACACACTGGCCGAAGGTTGAGGCTCGAAAGGGCTCTTCATCTTGCTGTTTGAACCTTCTTCTCTGACTCGGCCATCACTTCTCCAACCTGAGGGAGGAAGGCGTCCCCTGGTCGACCTGTGCTGCTTCTATCTTGATGGTGGGCTCTCCTGGCGGCGGGAGGGGGAGAGTCCCTTGAAGTCTTGTGGGCTCCTCGACTTTTATTACCGATGGGATCCGATCCTTTGTTGAGCTCCCTTAAGGGACCCCTGGAGTTTCCTCTTGATTCACCAGTATCCTTTCCTCTGTTTCTGCCGGATAAGGTGATTCGTTCTGATCCTTTTCGTTCTTTGCAGATACCTAGGAGGTGCTGAGGCTGGCTTCGATCCCTTGATGATTTGGGGTTATGAGTTCGATGACTCTGGAACTTCGGGGTCATGCTGTTGTGATCTAACCTGGTTTGTCGAGATGCGTAAGCCTCTCCAGAATCCTGGCGGTCAGCCACCGGTGTCCCCGATCTGCCGAAAGGTCACTTTGCCTTAGCTGCCTTTCTACATCTCTTGGATGATTAATGTCTGCATGTCTGTTGAATCCCACTTCTCCTGTGAGGGGAGGGTTGATTTAATTCATCCTTCTGATAGCTTCTATTAAAGCTCTGTCTTTTGAGAGGAATAAAAGAATCTTGTCTCTGATATTTTCAAGTTGAATCATTGTGTAATCTGATTTCCTCTTTTGTAATTTAATCAGAAGCCTCTTCTCTAGCTTGAATAGGGCTTGTGATTGGTTGTTCCAGAATCTGATGCATGTTAAGATCAAGCATTCAGCTAGGGGAGGGCCCTTAATTTCCGGGTTATCAAAAGTGACAGCTAACCTTTGCAGCCATGCATGCCAAATGTACTCGCACCTTATTGTATTCCAAAGAGAAGTAGAACATCCTATATTTTCTCCCAGAATTGTGTGTTTCCAGTTTACTTCTTTCCCCCAGCTTAGAATGACTGCCTGCAACTCTTTGTAGGACTCTGAGATGTGCTTGCAGTGAATGAAAATGTGTAAATCATCCTCGGGAAGGCCACATCTAGAACATTGTTCCGTGGCAATGTTGAACTTGGCTGCCTTACACTGGGTCCAGATGGCTCTATAAGCAACCAGCCATGCAAGGCAAGATTTCTTAGGTTCTATGTGCTGACTCCACAACTCCTTGAGGCACCTGTACCATCTTTTCCTGTCCCAGGCTAAATTCCATCTTCGGTTCAGGGTGACCTGGATAGGGGGGGACTTTTCAAGAAAAGGAATGGGTAGGATGGGTTTGTTTTTAATCCAGTGAAGGGCCAGGACGTTGAATTTGGGGGGACTGCTAAATCTCCAGATATCCTGGGTATTCCATTGGAATGTTCTACTTTGTACTAGATCAAGTTCAGGGGTTCTGCAGTCGTATTTACCTACGAGCTCTGCTCTTGTGAGCCAAGTACCGGTGAGGGGGTTAAATATATCTGACCAAGTAGCAAGTCCTTTCCTATGCAAATTGAGCTCAATCTCATATTAGCAGCCCCTCATCACTCTATTGTTTGAGATTGTTATTTGGGCAATAAATTGTCTCACCTGTGGTAAACACACTCAATCCAATCAGAATTGGTTGCCCTACCCCTTCGCTCATGTTGGCTAATTCGCCCACTGCGACGGCGAGAAGCCCGGCGAGGAGGGTTCCGGCTCCTCGATTCAATCCCTTGCTGACGCTAGCTCCTGCAAAATGCATCGTTTTTTGATCGTAATCACCAACGGCAATCGCCAAAATGTAATAAATTTGAGGAGTAATTATCCTAAGCATATGAGATTACTACCCAAATGAGATGATTTCTAAGAGCGATTAAAAAAAAAGCAACAAATCGCCAATTGAGTTAAATACCTGTGGTGAACTCGAAGACGACCACGACAGTAATGATGGCCCAGATGGCATGGCCGCCCAGCTGCTCGTAGGGGGCTCGCAGGAGCACAAGCATGAAGGCGAGGACCAAGGCCAAGGCCATCTTCAAGGCGTGGATGGTGTTGGCGGGGTATTTAACGACTGCGCCATGCCACACAGACTTACAAAAGGAAGAAGCTAGCGCAGTCGTGGACACAAAGAGATCCTTGAGCCTGCAGCAGCAGGAGGGCTTGCTGTTGGACCCCGTGACGTAGTAGGGCTCGAGCAGAGGGGCGCTAAGCTGGTCGTGGCTGGAGGCCATACTTAACACCTGATCTTCTCAGAGTGCGTGCGATTAGCCTTACTAATATCAGTCTGCGCTTGTTTCGTTTCAAAATCAGGCAATTGAATTATGAAGTAGAGGGGCAAAATTACATAGGCGTGCCGCGTGGACACTGCACGTGGCCGTGCATGCTGCGAAAATAGCAGATTTACAAAATCGGGTATCCTATGCAGGAGCGACCACTTGGCGCACACCAAGCACGTGGTGGCGTGTGCGCCGCGTGGGAGGGGGGAAGAGGATTGGTCTGCATGACGATTCCTCTTCCTTGATCGGCCTTAGGCCTTGGCTGAAGGTTTCGTCCGCCTGCTCGACCTGTTGCTCCTACCTTCCTTCTTTGCCTCGCCGTCGGCTCCTTCTCACACACTGGCCGAAGGTTGAGGCTCGAAAGGGCTCTTCATCTTGCTGTTTGAACCTTCTTCTCTGACTCGGCCATCGCTTCTCTAACCTGAGGGAGGAAGGCGTCCCCTGGTCGACCTGTGCTGCTTCTATCTTGATGGTGGGCTCTCCTGGCGGCGGGAGGGGGAGAGTCCCTTGAAGTCTTGTGGGCTCCTCGACTTTTATTACCGATGGGATCCGATCCTTTGTTGAGCTCCCTTAAGGGACCCCTGGAGTTTCCTCTTGATTCACCAGTATCCTTTCCTCTGTTTCTGCCGGATAAGGTGATTCATTCTGATCCTTTTCGTTCTTTGCAGATACCTAGGAGGTGCTGAGGCTGGCTTCGATCCCTTGATGATTTGGGGTTATGAGTTCGATGACTCTGGAACTTCGGGGTCATGCTGTTGTGATCTAACCTGGTTTGTCGAGATGCGTAAGCCTCTCCAGAATCCTGGCGGTCAGCCACCGGTGTCCCCGATCTGCCGAAAGGTCACTTTGCCTTAGCTGCCTTTCTACATCTCTTGGATGATTAATGTCTGCATGTCTGTTGAATCCCACTTCTCCTGTGAGGGGAGGGTTGATTTAATTCATCCTTCTGATAGCTTCTATTAAAGCTCTGTCTTTTGAGAGGAATAAAAGAATCTTGTCTCTGATATTTTCAAGTTGAATCATTGTGTAATCTGATTTCCTCTTTTGTAATTTAATCAGAAGCCTCTTCTCTAGCTTGAATAGGGCTTGTGATTGGTTGTTCCAGAATCTGATGCATGTTAAGATCAAGCATTCAGCTAGGGGAGGGCCCTTAATTTTCGGGTTATCAAAAGTGACAGCTAACCTTTGCAGCCATGCATGCCAAATGTACTCGCACCTTATTGTATTCCAAAGAGAAGTAGAACATCCTATATTTTCTCCCAGAATTGTGTGTTTCCAGTTTACTTCTTTCCCCCAGCTTAGAATGACTGCCTGCAACTCTTTGTAGGACTCTGAGATGTGCTTGCAGTGAATGAAAATGTGTAAATCATCCTCGGGAAGGCCACATCTAGAACATTGTTCCGTGGCAATGTTGAACTTGGCTGCCTTACACTGGGTCTAATTAGAGATTCTGCTGCCTACTTGATTTGCTCATTGCGCAACGGAGCTGGAGATACTACCACCAATGATGATTGAAGCCATCAACACGGGATTATTTAAAACCCTCCTTGATTCATCATGCACGTGCTCCTTCCAGGAAACTCAGGTGGTTTGGAAGTTGCAAACACGTATACGCAGCTGCCTTGATGTTGAAATCTGCTCATATATATACGCCAAAGCTCTCTAAGTCATGCCAAAGGTCGATTTGAATTTGTGCTTGCTTTCTTTCTTTTCTCATTTGGAGCCCCCTAGTATTAAATGACCCCTATTCTTTTAGCGTGTAGCACGTACCACGGCTTAGGACACGGCTAACTAAAGTTCATAGGAATAAGGATTATTAGCTTATAGAAAACAATGATAACCATATTGTAGCAAACAATATGGAAATAATGATTAATTGGATTAATTAATACCTTGGATATGTTTTCCCTCGCGCCAAATATAAATGTGAATGTTGTCCTTGTCCATGACATCCTTGGGTAGTTTTGCAAGATAAGGGGCATCACTTTTGACGGTTGGGCGTCTTGAAGGTAGCCTGAGGACAAGCATCTCCACAACTCAAAGGTCCAATCTCTCGTGGTTATGTTTGGAATTTAGTGGCATGGTGTTTGGGGCACATTATACATATAGTGGGTATTCAAATGGCACCCCATAATCGCAAATCCAATTTATTTTAGGGATTGTTTCATTGTACAGAAGTTTCAGCATTTACATTTTTCAACTTTCTTTACTATAGTATATGTCACACATAAAATGCTTAATACTTATGTATCCAAAGTCGAATGATCATCCCAATTCATACATGAAAAGAACACATCGCATAGAGCTTAACTTAATTTATTAGGATTTTTGTTTACATATTTACTATTTTTTATAAATATTTTTTCTCCACTTTATATTGTAAAGCAACATGTGATTTTCTATTCAAGATCTTGGCAAATGTGAAGTTCATTATTGAAGGTCCAATGGTGAGAAGTTAGACAAATATGTCTAGAATGTGGCCATATTGTCAAATTGCAATTTTAACAATTAAATTTCTTACGATTTTCTGTAGAAATTTCACTTAGTCTATTAGAGGGTCTCCAAAAGTTTAATAATTTAATTATATAAATTTAATACCACCCTCATTGTATTCCAATTTCTTGTGGATCAAAGTACTTATTATGATGAATTTAACAAAAAAATTGGAGTGAATGTGAGTAAAGGAAGCCCATTTTCTAGCTATTTTAATCAAATTTTCCCTATTTGTCTGCCCAAAGTCTAAAAGGATGCCTATTAAGCTTGGTCTTTCACCAAACCTAGAGAATATGCCATTCGTTAAGCAATTGAGCTATGAAAACATAGTCTTAGTCCTACATTTGCATGCCACATGGAGGAGAGTCCACATTAGCATCTTGCCATCTCATCATGGAGGAGAGTCCACATTAGCATCTTGCCATTTCATCATGCTACCTCCACTTAATCAACAAGGTTGACTCTCTAAAGCCTACATGGCATGCCACATCACATGTATATATGGCATTTCCATGTAATCAAGAATGTCCATGTCATCTTGCCACCTTAGCACAATCAACTTGGTTGACTTCTTGTGCTTACATGGCATGGCACATCATATACATGCACGGCATTGCCACCTCATTTTTTAGCATGAGGAATGCCCACGTGGAGCTTCCATGTCAGCGCCAAAAAAATAAATATTCATTATTAGAAATTTAATAAAAAATTTAAAATAATATAATTTAAAGACTGTCCTTGAAAAAAAGAAAAAAATATGTAAAATTTTTATCAAATAAATATTATTTATTGACTCTAATCTTAATTATCTTTAATTTTATGCATAATCTCTTTTTTCCTACCTCTTAGCATGGTTTACAAAGTCGTAGGAGTAGAAAAAGTAATAGGCAATGGGATCCCCCGATCCACCTTATTCACCATGAGATGAGCAAGCAAGGGCTCATATGGAAGATCGAAGAAGAAGAGATCGTGAGCACAAAGCAAGAGCTCGAGTATTACAATGCACGACAGGTTTGATTGATGAGGCGTCATCTCCTCCCTCCACCCATTCTCCATCTCTTCCCCATGACCCCACTCCACCTCCTTCTCCCCCTTATTCTCCCACAATTCTTTCTCCACACTATTTTGAGCCCTTTGCCACCCCTCCCTTACACCTTTGTTAACCCAGACATACTACCTTGCACAAGAGAGGGAGAGAAGAAGAGAATGAAACCATGCAAGGGTCAATTTGGAGACCTGCATTTAGCCAATCCTAATGAGGGTTAACTCCCCTATGTGAGGCTGCTAGGGGCTCACTCCACCACCACTTGTGTCACCCAAGTGGAGATCCACAAGCTACGTTAACTCCCCTATGTGAGGCTGCTAGGGGCTTACTCCACCACCACTTGTGTCACCCAAGTGGAGATCCACAAGCTACGTAATGAGCAAAGAAGAACGGAGCTATGGAGAGCTCTACCTCCACTCAATGCCAATGTACATGCAAGAGGGATATTGAGAGAAAGACAAGAGAAGGGACATGGGAAGAGAACCTAAACTAACACCATCCACTCCATGCATACACCACAATTAAGCAAGCAAGTATTCATAAACAAAGCATGAAACCACTATAAGGTCTAAAGAGAGAGAGAGAGACAAATGGGATTGTTCCTTTTTCGCATTTCATAAAATCATTTATATACATGAGCTCACTTTTTACAATGGGCCGGCCACTCATTTACAAAATTAGGGGCCCAAAATTGGCTTCCTAGCTCTATGTACATCGTGCTCAATACGATCGGCATTACAAGCTGTAAGCTTAGTCATCCCATATATATTTTTATCAATAAGTGCTTAATAGCATGGTTACAAAATGGTAGATTATAATAAGCATAACCATTTTGTAACCATGCTTAATAGCATGGTTACAAAATGGTAGATTATAATAAGCATAACCATGCTTGAAAGATGATGTTAAATAGAGCGGTTAACATACCTCCCTCCCTAATTCAGATCCGTCCTCAAAGCTGGCAAAGGATCTAACGGTAGTAGATCGAGTATGCGTGAATGAAGTCGCGTGTAGTGAGGTAGGATGTGGGGGGGCTAGATGGAAGACTCGGTAACTCATCCAAAAGGTTATCTCCATCATATCTTTGAAAGTTTGGAGGCTCTAGGAAGGCATCCGCTAGATGTGCTCGTAGTAGCCAAATAGTTGCTTCAGTGTTGGGCCTTTGTTGATGTCTAAGGCTAAGCCTTGAGTGCCTTTGTGGTAATGGCTCCAATATGGGAAGGTCTCCAATAGTGTGATGATAAGATTAAAGAACCTGATTGTAGTGTGACCACAACGTGATCTTGCACCTGCTCATATTTGCTGATGAAGTCATGTAGGCAATTGAGCATGTTGGCTTCGGTGCATGGGTTCTGTGGCATCAGAGGAGCGAACCATGGGAAGTTGTAAAGGAGTTTTGGGTTCTTGTTCTGATCCTCATGAAAGAGATTCCATGCATAGATCAATAGATACTCGGGGGTCGATCCGGAGCTTGCGCGATGCCTTACAGTACTAGTCCCATATATATGGTTTGAGAAGGAATGGACGCCGTCGCTAGGCCGGCTACTCGCCCCCATAAGGTCGAATGTGATGGGGGAGAGAAATGTTGGGGGGCCTATGGTAGTCGCTGCATTGTCGAGGGGGGTGATCATGCTTCCACAATGCTTGCAAAATCAAGGTAGGGTCGCAGAATGTGGAAGTCCATGTGGCCAATGTAACTCCCTCCTAGAGTTGTCGACGACCGAGTAGGATTCATATGGCCTGCTGGAACTCCGTGTGATTGAGTGGATTGTGCCAATTGAGGGGGGGGTTGAGTGGAGGGTTGATCTCCTCTTGCTTTGGTGGTTGTGTGGCGATGTGATTTTTCCTTCTTTCAAGGGTGGGGGGGAGGGAATTTCGGGCGGTGGTTGTGAAGAAGGTGGAGGGGTGGCTGATGTCGAGGCAATGGTGGTGAGGCTTGCGGCGGTAAGTAATGGAAGAGGCCTGGCAAATGTTGAGGGTAAATCTGTTATGGATTTGGGTAGGCCTAAGGTGAGGGTTAAAGTGGTAGGTGAGGGAGGAGTTGGTGACGGAGGTGGAGTGGGGAGATGGGGGGGTGTAGAGGGACTGTGAGGGGAAGAGAGTGAGTGTCGTGGTGCCAAGCGGGGGTGGTTGGGTGATTGTGCTGGGGTGAGAGGAGCTAGGAGGATAAGGCTAATGGGGGGAGATGAAGATGGGGGTTGTTGAGGGGGATGGGTGCTCGGGCTCGTCCGCCTACCTATCATTGTTGTCTTTATCTGAGTGGGTGTCGTCAAGGATTTTGGAGTGGAAAAAATATTTGGTTGCTATACTGCGGCTTCTTTGGGGTGTCCTCCATTGGGAAAGCCACATGCAATTCATCAAACTACATGATACCTATGGCCTGGGTCACCTCATATGCAAATAGGAGCACAGGATGAGGAGGCCCTTGGTTATGGCTGGAGCTCGTAGAGCTTGAGGGATTTGTAGGCATCATATACAACTTCCCAACCTGTATGGTGTAGGAATCGGAGGCCTTCTACAATTTTGGTTGAGGAATGGCGAGGTCTATGGGTTCAGAGTGTTTAGTTGGCTAGCCATGGCAAACAAGATGGGCCCAGTTTAGAAGGTTTGCTTGGAGAGGATGGGCTGGGAGGTCAAAAAAGATGGAGTGGGTGAAAGAGATTTGCCCCTGCTGAAAGAGGACGGAGGGAGATGCTATGGGGTGGGAGTTTGGTTAGGATATAGGAAAAGGTGGTTTGGGATAGGGGTTTATTGATAAATATGCATGTTGTAGTAGGTTAAGGCATATGGTGTGGAAATTGAGCTCAAGGGTTTGTGAGGGGTCTCGGGGAGGAATGGCCAGGATGGGAAGCTCCATGGTGGTGTCCATCAACGTATCGACCTTTCTTTGTGAGGGGTCTCGGGGAGGAATGGCCAGGATGGGAAGCTCCATGGTGGTGTCCATCAACGTATCGACCTTTCTTTCGACCGCGATGGGGATAGGGACAAAGGGGGTGGTTGGGTGTCAGGCTTCCCGTGCTCCAGTGGCTTCCAACTACATTGTTTTCTAATGGAGAGCCTCCTATGTGACCTCATGATGGTAGTGCTGGAAGTCAAGGTTGGTTTTGCTAAGGCTTTCTTTTGCCTAGGCTACCCTTTGGCAGAGGTCTTATGCTGCGGCCTGGGCGAGGGAGAGAGCATTGAGGGCCCATTTCTCTACTTCCTATGCTACCTGTAGAGCTGGCTTTGAAGATCTCAAAGGGAGGATAGGGTGCTTTCCAATAGCCACTCTCTGTCCTCCAGGGCTTATTGGGGAGGTTGATATTGTTGATGGTGGTGGCAGTATAGAGAGTCTCCTAGTGGCTTTGTTGTTTCTATGCCATTGTAAGCAAAATTTGTTGCTATGCTACCATTGCAATCTTCAATTGCGCCTATACATACAGTCTGTCAGCTATGTGATGAGCTTGTGGGATAAATGGGAGAAGCCCTAGGTAAAGCCTGGCACTTCCCCATGTGATGCACGAACTCCTTCAAAAAATGCCTCATGTGAGCAAAACCTCCCACCAGTGCGCGTTGAGTAGAGGGTTTCCAAGGTATTTCTCTGAGAGAGGAGGTAGGAGAAGAGGGGGCGACTTCTTAGTGACAAGGAGGGAAAGGATAGGAGCCTATAGTAGGTGGTGGTTTTGTATAAGTTCTGGTCAAAAAATTCCTTCCAATGGGCTTCCTCCTCAACAACTTTACGTTGGGCTTTAGCAGCAATCTCCTCTGTGGTCGGCCTTGGGATGGATTATTGGGGTGGAATTTGCCTCGCTACTTTGGTTCCACGGGTGATGGCGCTTGAAGGTGGAGAGGTGGGAGAGGATTGGGGGGATGGAGAGATACTGGCACGACATCAGGCTCTTGCAGCTGAATTGCCCTGGGAAGAAGTTCATCCTAGTCTCGGCAGAATGATACAACTCCTTCGTTAATAGGGATGCGACTGCAAGCTTTCCTTGGGGGTTGGTATAAATGGAATGCGGATGCAAGCTTTCCTTGGGGGTTGGTATAAATGGAATGCGGATGCAAGCTTTCCTTGGCATAGATGGAATGCAACTCCCTATGAAAATATTCTACCCAGTTAATGGGTATGCCCTGGTGGACCCTTGCCAATGTGGAAAGGCTGCACTTACTGAACCTATTTGTCCACCCTGTCGTGAGAAAAAATGATAAGGACCTGGATGGCATTACAAGCTCCTCTTGTGTGATGTTGGCTCATTCCACCCCATACTTGGTGGTGGAGCCTTGGAAGATACCACGAGTCAGACGTGTGGTGTTTGTGAGTCTCACATAAGGCTGTTCCATCCTAGGGTGGTGCAGGGCATCTCTGACTGCATCAAGACTTAGGTGGATAGTTTGGGTCTGTCGTCACGTGGCATCCAGCACCTATCCAATTGCGGAATTACTGTCGTATGTCTCTGTGAAATAGAGGCAATTGAAGATGTCTAGGCCCCAAGGCTCCAAGGTTGGCAGCCCGCCGAGCCCAATTTGCTCTAGGCAGGTGACTATGGCTGGATCGGCAATAGCTCGATAACAGGGCCATGTGTAGTAAAGGAGCTTGTGCTCCACCTTATGATTGTTCTTCATCAAGTTGTGGACAGTGTGTCCACTAACCTGCCTCATCACATTCTCCGCGAGGTGGGACAATCGTGTGGGGTGGCGGCTATACTCCTCAAAGCGTCCCCTAGTTGGGCGCTTCTTCTTTTGTGGAGTGTGGGGAAGGACCTCGAGGGAGGATTTTGAGTGCTCCTCCGTGGAGTGGAGGATAGGACATGAAGTGAGAGATCAAGAAAAAGATTTGCAAGAGTTTGGCTAGGGAAAGAGCAAAAAGTGAGGAAAAAGAAGTGGTGGGCCCATATTTATAGGTTTTTAGGAAAGCCACGGCCATGGCAATGGCGTGGCAACTCCAGGGTATGGGCATACGCTCTGAATTGGTACGGGCATGGCAAAGTGTGGGAAGGCCATGGCTTATGGTTGGTACGGTTGTGGCAATTGAGGTAGAGATTGGTACGGCCGTGGGCAGTTGAGATGGAGGTTGGTACGACCGTGGCATGATGTTGGTATGTCGGTGGCTTCTAAATTGTTATGACCATGGTAGTTGAGATGCAAAATGGTATGGCCATGGCTTGGAATTGGTACAGCTATGGCAGTTGAGTTGGAGATTGGAACAACCATGGCTTCTGAATCGGTATGGCCGTGGCTTCACGACTTTGGCATGAAGTTGGTATGGTCGTGGAAGTTGAGATGCAGAATGGTACATCCATGGCTTCTTTTTGGTATGATCGTGGCAAGTTTTATTTTTTTAGGGCACCCTATAAATAGGTTTTGTACCCTCGGGCTATGTAGCCCAGCACCCCATCATGGGGTTTTTACTGATTCCGTGCCTAGTTTGCCAAATGGAGAAGACGGTTCCAATTGGGTGATGGCGAGGTTGGTATCTCCCTAGGGAGTTCAGAGGCTTTTAAGGAGGGAGTGGTTGAGAGTGGAGAGGTTAAGGGATTAATGGGAGTATTTTGAGGTAGCCGGATAATGAGGGGTGGGGGAGTAGCCAAAGTTGAGGGTATATCATTGTTATGGACCATGGGCTTCTGTTGGGGGGGCAAGGGGTTGTTGTGAGGTTTTTTCTTTCCTTTCTTCTATGCAGTGGTAGTGGCGGAGGCCACTTTGGGCTTCCATTGGAGGGCTGGTAACTATAAAATGACAAGAATAGGGAGTTTGTACCTTGGTGATTTAGGGACCCAAATTTGGTGATTGCCTCCATAGTAATGTTGAGCTTGAAGCAGAGGTTTTGGGATCCACTGGTATTTTGTTGTTGGGAAAGGCTTAGGGTGTAGGCGCAACCATGTGATTCTTCCTGTTGTGCAGGAAGAATCACATGGGAAAGGCTTAGGGTGTAGGCGCAACCATGTGATTCTTCCTGTTGTGCAGGGTTTGTTTACTAGATATAGAAGAGCTTGATGGTCTACAAAGAAGATCGCGAGACAAGACGATAATGGTAAAACTTCTTGACCGTGTAAACCATAGCTAACCCTTTCGTCTGAGTTGTGGTATAATTTTATTTTGCCTCGTTGAGTTGGCGATTGGCAAAGCTAATGAGGAAATCCATCTTATGTTCACCAGGTTGGGCTAGCACACACCCAACAGCAAAGGCGAAGGCATCGATGTGGACATGAAAGATGATGCCCTAGTTGGGAGACCTCAGAATAGGAGCACTTGACAATGCTTTCTTTAGGGTGGTATATGCATGTTGGAATTCCTGTGTCCACTCAAAGAGGAACAAGAGTCCGTAAAGGAGCAGAGATATATCGCAGCCAACATGTACCTTGAAGCATTGGACTCCCTTAAAGTTGGTTGGTGGGTGCAGCTCAAGGATGTACCTTGAAGCATTGGACTCCCTTAAAGTTGGTTGGTGTGTGCAGCTCAAGGATGAGCCGCACCTTGCTATCATTAATGGAGATTCCTTGTTTTTGGAGACAATATTTCCCAGGAAAACTCCATGTTTAACCTACAACTGGTATTTGAGAGGGTTTCAGGAAATACGGTACAACATACATCTTTCTAGAACTTTTTGTAAACATTTGAGGTGTGCTTTCCAAGTGGAATCGACACAAAGATTATCCATAAAGACCTCAAGGAATTTCTAAAGATACTCCTTGTAGGCTATGCACATCAGATGCTAGAAGGTGCCAGGGGGAATTGGTCAGCCCAAAAGGCATGACATGGTATGCATAAGTTCCCCATTTAGTAGAGCAAAGGCAGTTTTGTGTTGATCCTTGGGGTCAATCAATACCTAATTGTATCTAGAGAATCCATCCAAGAAGCTGTAGGCTTCCTTTCCTATGACTCTTTTTCAAGCACGTGCTCTATGAAGAGTAAGGGATAGTGATCCCGTATAGTGGCGGCATTGACCTTTTTGAGGTCAATGCACAATCGTATCTTTCCATTATTTTTGGAAACTATCACTATGGGTGATACCCATTCTATGTGCTCAATTTTATAGATGAATATGGCGTGATTGAGTCGATCGATTTCTTCCCAACCATCTTGGAGTACTTTTGATTCATAGGATAATCTTTTTGCTTGACTGGTCTCGCTCCATTGACCAACCATAGAAATGGTGTGTTTGACTACTTCGAGAGGTACACCTTTCATCTCTGTGTACTTCTAGGCGAAGATATCTTGGAATTGAGTGAGCAAAGCGATGAGTTCGGTCTCTTCCTTGGTCAAGATGCCATCCCAATGTAAATTGGCCTCGGGTCTTCACCTGAGCCTGCTAGATTAATTTCCTTTACCTTGGCTGAACCATCATATGAGGTCCCTGGCTCTCCGTTGTGGGACCTTTGGGGGCTGAGTCATACTGTACAAATCTATCGGCCATGTTAAAGGTTTTGAAGTGTTGGTGGGAACTTGTTTAGTCTCTTCTACCCTAATGCTTTCCTCTTCTATTAGTTTTTTTGGCTTGTTTTTCTACCAGGCCTTACTTCTGCGTGCTTTGTGCACAGAGCAAAAAAGATTTTGGGGTTCGGGCTGGGGGTTAATGGGTTCCATTGGCTTGGGGGTTGTTGTGTAGACCAGGAGGGAGTTATTGGTGATCTCCTTTTGCCAGATTTGGTTGAAGTGTTCATGTGCTTCAACCACCCCTATGTATTTAAGCTAGTGGGTTTTATAATCAATAGTGAAGACATAGCATTTTTGTCCAAGGAATCCATCGGGTTTACGAGTTCTATGGTTCTACATTATGAGCCTTTTTCAAGTTCATGAGTGGCGACATCAGGCAAGCATGTAGAGAGACGTAATCTCCTACCCATCAGCTATCGCAAACCTGGTTCCTTTACACCTTGGAAGTATGTCCAAGGTAGCGAAGATATGCATCCAATTCTCAGAGTTCGGGTCTAGAAGCAGTGAAAATTTCTCACTATATTTTTCCTCATCTATTATTTTATGGCACGTTTGACACAGGTGGACTATAGTGGATCGGGTGGTTGTTACTGAGCCCTCTACACGAAGGATCGACCACTCATGGGATGAACCTTCCAAGTGCGTAGGTTGATCTTGACTATTTGATCTTTTCTCTAAATGTAGATGTGGTCGGTATCCCACTCATGGATCATTTTCATTTCCCTCATGAAGGGTCGTCCAAGAATGCAGTTCTACAAAATTGGTTGTCGACCGAAGTTCATCACCATGAAGGTGTGGCGAAAGGTGGCTCCAAGGATCTTTATTTTTAAATCCTTCGCTAGACCAATGGGTCTAGCGATGGCTCCATCAATGAGTTTTACCAATAAGGTCATGTCATCCATGGTTGGTGCCCCCCATTTTTCCCAGCATTGTTTGGTGACAATGCTCACTTCTGCTCCCCCATCTAGGATGGCATTGACCTGGAGGCCGTCGAAGGTTATTGGTAATGCTGCATTGAGTTAATCACCTTCAAAATAGTGTATGAGTTTATTGAGTCGAACCGTGGGGGTGCCAGTGATCTCATGGGGTCAACAAGTTCATTCTCCTCAGTCTCATTAGAGATATCTAGCTTTGTAGACTCCTGCATGCCTACTTCTAGGCTTCCCTCCATCCACTCTTTTAGATCCTTCCATAAGCTTGGGCTACCTTGAAGTAACCTGTGTCAATGGGGATCTAGATCTAAGAAGAGAGGAAGAGAGACATGCAATGTCTCAAGGAGTAGATGTTGTTCCTTGAGGAAAGTCACATTGGCTTGTCCTCAAGCTCTTATTCGTATAGGGTATTGGAATTTGGACCTCTGTGTCAGTTCTTTTGCGATGGTCATCCCCTAGTTTTTTGAGATATTTAGGTATCTCGTTTCCTTGGTGGGGGGAAGTGGGTGCTGCTGCTTTCTCTTATTCATATAGGGTATTAGGATTTGGACCTCTATGTCTATTCTTTTGAGATCGTCATCCCCTAGGTTTTTGAGATATTTAGTGACCCGGTTTCCCTCGTGTAGAGGGAAGTGGGTGCTACTACTTGTGTTGGCCTATTGGGGGGTGCTTGTTTTGGGAGCTCTTTGTTATATACTTGAGCCTCTTCAGTAGGTCGCATGTTGAAGACCAAGGGGCATGGCTCTAGGTAAGCTATTGGAGGCTTATCTTCTATCTGAGCTTGGTAGTCCCGAACAAATTCTTGGGCTGCCATTAGCCTTTCCTTTTCCTTAATGGGATTAGGGTATTCGGCTAACTTTTTAGGGAGCTGATTAGGGTCAATTAGCTTTGAGCACGGGTGGTTGAAGTTAGCAGATGTTCCTCTTTTGATGAAGAGGAACATCTGCTTTGAGCACGGGGGGTTGAAGGTAGCAGATGTTCCTCTTTTGATGAAGAGGATGCTTGGGTGGTTTTGCCATCTTTCGAACCACTTTTAATAACTAACCGCTATCCTCTTTGTCAATTTTTGTGGTCTTCTTTCCTGAGCGTCTAGTTGCATGCGCGCTTGTCCTAGGACATTCTTTGGAGATAAAACCTTTGTGTGTACCTGGTTTTGCGAGGTCGATGCCTCTACTGTAGCGTGAGCTACGGCCCTCTATCTGTCACTATTATCTAGTCATTGCATTGAGAGGGACCATATGGATGAAGCCGTCTCTTACACTCAACAAGTTAGCACCCAATGCATAAAGGGGTTAGTGTGGAAGCACCTATAGAGTTACTTGCCATCCCTTTTTTGATTGGACACTTAGCTACTCGGTGATCCTGCACAATGGTAACATTGTATGGGTTGTCATTTAGCCATAGTATTCATGTCTCGTCTCCCCATGGAATTGGGGTAGCTAAGTATACAGGGAACATTTGGTCACCCTCCATCACATAGTGGCTTAAAATCTGGGAGGGTGGACTATTTGTCTCAAGAGGCTCATAAGTGGGTCCTTCAGCAACAACTCCCCCCTCGTCCCCTTCTTAAATTTTTTTTTGTTAAGTGTGACTCGTTGAGGAGGAAGTACTTGGGGGTAAGGGCATCTCCGGTACCCTAAGGATTCCTCTTTGGCCCACTTCCTCACCTGGTTGAGGTGCATTGTGAAGCGCAGGTGCCGAAAAGGCTAGAGGTTGCCTAGGGTTTGCTGGCAGGGCTGGCTCAGGCTTTGAGCAGCCCTTTGCTGATAGCATTTTGTGATTTCATGACTACCCTATCTTTGGTAGTATGTGCAGTAGAGGGTAGGACGACGGGGTCTCAAATGTGGACACTCCATGATAGTATGTTTAGCTCGACAAACAGGGCACCACACTAGCTCCCTCTTGGGGTAGAGATGGGGTTGACCAACTCGATCTCCGGTTCTCCAGTGCTGTTGGGTCATTTGCTACATTAATGTAGCGGCCAACTGTTCAACCTGTTGTCCTAAGGAGGACTCCTTGCTTTTTTTTCTCACACCTGGTGGTGGTTGTTTTGATAAGGCTTTCAATGTGCTCTCATGAAGTTCTCGGGAACATGTTCCCTTGAAGCTATTCCGGAAGTCCATAGCACTTCTACAGCATTTCTCGAAGGAGGTATGGGCCAAGGCATACAAAGAATTATGTAGGGGCACGTCATCCCAATTAGCCTTTCGTCAGAGAATTTGTCTCTAGCACTACAACAAGAGTGGAGATATCTTACCCTGTTGATGTAGTCCTGAATGATTTCACCATCCTTTTGTTTGAGATTGTGTAACTACTTAACAGGATTGCATCTGGTTCCTTATATAAATATCCAACCTTGAAGGCCCTCTTTCAAGGCTTTAAAGGTGGCCTTATCTTCTGTCTTCAAGGACCTAAACCACTGGCGGGCTTTGCCAAAGGCACTCACCTTGACTTGGTCATCCATATGGCGGTAGGCTTCGCAGATCTCATTAAACATCTCTAAGTGCGGTATGTGATCTCCCTTTTTAAATGGCCTCTTCCAAATTTAATGTTGAAGATATCAAAAGATTTTCTCTGGAGAAAGGAATGAGCATGGCAAAGTTGCCACGGCCATGTCATTGAGAAGGATACGGCCATACACTTCTTAGAAACCCTTCTAGAGTGAAAATTTCGCTTACTCTCTGCCTCAGATTTCTTCCTAGATGTTTTTTAGGTTTTTGTTTTTGTAGGAGGATAGAGCTAGTCCCTAGCTACCTAATGATGCCTAGAATGTCTAAGAGAACCGAATTAATTGAGATTAATTAGAAGATTAAGCTAATTGTGCAAACTTAACAAATGTTGAACAAAATAAAAAATTGCATGAATCTCAAGAGCGAAGATCAAGCACCTACTTGTGCTCCCACATCCGATATGAATACTTTAACGCTCCAATGCTCCATGATAAGAGTAAACAAAATCAACAAACAAGCAAACAAACACATACAACATGCAACAACTGGTGGATTTGCATCCAACTTGGTAATGTGAAGGCTCTAGCAATTGGGTAATGTGAAGGCTCTAGCAACTGGGTAATGTGAAGGCTCTAGCAACTGGGTAATGTGAAGGCTCTAGCAAGTTAAATGTATGGAGGACCCTAAGCTAAATGCTTATCCCTGGCAGCAGTGTGAAAGATGGTAACTTGAACATAGTACCTTGCACAAGAGAGGGAGAGAAGATGAGAATGAAACCATGCAAGGGTCGATTCAGAGACTTACATTTAGCCAACCCTAATGAGGATTAACTCCCCTATGTGAGGCCACTACCTTACACAAGAGAGGGAGAGAAGAAGAGAGCCAACCCTAATGAGGGTTAACTCCCCTATGTGAGGCCGCTAGGGGCTCACTCCACCACCACTTGTGTCACCCAAGTGGAGATCCACAAGCTAGGTAATGAGCAAAGAAGAGCTTTACCTCCACTCAATGTCAATGTGCATGCAAGAGGGATCTTGAGAGAAAGACAAGAGAAGGGAGAGGAGAAGAGAAGCTAGACTAACACCATCCACTCCATGCATACAACCACAATCAAGCAAGCAAGTATTCACAAACACAAGCATGCAACCATGAGAGAGAGAGAGAGAGAGAGAGAGAGAGAGAGAGAGAGAGCAAGAATAAATTGAGACGAATGGTATTGTCCCTTTTCATATTCCATCAAATCATTTATATACATGAGCTCACTTTTTACAATGGCTAGTCACCCATTTACAATTGGGGGCCCAAAATTGGATTCCTAGCTCTATGTACATCTAGCTCACTACTATCGACATCACACAAACTGTAAGCTTGATCATCCCATATATCTTTACAAAATGGTAAATTACAAGAATCATAACCACACGTGAAAAATGATGTTAATTAGAGTGGTTTAACAGCCTTGCCCATGTGGTTGTCACTCCACCCTCAGGCACCACCCCATGAGGTGGAGACTCCTGGGTGGAAGCATGTTAACCTGTTACACTTTAGGTGTTAGTTAGCATGAATTTGCTAGAAAAAAATGTTAGCACTATAAATTGATATAAAGTTTTATACATTGATATAAATTAATAAAAAAAGATCTTTTATTTCCATTTAATAATTTGATATACTCATATGGCCATACATTGAAGGAGGTAGAAGAACTCCCTTTCATGATTTTTTGTAGTTAGCTCGTGTGGGGCCCTTGGGGAGTTTTTGAGAGTAGGCAAACATGGGGAGGGGGACCCATGCGAAGAGGAAGCGGGAAGTAATACCTGTAGCAAATAGGCCTCAGTCGGCAACAACAATGCAAAACACAAAATCTCAAGAAGTTGGTGTTTCGCCCCCTACAGCAAAGAAATCTACCATGGCTGCATCAAGTAAGTCTCTCTCCCTCTCTCATTCTTTGCATGTTGCACAATGCAAGTTGCATGCATTGCATACACTCTTGTTACTTATGCCATTTTCTAGACCAGAACATGAGCGGGTTTGTGTGTTCGTATCATTGGCTTGGCTTGTTGCACATCCTCTTTACTCTCCACCCTTGCCATTTCCTTGAAATCAGCCAGCCCACCCTATTGTGCCACCATATGATGATAGAGCCAAGATGGAAAGTAGAGCTTCTTTGTCTTGGATAATGAAGTCTCTAGGTTCCTCCCACATATGAATATTTCCAGCAGCAACTGTAATAGGGTGTGTGTAAAAAAATAGCTTTGCATGTTTCACCATGCATGTTGCATGCTTTGCATACAGGCTTGTTGTTGTCTGTGCCATTTCCCCCCTTGTAATAGGGTGTCATATGTTTGTTGCAGGATCTGTGAGAAGATGGGAAGTTCTGTGTGACGAAGCAAGAGTTTCATGACGAATATGGTATGAGTATGGAGGGAATCGATCCCTGTACACTCAGGGATGAGCAAATCTCTGAACATCAATGGTTGTCCATCTTTAAGGAGGCCAAAGACTACACCAAGCATGGAGTCAAATGTAATGAGATTCGAGAAGAGGCATTCCAAGAAATGATGGTGTTCCAGCATAAGGTATATCAGCGGCCCTCCACTAATCAAGAGATCACCCTATCATTGGCATGAGGCTATGTGATTCATAAATTTCCACCAGGCAAAAAGGGTGAGGGAAAGTCAACAACTACTGTAGCATGGGCTAGCTTTGCCGAGGACCATGGCTTTGTGTTTCACCTAAAGTATTATATTTTGATTTTTTGTATCTCTCTTTAAACCTAATTGGTGTGTTTCTTGTCATGTCTTCATGTAGATTGACCATGCAGAACAGACCCGGACTATCCGACGCCTTGAAGGCCAATGCATGTGCATAAAAGAGATATCGAGTCACCTAAATGGAAATAATGTTTCCATTGTGCCACCCCTACCTCAAGCAAATGTTCAGACTACCTCTCTATAATACATGTGTTGGGTGTGGGTTTTCACTTCAGGCACAGAAAGCAGAGGACTTCATGGCATTGGTGGTTTTGCCATGCACACACCCTTATCATCTATTGTGCTTTGCAACAACTTGGCTGATGGATGGTTGTTGTAGGGATTCTAATTGCCTACAACCCATCCCATCATCAGCAAAGTCCATGGTTGTGAGTGCTTATGATCATGGAATACCTACTTGCATAGGTAAATTCCTTGTTTGCAGTATATTGACTCCTTTGTTGGATTTTTTAGCACTAGAATACTACTACTTAGCAATGAAACACTAAAACTGCTGCTATTTATAGCACTATCATATTGCTATCTACTAGCAGTATGATAGTGATAGTTAGCCTAGATTTCTAGTTAAGAGTTGCAGAGTGCTAGCTAGTCATCAGTATGGTAGTGCTAGTTAGCACTATGTTCTTGCTAGTTATCAATGACATAGTGTTAGTTAGGAATGACATAGTGCTAGTTAGCAATGAGTGCTAGAGCTAGTTATTAGCAAGCAATGAGTGCTAGTGACATAGTGCTAGTTAGCAATGACACACTGCTAGCTAGCAATGAGTGCTTGCTAACAATATCACAATGATAGTTAGCAATGACACACTGCTAGTAGCTAGCAATGAGTGCTTGCTAACAATATCACAATGATAGTTAGCAGCATGAAAGTGGTAGTAGTTAACAGAATGGTAGTCCTAGTTAGCAAACAATGTGAATAGTAGTATATAGTAGCACCATGAAAGTGCTAGTTAGCAGAATGATAGTACTAGTTATCAAACAGCTTTAGTTAGTAAACTATTTGTGCTATTTTGCAACACAATACTTCTAGTTAGCAATAGATAATGATAGTGCTAGTTACTACTATCACAGTTCTTATTATCACAATGAGTGCTTCATAACAATATCACAATGATTGTTATCAGCATGAAAGTGCTAGTTAGCAGAATGGTAGTCCTTGTTAGCAAACGATTTTTGGTTAGTAGTATGTAGTTAGCACCGTGAGAGTGCTAGTTACTAGAATGATAGTCCTAGTTGTCAAACATTGTTAGTTAACAATATATTAGCTCTACGTATCACTAATCTAATGTAACCTTTTCTTTTTTCTTTATATTAATGATGTGATGTACTCTTTTTCTATGTAGCAAAGTCTATTGTAAAAAAGTTGGGGTCCTCATGCAAAATAGCTTGTAAAGTTGATTGTGTGGGCAGATGAAGGAGGAGGAGGGCAGATGAAGGAGGAGGAGGGCACCAGCAAGGCCAAAGATGATGACAAGATACACATGGACCTAGAGGATGTGCAGATGAAGGAAATACATGCCTTCGAGGCTATGGAAAAAGAGCCCAATCTTGAAAAGGAATCTATGCAGTTTGATGATGTTGTGGATGTAGAGAGAAAGGTCATTGTAGATGAGATCATTGCTGAAGCCACTAATGACTTAAATAATGTGGTAAGCAACCCTGATGAGGACATTACACTAGACAAGATGTTTCGTACGTATTATAGAAAATGTAAGGCCGCTAATGCTACTAAGGTGGTAGGAAAGCGTAAGAGTTGGTGAGTGGAATTGTTGTACTCATGCTACATAATGTGGCCAATGCAATGAAAAACTGTATAAGGGTGCAAAAAGTGTCATTCACAGTGTTGTGAAAGTTGTCATCAGAATTGTCATCTGAGTTGTCATTTGTTCTGAAATCTATCATCAGATTTGTCGTCAGATTTGTCATCAGATTTGTCGTCAAAGCTGTCATCAGATTTGTCGTCAAAGTTGTCAGTAGAAGTGTCGTCAATGATGTCATCTGAGTTGTCATCAAAAGTGTCATTCAAGTTGTCGTCGGAAGTGTCATTAGGTTGGGATATGGAGAGTCACTAAAGAATCAGTTAGTCAGTTATGGAAAGAGTCGCCTAGGAATCTTTTTAAAGGCATAGCCTTCTTGTAATCGTGGGATATGGAAAGTTGAATAATCAGTTTCAGTTTTTCAGTTTCTCTCTCTCTCTCTCTTTTTCTCTTAATCTCAAATGTCTGTGTGTATGCTGTTTTGAGAGTCATGTGTGTCCATTTTCCTTGTTGGGGGCTGTGGCCCTCAACAAAAACCTTATTTTTTAATGTTTAATTGTGGTGGTTTTGATTATGGGCTCTGTACTGTTTTCAGTCTCTTTGCTTTTTCTTAATAACAATAGTGCTTCAATCATGTGATGATTAAGTTGAAAGTCTTTGGATGCATTGCATATGTGCATGTGCAGATGAGCTGAGAACTAAGCTGGATCCAAAAGCTGAAAAATGTGTGTTTATTGGATATTCCCTTGAGCAAAAGGGATACAGGTGTTATAACCCTGCTACACGTGAGTTGAGGGTAAGCAAGGATGTTGTTTTTGATGAGATGAGCAGCTGGTATGCTGCTGAAAAAGAAGTTGTTGGGGCTGATGAGAGTGGAAATGTGGTTGCACAGAATGCAAGTCAGAAATCACAGTCTTTGAGTGGACTAGGAGAGTCCTCATCTAGTGGTTCAGTTGATAGACCATGGAGTGCCAGGCTGCGTCATAATACCAGTCTTGCAAATATGATTAGTACATCACATAAAGGTAAAGAGAAAGTGGTTGAGCACCTTAGTATGCCTGACATTTCCATAGGGCATTCTCATGTTGATGGAGAGTCTAGTGGCTCAGAGATGAGCCTTGATGAGAGGATCTTGGGATACTAGCTATGAGAACACCTGGTGTAAAGAAGGCTATGGAAGCCATGAATGCAAAGCTGTAAAGATGTGGGAGAGTGAAGAATCCTGTGCAGAGGTTTACCTATGATTGTTACATGGCACATCACTATGCATACATGGCAAAAGTTTGTACAAGTTGTAGAGCCCACATGTATTGATGAGGCTATTGGAAATGTGTGTTGGGAGAAAGCTATGGATGAGGAGATGGATGCACTATATGGAAATGAGACTTGGGATTTAGTGCAATTACCTGAAGGTAAGAAAGCCATTGGATGCAAGTGGGTGTACAAAGTAAAACATAATAGTGATGGAAGCATAAGCAGGTATAAGGCTAGATTGGTAGCCAAAGGATATGCACAGACATATGGCATTGATTATGAGGAAACTTTCAGCCCAATTGCCAAGATGGCAACAGTGAGAGTTGTGATAGCAATGGCTGCGTCAAAGCAATGGTCTTTACATCAGATGGATGTAAAGAATGCATTCTTGCATGGGGATTTGTAGGAAGAGGTGTATATGTTACAGCCACCTAGTTATGAGGATGTGAGTCACCCTGAGCATGTTTGCAGGTTGAAGAAAGCCTTGTATGGCTTAAAACAAGCACCAAGAGCATGGTCTGACAAGATTTCTGAATATCTTGTCACTATTGTCTTTCATGTAGCCAATGCAGCTTTCTTCGCTGAATATGAGACACGGTGATAGAGGGGTTGTGCTTGTTGTTATCTATGTAGATGACCTGATCATTACGGGGAACCATGATGCAGAGATCTTGGATGTAAAGATCTTGCTTAGACAGAAGTTTGAGATGAAGGATCTAGGGGAGCTCAGATATTTCTTGGGCATTGAGGTGATTAGGTCACCACATGGTATTGGATTACTGCAGAGACAGTATGGCTTGGACATGTTGTCCAAGTATGGTATGACAGGCTGTAAGCCTATCTCAGTGCCATTGGATCAAAATGGAAGGTTGAGTGCAAATTCAGGAGAGATTTTGGAGGATCCTACTATGTATAGGAGAATAGTAGGAAGCTTGATCTACATGACGATCACCAGGCCAGATTTGGAGGATCCTACTATGTATAGGAGAATAGTAGGAAGCTTGATCTACATGACGATCACTAGGCCAGATTTGAGCTATGCTATTGGGTTGATGAGTCAGTTTATGCAGGTTCCTCGGAAGCTGCATTTGGATGCATTGAGACGCATACTGAGGTATGTGAGGTCTACTTTGCATTGTGGACTATTTTATGAAACTGGGACAGAGATCTGTGTACATGGGTACATAGATGCTGATTGGGCTGGTAGTATCTCAGATAGAAGATCTACTAGTGGCTTCATGTTTTCTTTGGGGAGTGCTGCTATGACTTGGAGTAGCAAGAAGCAGTCTACGGTTGCTTTATCCAGTACAACAGAGGCCGAGTACAGAGGTGCTGCTATGGCAGCATGTGAGGTAGCTTGGTTGAGAAAGCTACTTGCAGATTTGGGTCTATCAGTGGATAGACAAGTTGTCATTTTATGTGACAACATTAGAAGTATACAGTTGGCCAGGATCCCAGTTTTTCATGCTCGCACGAAGCATATAGAGGTCCACTACCATTTTGTCAAAGAGAAGGCTTTGATAGGAGACGTTGATCTTGTTTATGTCAGCACCACACAGGATCAGGTCACTGACATCTTCATCAAAGCATTGGGTACAAAGAAGCTCCACAGATTCAGGGCTTCGCTTGGTGTATATGAGATGGAGTTGAGCTCAAGGAAGAGTGTTGAGATATCGAGCTCATCTAGTGAGGTGGTGGACACTGATGACCCGCCTGGGGGATAGGCCCCACACTTACACCACTGGCATGGTTGGTGAGATCATGGGTGATATGCGGCCAGTGGGATGACAGGCTATGTGTGACAGCCATTCTAGAGACTAGCATAGTTATAGCGTCAGCTCATTTAGTTGGGTTCACACTATAGAGAACCTTAGTATGTATTTGGTTGAGTACCTTTTCATAGTGTGTACTCTTATCTTTGTATATGGTGTGTTGAGTGTTGTGTGAAGAAGAAGAAGATTTTCAGCCTCTCACCTTGTGTGTTCTCTTTTAGGGTTTTGTGAGTGTGTGTGTGCTTGCAAGATCTCAATCTCTCTTCTCCCTTGCATCTTTTCATGCCAATAGTGCTAGTAAATAAGCAGTTTCTATTAATAGTGCTAGTTAGCAGTTATATTAGCAATGCTATTAGCAGTTCTGCTAGATAGCAATACTATTAGCATAGTGACAATACTATTAGCATAGAGCTAGTAGTTACTATTAGATAGCAATACTATTAGCATAGAGCTAGTAGTTACTAGTGCTAAGTGATACTGCTAGTAGTTAGCAATGCTAGTTAGTAGTGTGTCCTAGAAGTGGTGTGTGTTAGCAGTGTTTGCCAACAATGCTAATTAGCAGTCTCTTAGCAGTGCTACTTTCTAGAAATGTGTGTTAGCAATTATAGTTAGAAATATTAGCTTGCAAGCCAATTCTTGGTAGCAGTATAATAGTGCTAGTTATAAGTAAAGCAGTGTTAATAGTGCTAGTTATCAACATGATAGTGTTAGGTTATGCTAGTTAAGACTAGCACAATGGTACAAGCATTGCTATATAGTGCAAAATAATAGTGTTAGCTAATATTTTAACAACGCTACATAAGTTATCAATACAAGAATGGTAGTTCTCAATATAACACAGCTAACTAGTGCTAGTTATTAGTATAGTAATGTTAGCTAGCTCTAGACCATTACTAGATATTGCTTCTTAACAACAAAATTGTGCTAGGCACCAGTGTGCACAATGGTACCAATGGTACTTGTAGCACTACAAGCACATTGCTAAATCAAACTCGTAGATGAGCAACACCTTAACAATGTTATTTGCAGTGCTATGAAGCATATAAAATTTGAAGTAACTAGCATGACTAGCAACATACCAATGCTACATGTCATAGATAGAGAGAGAGAGATAGAGATAGATAGATGGATAGATAGATAGATAGATAGATAGAGAGAGAGAGAGAGAGAGAGAGAGAGAGAGAGAGAGAGAGATGCTATGACAAGAAAACACAAACAAAGGCACACAAGCTAGAGTTGCGCGAGTATAGAGATAGCATGCAAGAGCATATAAAATTTGAAGTAACTAGCATGACTAGCAACATACCAATGCTACATGTCATAGATAGAGAGAGAGAGATAGAGATAGATAGATGGATAGATAGATAGATAGATAGATAGATAGAGAGAGAGAGAGAGAGAGAGAGAGAGAGAGAGAGAGAGAGAGAGAGAGAGAGAGAGAGAGAGAGATGCTATGACAAGAAAACACAAACAAAGGCACACAAGCTAGAGTTGCGCGAGTATAGAGATAGCATGCAAGAGCTTCAACGAGAGAGAGAGATGCTATGACAAGAAAACACAAACAAAGGCACACAAGCTAGAGTTGTGCGAGTATAGAGATAGCATGCAAGAGCTTCAACGAGAGAGAGAGAGATAGCATGCAAGAGCTTCAACGAGAGAGAGAGAGAGAGAGAGAGAGAGAGAGAGAGAGAGAGAGAGAGAGAGAGAGAGAGATAGCATGCAAGAGCTTCAACGAGAGAGAGAGAGATAGCATGCAAGAGCTTCAACGAGAGAGAGAGAGAGAGAGAGAGAGAGAGAGAGAGAGAGAGGGGCACGTTGGATGGCCCACTTCACCCCATGTAACCACCGTAACGGCCCAAAAGAAAGCAAAAAAAAAAATCTTCATATAACCATTTATAAAAAGAGGAGGTAATGCTAAAAAATTGTGCGAGTTAGCCATGTCCATGGACATGTTATTTTGTAACAGGTTAACATGTTTCCACCCTCCTATCTTCGGTGCCTCTCCACATTTTGGCACGCCCTCCGAGTTTGGCACTTCTCTTTTGGGTGTTGCCCACCATGAGCTAGCCACTCCTCCATTGGGTGCCTCTCCATCTTTGGGTGCACCATCCCAGCTTGGCACTTCTCTCTTGGTGGGTGTTGCCCACCATGAGCTAGCCACTTCTCCATTTGGCACCTCTCCATCTTTGGGTGCACCATCCAAGCTTGCCACTCCTTTCTCGGGTGCCTCCCATGAGCTTGTCGATCCTCTACCCAGCGCCTCTCCACCCTCATGTGCACCGCATGAGTTTGCCTCACCTCTCTTGGGTGACACATATGAGCTAGGCACTCCTCTATCTAGTGTGGCCCATGACCTTGATGCCACTCCTCCTCGATGTGGTGCACATGCCCTTCCTTCTAGCACTCCTCACTTCGGCGATGTTGATGGCATTATCGACCATGTGTTTTGCCACTCCAACCTACAGTGTTTTGCCACTCCAACCTACAGTGTTGCTCATGAGGCATCTTTTCATGGGAAATCCCTTTCCAGGGGTCTGGTGCACAAACCGTACCAATGCTATCTTTGATAAGTACTTTGTTGACCTCAATGTGACATCATAGTCTAGTGTGCTAGATGCATCGCTACGACACTCGCAAATGGTAGAATGTACCGTCACTTCCGTAATTTACAGCCCACAATCAAGAGGGGCCAATGCTGGTGTGCTATTGAGCTAGAGAAATTCATACAGCACACTTAAGCATAAGATGCATCCAGATGGATTGGCTGCAAGGCGTGCCCTTACATCGTTTGTTTCTAGCAGTGTCCTACTAGGTACACATTGTGCCACTTCTCACATACTTCCGATTCATTGTTGAGCACTTCATGCAGGGTTTGTGA
Source organism: Cibotium barometz (assembly GCF_041138505.1). Classification (NCBI taxonomy): domain Eukaryota; kingdom Viridiplantae; phylum Streptophyta; class Polypodiopsida; order Cyatheales; family Cibotiaceae; genus Cibotium; species Cibotium barometz. The sequence continues at coordinate 19,426,668 of NC_141052.1, forward strand.
GAGGAGACAGAGCTTGGACACTGGGATTGAGACTGGGATTGAGCTCTATGGGCTAGTATTATTCATGCACCTAGATGTAGTTGTTTATTGGACCCTGAGATGAGGGTGATGATAGAGAGGTTTTGGGAGGAGCATTGTCATGGGGGCAGAGAATGTTGTCTACCATCAAATGGCCTGTGTCATGGATGTGTACCTCGTGGGGCAACTTGGCCATGCTTCACTTGTGCAAGGAGAAATCCTTGGTGGCCAAGGTGGTGACATGGTGACATGGTGACAATATGAGTATGTGACACATGGGAAATCGAGAAGATTATAGCTAGTGGAGGAATCCTTGGTGGTGACATGGTGACAATATGAGTATGTGACACATGGGAAATTGAGAAGATTATAGCTAGTGGAGCATCATTCGACACGTGGCGAGTTCATGAGCACAATTACAACTTTTATTTATGCATACATACATCATGCTCACAGTGCCAGGTGGAATACAACAGTTTCCTATTGATGTAGTTGTCTCTATGGTTGACCTAATAGAGAATTACACATTTGCACCATAGCAGGAGATTCAGTAAGAGTACTACTTTTCTAAGCAAGTATTTCTTGAAACATTGCCTCATTTTCAATTTAAGGATGTAGAGATACTTTATATTATTGTTATCTACTATGAGTAACATTTCCCATTCTTGTGTGCTTGACTAGGTGGCCATCATGGTACATGTTAGTTATCGGTATGCAGTGGCGGCAATGGATGGCATAGTGAGCACCCAAGAGGAGTGAGTCATCATTAGAGAGTATCAATTTTACATTAGTGATGATCTCTCTCACAACGCCCACTTTCTATAGCATTGCTTCCATCATCTCATGACTTTTTGAGAGAGTGTGGAGTCACATGGATAGGGCAGTGGATGTGGTTGTATGGATGTGGGGCACAATTCAAGAGTGCTCGTCTATTTTATTGGCTGTATTCTTGGCATCGTATGAAAGGCTACCATATAATTTGGAGCTTCTTTGAGACATGGCATGGAAAGGGGAAGAACGATGGTGCGGGTGCATGATGCCCTTAGATGTCACCAGCTTTACCATAATAGTGAGCGCTTTTAAGATGGACAACGGATTGGTGCAATGTGCATTTGACCACCGGTGTTGCCTCTTCCTTCCCTCGATGAGATGCCAGCATTGTCAGGGGGTTCTTTTGATGTGTTGATAGTAGTGTCCTTGACGGTGCTTCTCTAGATCGTGCGACAGTGATGGCACACTTAGGCTACACTCCATCAGGAGCACATCCCATGATGACCCCACCATCTTCACATGGCACTATTCATGCTTTTGCGGACCATGCATCGATGGTGATTACTCACTGTGTGAGATGGGAGAGTGGGCTGATCCTTGGTTGGAGTACATGTTGAGGCTAGAGCAAGGAGCATTACCCCCCCACCACTTTTGATCCTCTCACAATACCTAATAGGGAAGATCGTCATTTTTTGATAGATCTTTTGATAGTGGGTCATGTTTTTACAGTCATTGCCGAGGAGGGAAATGAGTAAGAGGTGGACTACTACATTATGAGTGCACTAGGCACAAGTGCACCATTGAATGTGATGTGACTGATGATTATGTATTCTCATTTGATGCCCATAACATGATAGTTACTGGTCACTACTATGCGTAGGGTTAGATGCGCAAGTGCAGCATCGAGTTTGTGCAGTATGAGTGGAGCAAGGAGGCGATTATATACTCTCGTCTAGTTCTTGCACGCTTCAACAAGTTAACAAAAAATAAGGGAGGCCCCCATGGTCCTTAGCCTAGCACGAGCATATGAGCATCTTGGATATCCTCAAAGCTAGAGAGTCTATGGATTGACATTGGAGCCTCCTCCCTCTTATTTGTTGTACCTACGGCCCTTGATTTTGTATCTTTCTCTTATTTTGTATCTTCTACCTATATATATTATGAGTTGGTTTTTCATTTGTGCCCATATATTTTGTATCTTTTTGTTAATGGTTTGGGGGTGAGACTTTTCGAGTGGTTGGGATGTCACTCATATGGCGTTCACCCTGATAGGGTTGAAACTTTGCGAGTGGGAGTAGAATCTGCTACCCCTCCACTCGTAAAAATTCGCCCCCATTGGATGCCGAGTGGGCGGGATAGTGTGTTGCCATGAGGTTTCCACCTGCTATTTTTTACATAGTGCCCAACTTAGGGGTTCATCTCTAAGAAATTGTATCTATCGCGTGCGTTCATCAAGGGGTATTTGAAAAACCCCTTGCATACTTTTATGAATAAAACGACTCCTTTTTCTTCATAAAATTATGGTTTTTTTTAATTTATAAAAAAACCTCTCCTATATGTAACTTAATTTACCCCTTCTGATAAACTCACGTGCTACACTTATATATTTGTAGGTGAATCCCTTGAGGTTCCCAAGGGGTCCCCTAAGCAAAAAATAGCAGGTGTGGGTGGGACATCACACTCATATGGCATACGATGGGGGTGAAACTTTGCGAGTGGGTCCATGGGGATACTACCCCTCCACTCACAAAGTTTCACCCCATCAAATGCAAGATGGACATGATAGTGTGTTGCCACCCACTATTTTTTGCATAGTGCCCAAGTGGTCCCCTATGCAAAAAATAACAGGTTTGGGTGGGACATCATGCTCGTGAGGCATCCGATGGGGGTGAAACTTTGCGAGTGGGTCCATGGGGATGTTACCCACTGCACTTGCAAAGTGTCACCCCCATCAAATTTTGGATGGGCGATACGGTGTGCTGCCAGTCTATTTTTTGTGTAGTGCCCAAGGGGTCCCCTATCCAAAAAATAGTGGATTTGGGTGGTACATCATGCCTGTATGGCAATCGATGGAGGTGAAACTTTGCAAGTGGATCCATGGGGTTGCTAACCCTCCACTCATGCAAAGTTTCACCACCATCAAACATCGAATGGGTGGGACAGTGTGTTGCCACGCATAGTGTCCAAGCGGTCCCCAACGCAAAAAATAGTGCGTTTGGGTGGTCCAATGGAGATGAAACTTTTCAAGTGGGTCCATGGGACTCCTACCCCTCCACTTGTAGAGTTTCACCACTATCAGATGCTGGATGGGTGGGACAGCGTGTTGCCATCTGCTATTTTTTACAGTGTGCAAAGGGTCTCCTATGCAAATAATATCGGCTTTGGGTGGGACATCACGCTCGTATGGCATTCTATGGGGATGGAAATTTGTGAGTGGTCTATGGGGATACTACCCCTCCACTTATAAAACTTCAGCAATATCAGATGCTGTGGATGGGGACGATGTGTTGCCACCCACTATTTTTGACATACTGCCCAAGGGGTCCCTTATGCAAAAAGTAGTAGGTTTAGGTGGGACATCACGCTCATATGGTGCCTGTTGGGGTGGAAATTTGTGAGTGGATGATGGGACCGCTACCCCTCCACTTATTACAAAGTTTCACCACCATTGAACATCGGATTGGTGGAACGGTGTGTTGTCACCCACTATTTTTTGCATAGTGCCCAAGGGGTCCCCTATACAAACAATAGCAGGTTTGGGTGGGACATCACGCTCGTATAGTGTCCGATGGGGGTGAAACTTTATGGGTTATTCCATGTATCTCCTTCTCCTCCACTCCCAAAGCTTGATGGTGGGTGGGACGGTGTGTTGCTATACCTGCTATTTTTTGCATAGTGCCCAAGGGGTCCCTTATGCAAAAAATAGTGACTTTGGGTGGGATATCCACTTGTATGGCATACGATGGGGGTGAAACTTTGCAAGTGGGTCCATGGCATTGCTACTACTCCCCTTACAAATCTTCACCCCCCATTGAATGCCCAATGAGTGGGATGGTGTGTTGCCACACCCGCTATTTTTTGCATAGTGCCCAAGGGGTTCCCTATGTAAAAAATAGCGAGTTAGGGTGGAACTGCACGGTTTTATGGCATCTCTTGGGGGTGGAACTTTGTGAGTGGGTCCATGTGACTACTATCCCTCCACTCGCAAAGTTTTACCACCATCGAATGTCGAATGGTCGGGATGGTGTGTTGCCACCCACTATTTTTTGGATACTGTCTCCTTTGCAAAACATTACGGGTTTGGGTAAGACATCACTCTTGTGTGGTGTTGGATGGGGTGGAACTTTGCAATTGGGTCTGTGGAGATGCTACCCCTCCCCTCACAAAGTTTCACGCCCATTGAACATATCGAATCGACAGGATGGTGTATTGCCACCCGCTATTTCTTTCCCCTCGTCGGGGGATTCAATTAAAAATATTTAAGTATACCACATGAGTTCAAATGAAGGGGTTTTTTTAATTCAAAATTTTAAGGTAAATTTACATAAATACATTTACAGAAGGGGTTTTTATTCTATTTTGAAGAAAAACCCATAAGTCCAAAAAGAAAAAGGGGGTCATTTTATTCATGATAATTTTATAGGCAAGGGGTTTTTTAAATACCCCTTGAACACACGTGATACAGAGGGTTTCTTAGTAATGCTCCCCACAAGTTTTTTGCATAGTGCCCAAAGGGGTCCCCTATGCAAAAAATAGTGGTTGGGACATCACACTTGTATGGCGCTCGATGTGGGTGGAACTTTGCAAGTGGGTCCATGGGGCTTCTATCCCTCTACGCAAAAATTTTCACCACCATCGGATGCCGGATGGTGGTGGGACGGTGTGTTGCCACCCGCTATTTTCTATGTAGTGCCCAAGGAGTCTCCTATTAAAAAAATAGCGAGTTTGGGTGATACATCACACTCGTATGGCATCGAATGGGGCTGAAAATTTACGAATGGGTGCATGGGGATGCTACCCCTCTACTCGTAATTTTTTTCCCCCATTGAATGCGAGATGGGCAGGACAGTGCATTGCCATCCACTATTTTTTGCATAGTGCCCAAGGGGTCCCCTATGCAGAAAATAGCAGGTTTGGCTGAGACTTCATGCTTGTATGGCATCCAATGGGGGTGGAACTTTGCAAGTGGGTCGATGGGGCTGCTACCCCTCCACTTGTAAAGTCTCAGCACCATTGGAGGTTGGATTGGTGGGATGGTATGCTGCCACGTGCTATTTTTTGCATAGTGACCAAGGGGTCTCTATAAAAAAATAGCGGGTTTGGGTGGGACATGATGCTTGTATAGCATCTCATGGAGGTGAGACTTTGCGAGTGGTCCATGGGGCTACTACCCCTCCGCTTGTAAAGTTTCATCCCCATCGGAGGTTGGTGGATGGGTGTGGGATGGTGTGCTACCACTTGCTATTTTTAACGTAATTCCCAAGGGGTCCCCTATACAAAAAATAGCGGGTTTGGGTTTGACATCATGCTCATATGGCATCCAATGTAGGTGAGATTTTGTGAGTGGGTCCATGGGGCTGCTACCCCTCCGCTCACAAAGTTTCACCACCTAGATGGGTGGGACAGTGTGTTGCCACCACACTATTTTTTGCATAGTACCCAAGGGGTCCCCTATGAAAAAAAGAGCATGGAACCTTACTTATACAAAATTTATAAAAATACAAAATGGCAAAATGATATAGTCTAATATATAAAACAAAATGTGATACAACTAGTGTATGTCATATATAGAAACATGAGGTCACAAATACAAATAGCATGTTAAACTGCTTGATACAAAAACATGATGGAATATACATCTACGTGATGGTGAGTCCTCATCTAAGAGAGCCTGGTAAGCTCTAAGATGACATGCTTGCTACCTCCTCCTCGGCTCATATATAATCCACTCTCTCTATAATGGTCCTCTGAGTGAGATGCTCCTTGGCCCCAATGGCTGAGGACTCACCACATGTATCACTAAGCTCTTGGTCAATCACACTACCTCTATGCTCATGCCTCATATCCCATAAGCGGAGGTGAGTAGCAAAACCGCCACATCTAGAGACTGCTCCATCGACCTCATACATGCCTCAAGACGTCAGTCCACCAAACTCCCTACCCCAACTAGGGTGCATAAAGCAACCAGTCGGGCTTGTAAAATAAACTCACCAATGCGGGCCCATCGTGCTCTCTGTGCCTCCTACTTGTCGGGTGATAAATCCATCTCTATGAGAATCTCAAAATCCTTTGGTGAGCATATCATGTACAATATCCATTGTCAGTCATGATATCCACGATAGCTTGTTGCGCTGATGATCAATGCTACCAATGGGCCTCCGTGAGACAAGATCTAGAGTCACTTTTGACCTTGGGTACAAGTCATCTATCCACCAAAGGTGATATAGGACAAACTCCACATTGCACTAGCAGTCATTGCCATTGAGCGAACAAGCAATAAAGATAAAACTAGTGGTGGTACCCTAATGTGTACCACCCCCAAGTTTCAAACTCGTCGAGGGAAACTCCACAAACAACACTGCCAGAGTTCGCATGTGGTCTCACAACCAAAGAGTCTGAAAGGGGATAGATCGCAATGCTCGATATTACACGATGGTGAGCTGCATCTTTACCAACTTTGGCCCACTCCCTCATATAGTGCTCTGCATGGTAGTATGCAATTTGTTGCTCCACATCCACCTCACAGACCAATTGTCTCTAGTGTCAATCTCTTGGTCTCGCTCTTGCAACTCCATAGTGAGATGTGACACTTGTCTCGACACAGCTCATCTAGATCAACATCTTGATAAGTGAAAGTGAGCAATATTAAGACAAATACAAGAAAACATACTTAAGCAATGGGAAATTAATTCAAATAATGTTCTCACATGGCTAGGAGAGGTGCGGGTAAAGGTGATACTACCCCAACTCTCTCCTTGGCTTGGCCTAAAATAGAATCCTAGGTGTGAAACGGTGTGGGGCCTTGCTCTCAAGGGAACGTAGACACTATAAGGGATCGGGCTCATACCCGCGCTCCTAGCCGCTAAAAATGACTTGCGAAAAAAAAGTAATGGGCCCGTGTATCAGCGCGTGTATCATCGTGGCTAGAGACATGTGTGTAAAAGCGCGTGTATAGAAATAGTCAGACGCGCTGATACATGGGCATATACACGCATTTTGTCAGTTTATCTGTGCTTAGACGCGCTGATAGGAGGGTGTATACACGCGTTTTGTCAGTTTAGCTACGCTTATACACGCGTATTTCACAGAGTATCCACGTATATACACACGACTTTTCCAGAGTTGACGTGTATATACACACACATTTCACAGAGTATCCGCGTATATACACGTGATTTTTTGCAGAGTTGACGTCTCTATACACGGAAACAGAGAGCAAAAAAAAAATCCAAAGAGTGCTATTCGATGCTGTTCCAGCATTCCAGCACCCAATAACACTCTGGATTTTTTTTTGGGTGCATTGCACCATCCACGAGGAAGATTTAAGACAAGAAGGACATGAATGTGCATACATTGTCAAAACACGATTCAAGATAGACATGAATGCAATACTATCAATTCACGATTCAATATTACTATCAAAATTTTATGTGTACACATATATACAAGGGAGTCCATATGTCGAAGTAGCCCATGGCTTCAGTTACAAAAATATATATACAACCACATCCTCAATATGGAATGTGATACTATAAGTCTGAGTACTACTCAGACCCAGATGATGACTCGCTACTTCCTCCATGATCAGATGAGCTCACATCGGTGGGAATGTCCGATGAGTAGTGCTCACGTCCACCCTCTGCAGTGGCGGTGGATCATCAGCAGGTGCAGCAGCAGCTTGTGCCTGTTCAAGTAATATATAGTATATAAGTATATATATATGTAATTCAATAAACCAAAATCATTCGTTTAGAGTTTTCAAGTACTTGTCGACCGTATGGTCTCATAGCCATCTCAAACTGCGCGTCCGTAATACGTCTCTCGGCTCTAAAGAGGGCCCACGTGTCACGTCTACTATGCCGGCGAGACCGAGCATACCCAGTATCGTGGACTATGGGCTTCCTCCCCATAGCCCGTCTCGCTGTATCATAATCAACACAATTTGTAAGATTAAAACAATCATAGAATCAATGAATTAAGTAAACAATCAAATAAAGTGGCAAGATACGAACTTTGCCTCCCATGACTCGACGCCGCCAGATCCAAAATGCGAAGATCCTATGGTCTCCATCTGGATCCGCTGTGCCTCCACATGCTGCCTGCTCTTCACGCCACCCTCTGCTCATTTCTTTACCTCCTTCCACTCGCGTTTGTGCGTAGTGGAATGTTTCTCGGTAGGATAGCCACCCGCAGCTACATTTAGCCCATCATCGTACGCGAGTTTCTTAAGGTGAGATCTTTTATTACTTAAGATCTCCCTTATTCGCATCCTTCCCCATACATCCGAGAATGTTGCATGTGGGGGATTGGGGTACTGACTATGTACAACATCTATCACCTCCCCAACTAATCGGCTATTTTGATCTTTAAATCTAATAAAACAATTTCTATACAAGTTTGATACTACCCCACGCATGTACTCCATTACCTCTTTCCCCCTCGCATCCATCACTATCCCGCCCCTATTCGTCACATCATAGCAAATCACTCCCTCCACCTCTCTCATATCCTCATCATCCTCACTGTCTCCTCTAACTCTTCTCCCTCTATCTCCTCTCTCACTGTGTGCCCTACTACCTCCCCCACCAAAGCACCTGCCGCATCCTCCACTCCCACTCTTCCTGCTGCTGTTGTTGCGGGTGGAGTCACGACTGAGGGATTGTCTACGTGACTATGGCTGTGAGGGAGTACGTGATGGTGGCTGTGAGTCGTGACGTGACGGTGCCTGGGAGGGTGTGCGTGAGTGTGTCTAGAATGGGGTATGTCTCCTCGGTGGGCGTGGAAGAGGAGAAGCTGCATGCCATCTCGTCGGACTCGCAGGCATAGATGGCAGTGGAGTGACCTGGATACTCAGGGGCGGGGTATAGATACCAGGTAATCCAGGAGGGGGATGGGCATACATGTACTTTGTAAGCTCAATTGGACCAGGATGGCACCCAAAATGATTTAGCATCTCCATCATCCAAGTGCCATACGCAAATGGATCGGATGAAGAACTTGGATCCATAAAGAATCTGTAAAAATAAAAGTATATACATGATTGCGTCAAAGCACAAATGCAAGCATGGGTGAAACACAGTCGCGTGTATACACCCGTCTAAAAATACGTGTATATGTGCGTGAACATCTGTGCAGATAGGATACATGCAAACATACACGCATTCCTACACGCGTGAACATCTGTGCAGACAGGATACACGCGTGAACATCTGTGCAGACAGGATACACGCAGACATACACGTGTTCCTACATGCGGCCTGCATAAATTTTTTTTTGAAAGCGACCGACCTCCGACACATCGTCCTTATAAAAAGCCCACTGTCAAAAGTACTACCAGAGAAGGACAAGGATGGAGACAAACGCATAAAGGAAAGAGATAATAGCATAAACAAATGGAAGGAAAGAGATAGGACAAAGGACAAACTGACTCACCTCTGAAAAAGTGAGTCTTCTTTTTGGCTGGTTTCCTTACCCGTGTGTGCTCCTTGTCTGCTCCTTGCACTTAGGTTTAGTGCTCTGTTGGAAGAGGCGGCGACGAAGGAGAGCAAATCTTAGTTTGAAAATGTTTATTTGAAGAAGGCGGGTTATTTTTAGGTATGGATAGGTCGTCGCGTGTAACAACGCATGTATTTTTGTGTTTATAATAAATCAGTCGCATTTATACATGCGATTTTTAGGATGTAGCCGCATTTATACACATAATTTTTAGGGTATAGTCGCGTTTATACACGCGATTTTTAGGATGTAGCCGCATTTATACATGCCATTTTTAGGATGTAGCCACGTTTATACATGCGATGTTCATATAGCCGCGTGTATACACGCGATTTTTATACTTTCATTAAAAACTTATTATGATTTTGTGTTTGCTCTTTTGTACATAGGATGTCATCAACCTCCTCAAGCAGTTCTGGTGAGGATAAGACAATGCGTCATCGTAATCGCGATGTGTGGTTGGGATCAAGTGTATGTGTAATCGATGTGTGGTTGGGATCAAGTGTATGTGTAATCGATGTCAAGGATGCATTGTATGAGCACGTCGAATTACCGTGAATCACATCTCCATGTATGGAGAATGGAATCAAACAGGTTTAGAGGTGAGTAGATGTAAATTGATAGTATTCAAATGACTCATGGTATCCAAATTAAATTAATGGAGTTGTAATATATATACTCTAATTGAAGCAATATGCAGTACCACACCCTAACATGGTGCCCTACGCGTGGCGAGAGCATGGAAAGCATCGACGAGATGATGCTGGAGCTTTGGGATCTATTGTCAGAGATGAGTGAGAAAGGGATGACAATAGCCCTGCACCCCACGAAGTTGTGGAAGAGGAAGTGTTTGATGATATGGTGTGGTATCTTTTTAGGGATGATCCCAAAGGTATGGACGACGATGATATGGAACAAGAGCATCTTTACAAGGCTTCATCGACACCAGTTTTTGAAGGGTGCACATTCTCTATTTTACGTGCTTCACTTGAACTACTCAATATACAAACAGTTTATGGTGGATGGAGCAATGCAAGTCTTGACGCATTATTGAAGTAAGCATTCTAACTTGCAAATTTGAATCAGTGGTTTAGGGTTTAGGGTTTAGGACTAATTGATGATATTGGATGCAGGCTATTATCAAACACGCTTCTAAAGGGGAATAGACTACCCACCTCAAGAGACATAGCGAGGCGCTATGTGACAGCTCTTGGAGGATTGGATTATGATCGCATACATGCATGCGTCAATGATTGCATTCTCTTTCGTGGGACGCATAAGGAGGCTCGACATTGTCCCACTTGTGGTGAAGCAAGGTATAGAATAGATGTGAAGAGTTTTGATATACCTCGTAAAGTCTTGCGACACTTTCCTATAATTCCTCGCATCAAACACATGTTCAAGTGCAAATCCATAGCAGAGCTCATGTCATGGTATTCCTCACATCGATCGGATGATGGCATGTGGAGAATTCCCACAGACACTCCTGCTTGGAAGCATATTGAAGATGAGTGGCCCAGCTTTAAAACAGAGCCCAAAAACTTGAGACTTGGCCTAGGTATGGATGGAGTGAATCCATTTGGTTTCAAAAGCACCGCATACAGTGTGTGGCCAGTTGTGTTGGTGAATTACAACCTTCCACCATCAATGGGCGACGATCAAGAAGGGACATCTTATGTTATCCCTTCTAATTCCAGGGAAACATAAAGTCAAGTATATGGATGTTTATCTCGAACCGTTGATTGATGAGTTGGAGGAACTATGGAGAGGTGTTGCGGTGGTGGACATTAGTAGGCCTCCCTCCTCTCGATACTTCGACTTAAAAGCAGTGTTGATGTGGACAATGCATGACTTTCGAGGAGATACAATGATTGTTCTGGCAAGAATTCTAATTACCTCTCTACTCTAATACTATTGGTTATATTAATTATAACTATTGACTTTATTATTCTAACTTATATTTATATTTTAACAGGTTTGAAAACATCAGGTAAACATGCATGTCTTGTTTGTGGCCCTTCGTTAGTACATGAGTATGCTGACGGTTTGTGTAAGACCATATTCGATAATCATCATCGATTTCTCCTGTCAGATCATCCTAAATATGTTGCTAGTAAGAGTAACATTCCTCCACAAACACTTTGTGTGCAAAAGATTGGAAGCGTATTTGGGAGTCTACAAATATTCTTCCTCCCCAGATGGCATGAACAGGTATAGTAATGTTTTTCAATCTTGTTTTGTGTAGTCTCTAATTGGATTAAAGATCACATAGAGCAATCCCTTGTGTAGGTACTCCATTTTTTTTCAGCTACCATATTGGACCCATCTTAAGATCAACCATCTTCTTGATCCCATGCACATCTTCAAGAATGTGGGATCTGGTATTTGGGAACATGTTATTGGTAAACGAGACAATGTTAGCGTACGGGAGGACTTGCGGGGGTCGTAGGACGTATGCGTCAAGCTTGGCCCACGAGAGGAGGGTGGACACGTTCATCTTCCGCCTGCACCATGGATTATATCAAAGGAAGAGGAGAAGCAGGTAAAGCAGGCCATCACCACTTTGCGTACTCCTGCTGGATGCATGAGATCATTGAAGGGAGCCTTTACAACCACTAAGAAAAGAGGCGTTGAGCAACTATATGGGTTGAAGTCCCACGATTGGCACAAGATGCTCCAAGTAAGTGTTTTCCAAGTCTTGTACATTGAAATTAAATTTTGTAATGCCATAAACCATACATACATGTGCTCTTATGTGCGCAGTTCATACTACCTACTAGCATCGACCATTGTGCAAATAAGAGTTTAAAAAAATGTATTTATAAGATGGGTGAGCTTGTGAGGTATGTAAAACCCATGTCAGATCGCCCTTCATTATACCTTGCAAAATGAACGTGCATGAGGTATAACGTACTATTCATTTATTTTTCAGATATTTTAGTTCCAAAGCAATTGATCCATCCACGTTGGAGGATGCACATGTTATGGTAGTGGAGGTGGTTTGTTTGGTAGAGGAGACTTTTCCGCGAACCAATCTCACGTCAACTACATCTCATTGTGCATTTAGTGGACGAAATTGCTTTATGTGGCACTGTGCATGCACGTTGGATGTTCTTCCTAGAGCACTTCATGAAGACATTAAAAGACTTTGTGAGGCAAAGTGCAAGGCCTGAAGGAAGCATGGCTGAGGGTTGGTTGATACAAGAGTCTCTTGTATATATTTTAGAATTTCTTGGTCAGGTGGACAACTCTTTGCCACGACTATGGAGCAATGAAGAGGACTTGAGGATGACCTCTATTGTGCCTCAAGGAAAAGGACAGAGTAAAGTAATTGATAGAACATTGATTGATGATCTCAATTTCACTTGCATCCTTAATAGTGATGTGATGAGTAGATGGGTTACAAGATATGAGGTTGCATCCTTAATAGTGATGTGATGAGTAGATGGGTTACAAGATATGAGGATGCAAAGACAAAAAGGCAAGCAGAAGGAGCTCTCTTTCTTCAGAGGCAACATGGCTCTCGTAAGGCATACCCTAAGCATCTAGCAACACTTCCGAATGATATCCATGTTGATTGGCTGCATGAGGAAATGGAGAGAGCAGAGAGTGAGGAGGGGCTGCATATCACGGTGGAAGAATGGGAGTATGCACGAGGATGCATGTTAAAGGTACATAGAACTAATGTTTTGCATTAGTTGTAAGTGATTTGCTTTTAATACTTATTCACATTGCTTACACAAATATTGCTTCTATTTTGGTCCAGTGCACTATGTTCAATGCTATATGGTGTGATGGCAAGCATTTTCAAACACAAAGAATTGATGAAAAGAGGAATACACAAGATTGCGGTGTCATTATGATGTTTTTTGTACCTTTATCTTGTTCTTGATCCATGTCTCTTACTCCATGCTCATCTGTACATGTGTACTCCATGGCTGTGTGTGTAGAAACATGTGTTTTCCACCATGTTAGCAAGCCTATGCCAACACTTTGGCATGCCCGTCGATGCTAGAGTCTTGGACTCTCTTTCCTACACCTTGATATTTCTTGTAGCTTTCCCATTTCACTCTCCTAACTTTTGATTCTAAGTAGAGAAGATGCAGTCCCAACCCATTCTTTCAAGAACTATTAAATCTTGCAAGAGGCATAACTCTTCACATAGAAGCATCGGTTTGCTATGCTGTAAAAAGAAAAGTTGTAGATCTCAAAAACTTCTCTTTAGACATTAGGTGAAAACTATGACTCCATTTCTTGCTATTTTTGTTGCAAGCATGTACATTCAAAGGCACATAGTTGTGCAAATTTCTGTAAAACTGGGCATCATTGCAGAGGTCATACCTCTTCATAGAAGAATTGGATTGCTATAATATAAAAATAAAAGTTATAGCTCTCAACCTAATCTACAACTTCTTGTTAGCAATCAGATTAAAATTCTATATTTGTTTTGTGCTATAGTCTATGAAAGACACACAGGTCATTATATAATGCAATTATGTTTTTTTAAATGGATGTTTATAATGCTTTTTTATGGGCACTTTCTTCCCTTCCACTTGAACTCTCAAGTATGATTAAAGGATAATATATTTCCATTTATTCTCTCTAATTTATTCATATTAAGAAGTCATACACCCATCCAACTCGGATTACCGTCAATCAAAATGGGAAAAAGGAGAAAAAAAAATGTAATTTTTGTGAAGTAACTATTAGAACTTGAGAGCAAAAGTATGTCTTGTTTAATTCTGATATTGACCATGCAGAGTTGGTTGATGTGGATGATCTACACAGAGGAAGAGGGGCCAAAGTTGGCCAAGAAAGCTAAGGAGAATCCTTGGATATATCTAACCTTGTGCAGGACATTCCTCAATGTGATGAGAACAATGAGGTTGCTTATTTTGCAGGTTGAGGATCGTAATGATAAGGGTCTAATAGTGATTACATGTGATGGATTTGTATGTGATGTCATGTTTTTTATTAGGTTGATGCATGTCAAGAAAGTCTATCATGTAGAATATATTCTTATGGTTGCTTTATGATGCACATGATGATGCTTTAATGACATTGATGCTCATGTTTTCTCGAGGTTATGCCACAATGAGATGATGTGGCTAATGCAAATTTAGTTACATACAAATGGTGCTTTCTAAAAGCTCCTAAGTTATTCACATGATTTGCTCACAATATTAAAATGGAAGTTAAAAATGAAAGTGAAATGATAAAGTGAGGTTTGGAACTAAGCTGCCTATAAATTCAAGAAGGTATGGAGCTAGGCTAGTTACCTATAAATCTAGTAAGGTTTGGAGCTAGAGAAGAGGCCCAAAGAGGTTCCTAGCGATCTTCCTATAAATCCAGCGAAGTTTGGAGCTAAGGTGCCTATAAATCCAAGAAGGTATGGAGCTAGTTTCTTATAAATCCAGTAAAATATAAAAACCTAAAGAGGTATTAACTCACATGATAAGTGTTTAAAAAATTGAGGGAGGAGAGACCCAAAGAGGTCCCTAACCGAGTTGCTTGTAAGTCTAGGAAAAATAGAAAGAAAACCAAAATGAAAATGTTTAAAGCATAAGAAAAGTATACAGGAAAATGATATAATGATTTCTTGAATGTAGTTACTTATTAGATGTTTAAAGCATAAGAAAAGTATACAGGAAAATGATATAATGATTTCTTGAATGTAGTTTCTTGTAATTTTAGGATCCAAGGGAGGACTCGCTTTGTGGACACTCGGAGCAGAAGCAAACTTCCCAGACTCTTGGAGATGGACTTTTGGAGATGAAACTGACTTCTTGGGAACATGGAGAAGAAGCAAGTGGCTACATCAAATCACGTACAGAGTTGGTTGATGTGGATGACTACATCCACATCCATAAAGAGGAAGAGAAGGCCAAATTTAGTGGCCTAGGTTGACAAGATTTACCGACATAGATGGTAGCACACTTGAGTGCCATGGACAAGATTCTTCATCGATATATGCTTGTAGATTCTTCATTGGATTAGTAAAAAACATCTTCCCACCATCTCCTTAGTCTACCATCAATTTTATATAGTTCTACATGATTATATTGTACGCCTTCCATTATACCTTCTAGAGCAGCCACTTATTTACACATTTTCATGATGTATTTGGCACTGGATAGGTGATAGTACATCAGTTGTATATAGTTCTACATGATTATATTGTATTACTTGAGATGACTTGCATTATACCTTCTAGAGCAACCACTTATTCATACATTTTAATGATGTACTTGGCACTCGATAGGAGATAGTACACCCCTAATTAAACAAAGGGGAAGAGAAGTGTTGATAAGTGTGAGCACCCCCTAGCATTTTGGAATGAACATCCCCTAGAATTACTAGCATTATCTTAGGCTAATGAGTTGTGGGATTTGGTCATTAAAAGATGTCAAATCAAGAACTGGTTACAAGAGGGCTAGTGGGGAGTTACGATCTTGTCCCAGAGGATTCACAAGCCATATCTTATGGTATCACGTGAGTTCAAGGGAGGGAGGGTTTTGGAAGGGGGGCTTAAGATTATAATTTGGGGGGATTTATGGTGGTGGGGGTACAAGGGGGAAGGGGAGAATAAAAGTAGGGGTCTCGTTTCTTCTTGTAGTTTACAATATGTGATCTAGTGGTGTAGTTGAAAACATGATTAGTTTACTAATCTTTTAAGCTAACCTCACATGGAACAATTTTTGGAGAGTACATGTAGGTCTTTGTGCTTCGAGCACTTACATCCATGCTACTTACATTGGCTGCAACTTGTCACATGTATAGCATCAAAATTTACTATTTGATTTTTAAACCTTAAATAGGGGATAATTGAATTTTATAATCGGGACACATTTTCTTTGAAAGAGGTATAGTTTATTTTTTAAAGAAGCTTAAATAGGGGGTTTTTATGAGTTTCATGCATGCAAGTGATGTCCCCTTTCTACACTATAGATGTACGGTGCTTTACATTGTGTCTGAATGGAAAAACATGTCATATAGAATGACATTCATATTTAATATTTTTAACATCACCGATGGAATACACAATAGGTAGACTCTCATTTCGTTCTTCCCCCATATCACTACTCTAGTCATGTGGAAGTTCATTTAGATCAGAGGGTAATGAACATCCTTCCATATCTCTCTCTACTGCAACAGTTTCAGTCATATTGAGATGCTCTCTATGAGCCATGATAGTATCCTCCATTATAGGAATGTGGTGGTTTCCATTAAAATATGTTGAATGCTCCTCCAAAAGAGCACATACATGGCATGGAATGCATGCTCTAATTCTAGCATAATTATGGTGTGATACATGTGATGCATTTGAAATTTGAAGGCGTGATACATGTGATGCATTTGAAATTTGAAGGCGACGTGACACTACTACACGATGCCTATGTTCTGATGGTGATTTATGACGATCCTTTTGGTGTCCAAAATAACGTCCATAATATAGTTGGAATTAACGTCGCTAAAATCATCGCTAATAGCATTGGAATAGACGTTGGAATAGAAGTCATTTTAAAAAAAATTTATCTTATTTATATCCTCACCAATATATATGTTTTTTTTCACTTTTAGTATATACAAATACTTGTAAAAGTAAATGAAACCAACAAATACATTACCATCAAATCATAGCATATGAGAATATTTGCATGTTTACAAAATCATAGTTGATCATTATCAACTCTCTCATCTTCAAAAAGATCATTGACCCCGAAAAGATCTATTTCAAGGAAAATCCCTCCATCTTTGAATTGTGTAGGAATAGAAGATGCATCTATGTCGGCCTCTAAATCTTCTAGCTGTGGCTTTGGTTCCTCATTTGTTGATGGCTCTTTGTCAATATCATTGTCTACTATGTTTGAGACATCTCCTGTGTCTGATTGTTTGATCTCTATACCTTTGTCTAGCCCTTGCTCTTGCTGTACTTTGACATGTAGTGGAACTTGATCTTTTTGGCCCACACCAATCTCTGCTTCATCTTCTACTATTTCCATGTCTTCATATATTTATTTACTACGTGGTGCCACTTGGATTACAAACCACCATCTTAGATCTCTTGGGTCCTCCTTATATATTATTTTCTCACAATGCTTTAGTAGTACAAATGTGTCTTTTTGGTTTGTCCATATCTTTGTGGAATCCACTTAAACTAATCTGTACTTTTCTCTTTGTACGGTTGCATGTGCTCCTATTGTGACTACCTTAAACCACTTAACATCAAAGATAAACGTATGAAACTTTCTAAAGCCAACCTTGATGATATCTTGGATGGTTCCAAAGTTATCGAGCATGTTCACATCCATATTTGAATCACTTGCACTAGTCCTGCTTTCCTACATGAAATTTGCTTTAACACCACAATCGAATGTTGTTCTCTTCTTATCGATCCGCTCCACTTGAAAATGGTGTCCATGTGACCACAGTGCTGCAAATTTTTGGTACTAAAAGAAAATAACACATCATTAGTTTATGAAAAAGTTGTAAACAATATTTGGAGAACATGTGAACATATCGAGGCTTAGAATGAATGAAATCACCTACACGGTAGCTACAACCATATGCAAGCTCCTCTTCCTCATTTGTAGTAATAACTTCATCACAAAGTTTTGCTCCTTGTAAGATTTATTGGAGCCATATACTTGATCTAAAGTCTGGAAGTATAGAAAGCGATGAAGGGTATAGTTGGCGAGCCATAGTCTAACTCCTTTGAAAAGAGCTTGACAAGCTTGATTCCTTTCGTTCTTGGCCTCTCCATACCGCTCAATACACTTTTTCATACTCTTTGAGTTTAAGATGCAAAATTTATTGATCTTGTCTTCTTGTAAGGTCACATCCATCCTTCTCTCAATCCCTTATCCTTGTGGCTCTTCTCCAACTACCCTATCATCCTCTTCTGTTGACCATAGTTTAGGCATTTCAAGGTCTATGGTACTAAGAAATTCTGTGATGTACACGAGGGATTCTTGTACAAGCCATCCCATTGCCATACTTCACTCTGGGTGAGTTCTTTGATGGCTAGTGTCTTCATGAACCTCTCCAAAAAGAACATCCAACGTGAATGGATGACCCTTGCCCATAGCCACCTCATCCACAACATGAACTAGGAGATGCATGTATATGGTTAATATGTTGGTTGGGAGAAACTTCTCCACCAATGTAATTGCTTCTATGGCATTTAAGCGGGCTAATTCCAAAGTGTCTTTTCTTACCTCCTTCAATGAAATCCAACGGATCACGGTGCCAATCTTGTATGTTATATCCCTTATGTTGTCGGCGGTGAGGAAACCTTTTATAGCCACATGCAAGACAAATTGCAAGAACTTGTGTCAATCATGTGATTTTAAGCCGGAGAGCTCATTATCCTTTGTAAACGCCCCCCTTAGGTAGTGCATATATCTAGTCAGAGTACGAAACTCTGAAATGCACTTCTCAACTTGAGATTTCTCTTCTTTTGCTAATACTCAAGGAGATTTAGATAGTGGAAATTTACCATTGCCTCTGGTTTGTGGCCATAAGTGTTGCATATGTGATCACTTATTTGTAAATCCTCCCTTTGGCCCTTACCCCGGGGGGTTCACCTAAAAGTATGTAAGTGTAGCACGTCAGTTCATCTAAGAGGGGTATTTAAATTCCAAAAAGTTACAGGTTTACATATACAGGAGGGGCTTTTTTATCCAATTTTGAAAAAAAGTTGTAAGTTTCTTAAGAAAGAGGGGTCATTTTATTAGCCTGTGACATGTAAGTAGAGGGGGTTTTTTATTACCTCTTGAACGCACGTGATATGCAACATTTTTTAAAGGTGAACCCCCCGAGGCCCTTACTCTCTACTATGACCCCATTAATAGTCTTCCAAAGCACTACGGCTATATTTTTAAAAATATGCATAGGGTCAAGAAAATGGTTAATTAGAAGACCTGCCCAATATTCATAAGGTCAAGTATATGGCTGATTAGAAGACCCTCCCAATATGGTAGTTGGTAAAATATGGACAACCGTTTCATTCTAGGGGGTGGAGACCCTTCGTTGTCCTCCCATGCTCTCTTCCAATCACTTGACTTTAGTGTAGGAGGAGGCCGACCCAAACAACCCTCACGTAGCTCATGATCCTCTAGTAGATACTTCTTGTGACCCTGATACACCATATTTCTCAAGCCTCTTGAATTATGAGAATCTAGTCTAGGTTCACACAAAGGGAATGCATTGTATCCAGAGATTGATTGTCCTGTATTAAAACAAATAATATTATACAACCATCCACATATATATCAATAGATGTTACATAATAACAAAATATCTTACCACACTACATTCTCCGTAGCCTAGCCAATCATCCATAATAACAAAATAGCTTACCATTGCATTCTCCGTAGCCTGACCAAATCATGCATAGTCCACATTAGTATTCCTTGTAATGAGAACTCCCTTTGTCCAAACCTCAATTCCTTCCCATAAACTTTGTAGCTCATCTATTAACAGGGCTAAGTACACATCCATGTTGGCTACCTTGTACTTCCCAAGGACTATTAATGAGAGAAAAATATGTCCCTCCCAATGACTATTAATGAGAGAAAAAGATGTCCCTTCTTTATTGCTAACCACGGTGAAAGATTGTGGTTCACAAGACAAACTGACCATGTGCTCCATGTTGAACTTTTAAGACCAAACGGGTTCACACCATCCATAGCTAGCCCGAGGCGAATATTAGGAGGCTCCTCATTAAAGTTTGGACACTTCTCTTCAATGCGTCACCATGCACGGCAATCAGTGGGGCACACACATAACATCGTTCGTGGATCTAGTGGTTGGATGCCAAGACATCATAGATGCCATGGATTTACACTTGAACATGGTTTCAATCCGTGGAATGATAGGGAAGTGCCTGAGTACTTTTAGAGGAACCCTTTCTCCTTGGGAATCTTTCCTATATCTGGATTCTCTACACTGTGGACATTGTGCAATGCATGTATGCTCGGGTTAATAGAGAACACAATCATTTGGACAAGCATGGTAGGAATTGTAGTCCATACCAATGGATTGTATTATGGATTTTGCATGCATACAGTCCACTGGCATCTCGTTGTCTTCTGGCAATATTTGATCTCTCAACAACGACCTGTTATATTGACAATGATGACTTAAAAAAGGTAAAAGAAAGAGAGAAAAAATAGAAAGAGTGATAAGTACTTACGCAAAAAGCTTTGATACGCTAGTAACAGACCATCCAAATATTGATTGCAAGTTTAGCATTGCCAGGCATACATGTATGCAAAACATATATATGGTGTACCATGATACAGAGGCGTACAAGCAAGCCTACACAACTCTTGCTCTTCTCTTGAGGCATGCTCCATGCATCAATGGACACCGCCCATTTCTTGTGTTATTTCTTGCTCAATATCCCCTATGTCATGTAGGGTGTCTATCATGTCATTCATGTCTTGCTTCAAATACGTTGGAGAGTCTCCCATATTTTCTTCTTCAACATGAGGCTAATTAGTACTTGCTTGTGTCATTTTCAGTCTAGTACTCCGCTTGGGTTGAAGGTCCAAGCAATCGAGTTGTTGGTCATTCTGAGGACACACATTTACAACACCAATTAAGGCATTTAGATGCTCAAAATTGGAAATATATCGTTTTTCTTTACATGGTCATTATGCAAATTCTTCGTTGTTGAGAGATTTGGTACTTGCACCGATTACAAGGGCACAAGCATTTCTCCTCTACATTCGGGCGTTCCGACGTGTTTGAAGTGTTCACACAATCCATGATTGTAAATTTGTGTTTTTTGGGAGGGGTGTTAACAATCCTAATATGGGATTGATTATGGTGATAGACACAAGATTAATCATAAGATTAAGGTGGGTTATACCACACTAAAAACTCCATGACTAGAGAGCGAGCGAGAGAGAGAGAGAGAGAGAGAGAGAGAGATTGCACACTCAACACAAGATCTCTATTGCATTCACAATGAGCCATACAATGATATAGGCCTTCTAGCCTTATCCCACTTTATACATCATCATGCAATGTGGCACTCCCTTTTCCATTCTTTTGGTCAACACTCACACACCATGCAATACCACATGTGGCATTCTTATCTTACCACAATATCTTGCACCTCTAGGGGGCGTTCACATACTCAATAAAATAGCCATTCATTTTACATTGCACATTTCAACATCCCTACTCAATGTAAACTTAGGTGTGTGCATACAATCTCTCGATTTGACCAACCCACCTCTCACCCCCATCAATTTGGCATTACCAATCTCAACACTCCCCCTCAATGCAAATTGGAGTGTTCAACAAGTGTGTGTACATGTGTCTATTATCCTAGACACGAAGTCTATGTTGAGCCCACTTGCTCACAGCGGAACCATTGAGTCTAATTTGAACATAAATGTTCTGGTAGGAACCAACCCATGAAGTGCGATGCCTATGCATGCACAATTCCACGCACACCAGTACAAACCATTTTGAGCACCCATGAGCTTAGGCAAGGGACCCTCATAAATCTGAGTGAGAAAGAATACAATCCTTTTTATGCGTGCAAGCAAGGGAAGTGCACCCATTAGGTCATAATAATAAAATTCACGGCTTATAGTCTTCAAGCCGATATTTTTCTGATTTTTCAGGGACATGGAGGGAGTTTTCAAAACATCATCTACAAGCTCACTTGAGTAAGAGATTGAACGTGTAATAAAAAAACATGTGAATGAGGGCTTACAAATAAAAAAAGGGCGTGTGAATATTCCTTAAATCCTTCATTAGAATGCACTGCTGCACTCCGCGTTGATTACTCTTATCCTTTGGGGTCCTAGGACCATTCATTGGTCGTCTCTCTCATTCATCTCTTTCCCTCAGATGTGGTCACCACAGCCCCACTAAGCTTCACACACCCCCATAGCTAGACTTGGCTCATGTTGCCTCGAACACTATCGCTTCCTTACTGCTGCTCATGCTGTAACCACCCAGCTGCTCTGCTGTCATTCGCCTGCTGCTGCGTGTCGTCCTCTTTATGCTCTCAAACACGTTGAGGTTTGTTGAGGTCCATTTGCCAAATGCTGCAGCTTGGGCCATGATTGAGCTACTTTCTCTCTCCGCTGCTGCTGTCACCCGAGATCGCCGTGTCGTCTTCTTCTTGTCGATAGGCGTTACTCGCACTGTTCCATGCGTCTATTGCAAGTTGCAACTACTGCGATGCTCTATGCTATGAAGTCTACACGATGCTCCTTGCCGTAAAGTCCCCCTACTTCAGTCCGTCTGCTGCTGCTATTGGGATGGTTTTGGTAGAGAAGACGACTCTGAGGTCTACGGAACACTGCAATCACCCTTCTCCTGGTTGGCTGTAGCTCATCTCCATCTAGTGAAGCCATTACAAGCTCATGAGCCAAGGCTTTGAGCACTTGACCACATCAAAATCCTTGATGACTCTCATCTATTTCTAATGCTGGATGCCCGCTTATTGTGATCTTTTGGCACCTGCACACGTCTCTACAATCTTGTCTCTATAATCTACTACTGCTCACAGCCTTTGACTCTTTGTCTCTTTGTTACTAGCAGCTGCTCCTCTTCTTATGTGGATGGGTTGTCTCCATGCCGGCTCCTCTTGTGACTTCCATTCTCTTCTCGGTTGCATCGTCTTCCCGGTTGCTCCATCATTAAGCTTGTAAAAACCTTCTCTCGGTTGCATCCTTATTTTTCTTGTCATGGACAAGGATTTACAAGCCTTCAAAGCCATCTTATGGCTTCTTCATTTTTTTGTTCAAATTAAGGGCATTCTCTCTTCTTCATGCTTGATTTCGAAGCTTCTAACGTGCACCCAATTTGTGCACACATTTATGCTTCCTTCTATGAAGCATTCACCATATGCTCACCCCTTTATGAGCATAAAGGGGTGAGCATAAAAAAACAGCAACCAACATTTTGCAGCAACATAGTGCTTCCCATTAAGCACTCCAACTTGCATATTCCTCCTCTTGACATGCAATAGATTCCAAGGATTCTTCTTCACATGTTCTCGAAAAAAAAAACATAGGTGCATAAACCAAAAAAATGAATGCTCCAATAGCATCCACAACTAGCTCATCTTTTATGAGCAAATCAGTAAAAAAAAAACCATAGGTGCATGAACCAAAAAAATGAATGCTCCAATAGCATCCTGTTTTCACATGAACAAGCATGCACCTCACATCCTTGCCAAATTCTAAGGTACCAAGGGATTCACGCATCCCAAAATAGCAACCCTTTTGGAAAATTTTATGAGACAAAACTCACAAAACCAACCTTCTTGAGACACCTTTGTCTCCTTAGCAGCTTCCTTGTTGACACCGAAGACTCTATAGCCTTTATACTTGTTGAAATCTTCATTTTCAGCTTCTATGATGGTAGCACCATAATCTCCAAATCTCCATTAGAAGCTTTGGAGATTTGGAGATTATGGTAACTCCATAATCTCCAAATCTCCATTAGAAGCTTTGAAGACTCCAAATGCAATCCATAATGATGAGTGTGCATAATGTTTTTTCATAAATAACTGAAAATAATGCTTAATAACAAGTAAACTATACATAGATAACAAAGAGCCCATTCTAGCTTTAATACCATGTTAACTATACATAGATAACAAAGAGCCCATTCTAGCTTTAATACCATGTTAACTATCCTAATATGGGATTGATCATTGTGATAGACACAAGATTAAGGTGGGGTGGGTTATACCACACTAAAAACTCCATGACTAGAGAGAGAGAGATTGCACACTCAACACAAGATCTCTATTGCATTCACAATGAGCCATACAATGATATAGGCCTTCTAGCCTTACCTCACTTTACACATCATCATGCCATGTGGCACTCTCTTTTCCACTCTTTTGGTCAACACTCACACACCATACAATATCACATGTGGTATTCTTATCTTACCATAATATCTTGCACCTTTAGGGTGCATTCACATACTCAAGTAAATACCCATTCATTTTACATTACACATTTCGTCACCCCTCCTCAATGTAAACTTGGGTGTGTGCATACAATCTCTTGATTTAACCAACTCGCCCCTCACTCCTATCAATTTGGCATTGCCAATCTCAACAAGGGAGGGAATGGCCTCTAATGGAAAAGGTGTCGGGGTGTCAGGCTCCTGCTGCATAACTTGCACATCCACTTGCATAACCATATCCATGCACATATGCAGATGGAGGACCACATATATAGCCTGAAAATCACGCTCGGCATTACCCCCCAACCAACTGTCCCACCTACTCCACGTGTCATGAGCCCTGACCAGTTTTTTTCTTCATGCAGAAGCCACCACCGAGCAAGCAACCATGGCTAGAGCCTATTTTACCCATGGCGAGCCGGGTGCAGCAGGCCCCTTAGCAACTGCAACCATGCAAAGTGGATCTACGAACTCATGAAAGGTTATATGAAACACAAGAGGTCCAATGTCACCCAAGCGGTGAAAACCAAGGGAGAAAAGCCTTGGTTCTTTTACCAAGAGAGATGGGATGAGGAGTTGAGCATGGATTTCATTCACGTGATCACGTTAACCGCGAAGTGGTAATAACACTAGTTAATAACACTCTCACACACTTGTTAATATCATATATATTCACACAACCGGGAGAAACTTGCTATCCCGGTTTTCCCGGCGGGCTACTAGCTTGGCCCGGCGGGCCGCTGTTTAGCCCGGCGGGCCGCTTATCTAGCCCGGCGGGCCGCTTATCTAGCCCGGCGGGCCTTTTTTTGCGCCAAAAATTTTGGCTGTTTTGGAGGGACCTATATAAAGGGTTTCCCCTCACTTCCAAATGTGCTTTACCAAAGCACTTGGGTGGCTCACCTCAGGCTAAAAGACACAAGAGGTGAGTATAAATATCTAGATTTTTGTTTGAAGCTTGTTAATAATATTTTATATTTTATAAGATTTTGATTGTAAATGGTTTATCGTATTTGTTACGTGGACTAACAATGTCTCCT
Source organism: Cibotium barometz (assembly GCF_041138505.1). Taxonomy (NCBI): domain Eukaryota; kingdom Viridiplantae; phylum Streptophyta; class Polypodiopsida; order Cyatheales; family Cibotiaceae; genus Cibotium; species Cibotium barometz. The sequence continues at coordinate 19,452,164 of NC_141052.1, forward strand.
CTTGGGTGGTCTACTCGAGTGCCAATTGGTCTGGGTAGGAGCTTCCCTAGAGGAGGGTATAGGTGGTGAGATGTTCGGGACATCATCTCTATCTAGGGATGGATTGCCTCAAATGCATCTCACCAGACGTTTGATTTCTTTAGGTCGACTAGCAATACCTCCTCTTGGGTGGTCTACTCGAGTGCCATTTGGTCTGGGTAGAAGCTTCTCTAGAGGAGGATATAGGTGGTGAGATGTTCGGGACATCATCTCTATTTAGGGATGGATTGTCTCAAATGCATCTCACCAAACGTTTGATTTCTTTAGGTCGACTAGCAATACCTCCTCTTGGGTGGTCTACTCGAGTGCCATTTGGTCTGGGTAGGAGCTTCTCTAGAGGAGGATATAGGTGGTGAGATGTTCGGGACATCATCTCTATTTAGGGATGGATTGCCTCAAATGCATCTCACCAAACGTTCGGTTGCATTGGCAAGAAGTGGGTTGTAGACTTTATAATTACATATTTTAGTTTTACTCAGGCTGTTTTGGATCTCAAATCTTGCATGATTGTTGTTTAGGTGTTACAATGGTTGCTTCTAATTGCGGCACATCAACCCAACGAAGCAACAGACCATTAGAAACTAGTGGAGTTTCCTTGCAACGAGATATGACAGCACAAACTTTGAATGTTGCATCTCAAAGTGGCAAGAGGAGGAGCGGAGGAAAATCACCGGGACCTGAATGGCAATTTGCTTCCAATCTTTCTAGATTTGTCGAATGGAAGTGTAATTTTTGTGGCTTGGTAAAATCTGGGGGTGCTCCCAGAATAAGGGAGCATTCGCTTGGCACTAGCATAAAAAATCCCGGAGGTAAATGCAAGGGTGCAGGAGCTGATGATGCTGCAAAGCGCCTTAGAGCTTTGATAAGTAAACAAGCATCACAAAACAAGAGGCCCAATCTCTGTGCAAGAAATCACCAATCGCCGAATTTGGCAGCATCAAGTGGAGGGATCTCCAACCAAGGAGTGACTCCAACACATACTACTTGCCAAAATGACACCCAAGGTCCAGATGTCTCAATACCGATGGATGCATCTCCTGAGTTTCAGGTGTGTATGTCTCGTACCAGACAAACTAATCTAGTTGACAGCTTTCGTGCCACTGCTTTAGAGGATGCTCAACTTGCTTTAGCGAAAGCGATCTTCTTTACTGGTTCTTCATTGTCTATGGTCACGAAAGATTCATGGAAGATGGCTTGGAAGAAGATTGGAGAATATGGACCTGGGTTTTGTCCACCAACTTATCACCACATGCGAAATCAATTACTTGACAAGTGCTATGACAACATACGGGAAAGCGTTCAAAGACTCATAATTGACACCACAAATCAGTCTGGATGCACAATTGTCAGTGATGGTTGGTCGAATGCCCAAAGACGTCCATTGATAAATGTAAGGTTGGTATGTCCTCGTGGGGAATGCTTTATCAAAGCTGTTGATAGCTCCGGGGAAATTAAATCTGGTCAATTTATCGCCGATATCATTGGTGATGCTATCGACCAAGTTGGGTCTGAAAATGTGCTTCAAGTGATTATGGATAATGCAGGTAATTGTCGAGCAGCAGGTCGTATGTTGGAAACTCGATTTTCCAATATCTATACATTTGGTTGTAACACTCATAGCCTTAACTTGGTGTTACAAGATTGGTACAAAAATGCTGATACAGAGTGGTTCAAGGAGATTATCGATAGTGCAAGTAAGATTGTCAAATTTGTGCTCAAACGGCAACGTGTTTTAGATATGTATCGTCAACGCATGGAAACTATGCTAAAGTTGCCTTGTGAAACCAGATTTTGTACTAATTTTTATATGCTTCAATCTCTCCTAAGAAATAGGAATGCAGTCATGGAAACCTTTGTGTGTGCTGGCTTCTCTGAGTGGGAGGTTGACCAGTCCGAAAAGGTTAAAGAAAAGGTGAGGTATATGCGATCTTTGATATCGGATCGTAGTTTATGGGAGGAAGCAGCAGATTGTTATCATGTTATGATGCCAGTTATGCTTGCTTTGCGCCAGTTGGATTCTAGATTGCCAAATATCGGGAAGGTTTGGATGGCGTGGTGGTCCATTCAAGAAAGCCTCGCAAACCCAGAGGAGCCCACTAAAACTGTTGTCAAGCATTGGAGTCCTCCATTCACCAGAGCAAGGAGAAATATCTTGGCCAAGTATGTAAGCGCTCGGTGGGTAGGAGCACATAGTCCATTGCATAGTGTTGCATATTGTCTTGACCCAGAATACTGGCATATGGACGTGAATGCCCTAGATGAGGAGGTAATCGATGATTTCTATGATGTTGTGGAGCGATTTTATGAAGGTCCAGATGAGCAAGCAACAGCGGTAATTGAGCTAACCAAGTATAAATTGAAAGAAGGTAGATTTGCCTTGGAGTTTGTGCAAAAGCTTGCTAAGGAACAGCCTGCTTGGAAATGGTGGATGTTGAATGGGGGAAGTGTTCCAACTTTGCGACGCTTAGCTGTGAGAGTGCTTGCGCAATGTGCTTCAAATTCTAGTTCTGAACGTAATTGGAGCAGTTACAAGTATGTGCATTCTATTAGCAGAAATCGTTTATTGAGTGATAGAGCTGAGAAGTTGGTGTATATGTATTGTAATGATAAATTGGTGAAGTCAATTGAGTCAGATGATTACAACGAAGAGATGCCTAAGTGGACATATGACATTACTCAGGATGAGTATGATGCAGAAGAGAATGGAGATGTAGAGCCTAATGTCCCACATACGAGCGATAACTTGTGCTTTATTGAAGAGATAGAAGAAAACTTGCAACCCGATTTTGGTGTTAGTAAAGCCACCCGCCGCAGACGCTTCTCACGTTTGATGTAATCATGTTAGTTTTGACACACTCCAATCATGTCCGTCTTGCAACAACTGGATATCAAACATGTTGGTGAACATTTTAGAGAGAATGGTTTTTAGTCATGTCATGTTAAACTTAGAATACGAAATCATGTTAGTTTTGACACACTCCAATGTAATCCGTCTTGCAACAACTGGATATCAAACATGTTGGTGATCAATTTAGAGAGTATGGTTTTTAGTCATGTCATGTTAAACTTAGAATACGAAATCATGTTAGTTTTGACACACTCCAATGTAATCCGTCTTGCAACAATTGGATATCAAACATGTTAGTGTCAATTTAGAGAGTATGGTTTTTAGTCATGTCATGTTAAACTTAGAATACGAAATCATGTTAGTTTTGACACACTCCAATCATGTCCGTCTTGCAACAACTAGATATCAAACATGTTAGTGATCAATTTAGAGAGAATGGTTTTTAGTCATGTCATGTTAAAATTAGAATATGAAATCATGTTAGTTTTGACACACTCCAATGTAATCCGTCTTGCAACAACTGGATATCAAACATGTTGGTGATCAATTTAGAGAGTATGGTTTTTAGTCATGTCATGTTAAACTTAGAATACGAAATCATGTTAGTTTTGACACACTCCAATGTAATCCGTCTTGCAACAATTGGATATCAAACATGTTAGTGTCAATTTAGAGAGTATGGTTTTTAGTCATGTCATGTTAAACTTAGAATACGAAATCATGTTAGTTTTGACACACTCCAATCATGTCCGTCTTGCAACAACTGGATATCAAACATGTTAGTGTCAATTTAGAGAGAATGGTTTTTAGTCATGTCATGTTAAACTTAGAATACGAAATCATGTTAGTTTTGAGACACTCCAAAGTAATCCGTCTTGCAACAACTGGATATCAAACATGTTAGTGTCAATTTAGAGAGTATGGTTTTTAGTCATGTCATGTTAAACTTAGAATACGAAATCATGTTAGTTTTGACACACTCCAAAGTAATCTGTGTGCATGTGTTTGTGTGTGTGCGAGAGAGAGAGAGAGAGAGAGAGAGAGAGAGAGAGAGAGAGATAGAGAGAGAGCATTGGAAATCTTTTGAACAAAGTTGCCGAATCTTGTTAAATTCCAGGGTTGCATTTAAGAGAGAGATAAGTTTAAATGCGGCTCTAACTCGTCCATGTGTCGTGCATTGGTCAACCGATCATAGTCGGCACCCAATTTAAAACATATATACAAATTTTTGTGAAATTCTTTGCCGCACAAAGCGCACGTAGTACTGTTGACCATGTGTTGCAAAAGACAGGTCAAGTGGTACATGTGCCCACATGGGACAGTGTAGTGGCCAGACCATGAGTGAAAGAAACTATAACAAATAGGGCATGGTCCGCCACTTTCGTGCCCATGTAGAGGTGGTTGCTCCAAACTATTCGGGTGTTCAAATGCCGTCATAGGAGAGTTTGCATGGCCTTGCTCCTCCATTTGCGTTATGCGTCTCTTCAAGAGCTTGTTCTCTCTTAGTATATCTCTAGCGCTTGAACTTTCAGGTGCTTGCCCGCGCTCTGGTGCTGCTTCTGTCTGTTGAGGGCCTTGGGTGCCTCTAATTTGGTTGATTTGAGTTTGAAGCTCATCAACCGTGTGATGAACTTCCATTGAGGCTCCAAGAATGGCCAGTTTGCAACTCATCTCGAGGCATAGTGATTGACTCACTCCGAATGTCTTCCACATGTAGATGAGGAGGTCGAGAGCTAAAGTCTACAACTGAATTCTGCACAAATTGTGCATATAGCATTTTAGCAAACCAGAGGGGACAGTCACCGTGATGCATGGGTTGGGCCATGACATCCACAAAAATGCGCTCCGCATGCTCGATAATTAAAGGAACACTACATTGTGTCAGCTTCAAGCGCCCTTTTTTTATGGCATCATTGGAGACGTTAGGCCAGATGCTCTTGACCATCTCTTTGGACACATTCTTGTTTACTTGGGCATACTGTAATCCATGGGCCGGTGCCCATTTGGAGGTGCGTCCGGCAATACGTGCCGCATCATTCACAGTGCCACTGCCCGAGATTTGCTTTAAGCGTTCAAATGCCTTCTTTGCGGCTTCATTATTATCAGCCATCTGAGAAAAAGTATGTATACACTTTAAGTTTATAGAATCAATGTTAATTTAGGAATAGCTTTAAAGTTATTTTCAGATGTTAGGTATAAGTTTATAAAATCAATGTTTATTTACTGCAAACTTGTTATTTTCAAATACTCAGAGAGAGAGAGAGAGAGAGAGAGACAGAGAGAGAGAGAGAGAGAGAGAGAGAGAGAGAGAGAGAGAGAGATTGGGATCAAAATAATATTTAGCAATTGGGACCAAAATAGTGTCAGTCGATTAAAGGCAGGTCATGGAATAGATAGCCAACCAAAACATATCATTTACAAGAGGCTTTATAATAAGTGTGGTGTCATCTCAGATAGTGGACGTAAGCATGCAGCAGGTGACACTTCCAAATTCTTCAATTGCTCCTCAAAATCTGCCATGGTCTTCCTATCTTCCTTTGATGGCGTCATATAGGCAGCCGTCCATTCCTTAATCAAATTTGTGTGGATGGCAGTTTTACCCACCCACGGCACTTTGGTCATTTCTGCAAACTCAGCACAAAATAATGTAAACTTTTCAATCACCCAAGCCAAGCAGAAGACATCTGATGCCTTGCTCCATGGACAAGGGGACCTTACATCTGCGAGCTCAGGGGCTCTCCAGGGGCGTTGATCATGCTCTGCTTTGTTGGCAATATTTGTGGGTTTGAACTCAATCCCATCCCTCAATGCAAGACCCCAGTCAATGATGCCTACCCGTGGCACCCCTTCTTTGGTGAAATCTATCATTATATTCCAGGGGTGGCAATCATTGTGGATGATCCCTTCAGCATGTGCAAAGGCCATGGTATTCACAAGGGCACAGATAAGCTCGGGAGCATGAAAAATCAAAGACTTGTATCGCTCCATTTCATGAGGAGCCACTTGTTTTTTCTTGTATCTGTTGCCTTTGCCAGCAGCAAGCATGGAACTGAGGGTCCCCTTAGGAGGCGGAACACACTCCATTATATCTCCAAGACTTCCCCCATTAAAGAGGGGGAAGAGCAGTATCCATGGCTCCTTCCTTGTGTGCCCAATGGCGCGCACTATGCCCCTGTGGGTTAGGTCGATTGAAGCCTCCTGAGCAAAAGACTTCAATTGAGCCCTTCGGCTACCAAGGAATTGCTTTGCACAATAAGAAATGCCTTCTGGAAACCAGGAGACACCTTGAATATGGCATTTATGTACAACGCCGTACGATCCAGAGCCCATCTTCTTTTCTGTGATAATGGCCTCTGCAGGCAACCCAATTGTCATGCTACAGTTAGTATTATGCTTTGTGCGCTGCAAGTGGGTGCCTTTAGAGACCTCACGTGCACCAGATGATAAATCTTCTTGTTCATCAGCAGGCCGGTCCAGCTCTTTGCGAGCTCTCTTGCTCAGGATAGCTTGGGTGTCTATGGCCTTTGCACGCTTGGACCTCTCTTTCTCTACCTTCCATTTTGTGTGGAAGTGCTCCAGCTTGGATTCATTTGTTTTCGCTGGTCTGTCGTCACCTAGGTCAACAACACATCTAGGCATGTTGCCCACAATGCTAGTAACAAAATGCTTGATGGCTGCTCCATCAGCACCCACATGGATATTTTTCACTGCGCGGACAACCTCACCTAATATTTGCTCAAATCGATTCCTATCAGACACAATACCCTCGATGTGATTAGGTGACAAGCAACTAATGAGGGTAACGAGTTTGATACGAATTGATTTCTTGATTTCAGGAGTAAGTGCAAGCGTCGCCATCAATCTGCACAATATAATTGACAAATAGTTGCAACATTTATAACCACAAAAAATGCTATTTGTAAGCTAACTAAGAGATTTCTACATCCAAGTTTCCAACACACTTATGACTCATGTCATGCAAACTAAATAATCACATTCATCGTCAAAAACAAACACAAAACACAAGTTTACGACTTAACTTGACGTCAGCAGACCTAGTCAGTATACCGACCATCTGCACATATCGCATTAAGATGAAAACTATGGCACAAGTTAAATGCTTTGACACATCGTCAGCAGACCTAGTCAGTATACCGACCATCTGTAGATGACTATCAAACCAAATAACAAAAACAAACTTCACCACATAGCTTGGTGTCAGCAGACCTAGTCAGTAAACCGACCATCTGCAGATACCGTACTAAGTAGCAAAGCATCACACATGTCAAATGCTACGAGCGCACATCAGCAGACCTAGCCAGTAAACCGGCCATCTGCAGCGGGCTCTCAAAGCATTTAACAAAAACAAAGCCGCATTGTAACTTGGTAACTGCAAACCTAGTCAGTAAACCGACCATTTGCAGATACCGTGCCACAACAAAAACTTCTACATAAGTTAAATATTAAGAGTGCACATCAGCAGACCTAGCCAATCACTCGGCCATCTGCAGCGGGCCTCTTAACATTTAACGACACATGCACATTATCACAAACAACGTTAAACTTAAGCGTATGCAAAAAATTAAATGACACCAACACTTTCAACTTAAAAATTACCTCAAATTGATCACACTAGCACCACTGACACCAAGTACAAGGAAGATTCTGTGAACAGTGACTCCCTGGACCACCCTTTTATACTACAATATAGCACGCCGGGCCGAGAGTCAGGCCCGGCGGGCTTCTGCGCGCCCGGCGGGCCCGGCGGTCCAGACTTGTAGCCCGGCGGGCCAATTGTGGGTTACCAGGTCATCCCACCCTGTAGGATTTGAGAACTGTGAATTTTGTGAACATTGAGATTTGTGAACAATAGCTGTGATCACAAGAAAAAAGGCTGTGATCACGTGAATATGAAATCCTTGGAGTTGAGGAAGCATGCCGAAAACCCTTGATGATACGTGCATCAAGAGGAAGCAGCGACAAATCGAGTAGAGAGCATGAGGAGCTTGCACCTTGAGAGCGATGGTTTGGATGGGACTCATTTTATGAGTATTTCATAAGTATCCTTGCTTTCTATAGCCTCTCGTTTGTATGTCAACTAGTGTATAGTTGTATGCTTTTATTTATGTTTTGTTTTCATGTATGTAGGAGAGGGTGGTTAGACGCCACGCTACCGAGTTGGAGGAGCATTATGCATTCAAGTATGGCACTTATGCCTTACTTGAGCTCATTGAGCGAGATGGCAGAAATGTAGATTAGATAGTTGTGTTCTGTAAGTCCTTTGTACCATATGCCAATTTGAGGCTTCGGTAAGTTTGCATATGCTAATTCATGGGTATCGCATTGTTTTTGTAGAGAGCAGTACTACCTGAGCCTCCCCATTGAGACTAGCTCGTAGATTGGTCACCAGTTTAGCTGAGCAATGTTAACCATTACCCTCTAGCTTGAATCATGAAGGAGATGAAAGGCAAGAGGCTATGTGAAAATTGAGGTTTCATGCAAAGAGAGGGAAGTGCAGTTTTTGTGGTCTAATACCCAAATTTCAACCGGTAATTACTCATCACTCGGGTATGGTTTCTAAAATTGATCATATAGCTAAGAAGCTCTTTATATGCTCTTTCCACTCATGTAACTGATTTTGTAATCCTTCACTTCATTGATGATCAGAATTTCTCCCAAAGTTGCTAACTTTTAGGTGAATTTTGGCAATTTTATAGTCTTGTAGTAAAATGCTCATAACTTTTTGCTCGGTTGCCCGTTTTCAAAAGTTTTTATATAGGCGTGAAGCTCTCTTCAAGCTCTACGTACTTATGTAATCCTTTTTTTATACAGTATATATGGATTTAAAACTGCAATTCTCTGTGTATCTCTGTTTTTATAGACTTTTGGCCATTATTTCTTCTTAATAATGATTAATTCTTTTTAATCTCTTCAAAAAGCAAATCCCATGTATCTCATCCTCTTGTAAGTGATTGCTATATTCTTTTACTTGAAGATGTTCTGTCCAAATTTCCCAATTCGAATGGATGAACCTTACCAACATTCCCCGTATGTTTCCATTCACATAATCCTGAGTCAGCAGATTTTCTTCCAACAAAGAATTGCCCTCTTGTTTGGAGCTACAAGACTGGCAGAAATTCTTGCTTCTCCTAAGCCTTTCATCTTTCCTTCCATGAATTATGATCTCACCTTTGATGTGTTTATCTTTATCTTAACCTAGGGAGAGAAAGGGAGGTGAGGAGGCATGAGGTTTCATACAAGTGTGTTTTGATTCTAAGAAGTGACCGAAGTCAAAACCCCAACTTTGTGTCACACTACCATTCACATATCTCAATCTAGATATGTTGTCGTGATCTTAGCCATCCATGTATCTTGATCGAGTTACGTCGATGTGATCTGAGATGTCCATGTATCTCGATCGAGTTATGTCGATGCCACTTAGATCTAGATTAACTATATACTATAATGCCATACAAAGCAACCATATCCCTCACGACATGAACCAGTTATCTCAATCAAGATACCAACATGTGATCCTATTCATTAAGGTATATCAATGGAGATACACAATTGCGATCTCTACCATCCAAATATACATGATTGTGATAGAGATATGTAATTACGATCTCTACCATCCATGTATCTCGAATGAGATATGGAAAATGTGATCTCTGCCATCTACTTATCTTGATCAAGATACATCGATGTGATTCAACCGTCCATGTATCTTGATTGAGGAATGTCGATGTGATCTCAACCATTCATGTATCTCGATTGAGATACATGGATATATTAATCTAATCCATCTATATATTTAATTTGATCAAGATACTTCTAACAAATCATAGCAACTACGCGTATATCATGGTCATTTTATTTTTCCAACCCTAAAACTTGTGACATGCAACCTTGATTGATATTATAAAAGGCCTAAGCTTTTTTTTGCCCTCATTGTCTTCTATTGTTTTCACTTTAACACTCTTTCATTGTTTTTACTCTTCCATCATTTTCTCTCTTGGATTAAAGTGCCATTAGTGGTGGTTGAGTCCAATATTAGTGGTGCCTTAGAGCATCATTAGTATTATATCAGTGATTTGTTAAGCCTAATCCTTGAACCTTTCATATTGGCCTTTTACATTTTCCCACCCTTTTGCATTAGGCTACTTAGGGGCTAGCATGGAGACATGTGAGAAGGGTTTTAAGTCTATTGTGTAGCTCATCTCGCGAGATAGACTATGAGTTATTGGCTAGTGCTAGAGATGCTTGTTTTAGAGTTGGAGGCGATGTTCTCATCCCTTCATAGACTTCACGATGTTCTTTATGTAGATAAGTGGAAAGCACATCATCGTATTGCTCCAGTATCACATGGCTTGACATATCACCAAGTTTTTGTGACACTACAAGATCTTTAGCCTTTGACAATCAGTTTGGATGGTACTCGCATCATCAAAATAAGCATCAAAATCACAGTTAAAATAACCATCAATGTTTTCATCGAAAAAATCATCAAAATGCGCATCCAAGATAACGTCGATACGGGCGTTAAAAAATTTTCTTTCGTTTTTTGTTTGGTGTGATTTTTGAAAAAAGTTTAAGTGTTTTTAGTTCTCATAGTTCTTATCAGCCCAATTTCTAGTTACTTTTCAAAACAAATACAAAGATATGTAACAATATTTAAAAGAAATTAATATGATAATATTTGTCTGCCAAAGCTTGCACTAATAATCCTAAATACAAGGATATATATAGCAATATTTACAAAAAATTGATAAGTGTCTGCACTAAATACATCTATTTCTAGAAAGACATCCTCATCTGCTTCTTTGTCAATGGTAGAAATACCTCTCCATCCGCATCTTTTGTCAATGGTGGGTGGAGCCTCTTTCATTTTGTGGAAGTAGAAGATAGTTCATCCGTATCATCCTCTTCAATTTTTGGCATTAGAGGTGGTTGTGTTGAAAGTTGTTCTTCTATTTCTTCTTTGAATTCTTGATTAGCCATTGTGTTTGCTTTTGGTTCAAGTTCTAGTTGTTCAATTACTATACATTCGTTTGATCCTTCTTCTAGTTGTTCAATTGGATCAATATTTGCTTTTCATGCTTCTTGATTCATTAGGAAAAATTTGGACTCACTTTTGGGCCTTTTAAGCTCTTTGAGATTCTAGGGAATATTCCATAAGAACCAATGAGAGTGAGGCTTCCGTTTTACGAAACTTTTGAGGTTACTTTTTGGTGGGGAGGCCATAACTTGAGCATAAAAACTCAAAATTTGTCAAAGGTTGGTGCGTTACAATCCTCTCATCAAGATCTTTCCAATGATATGTTACATGATATAGTTTTGAGGTACTATGGATAGAGTTATCCACACGATCCCCCTTTTTGTAATAGAATGATGACTTGGCATTTGTTAGATGGCCCAAAAATGAGTCCACATTTTCCCTAATGGGGTTCCTAAACCTCTACTTCATCTAATATTTCCATATCTGTACATATTTGTTTACTGCGTGGATTAGTTTGGATTACAAATAACCGCCTATAATTTATCGGTAGGTATGCCTTGAAGATAATCTGCTCACAATGCTCTAGTAGAAATGTGTCCCTTTGCTCTATCCATATCTTTGTGGAGTCTACTTGAACAAATCCGCTCTTATCTCTATGCAAGTTTAATACGGCAAGTGCAAAAAATAGAAACACGTGCTCCACTATAAAGTGGAGCATGTAGACGGGAAAGCCTGCGTAGCTCTTTCTCCTCTCTCAAGAACCATGCTCCCCATGTCATCTACTTCTTGGGCCATTTTATGCTCCGCATCATGATCTTCGACTCTGTGGCTTGTGTTGTGTAGGGAATCTATCATGTCATCCATGTCATGCTCTAGAATCTAATTCGAGTCCATTAAATCTTTCTCAAGTTCTAATCCCACTGAGCTTGTCTCTGCCCTTGCTCATTTACTCTACTCAAGTTGGATATCCATGTGATCGACCGGTTCATTATTGTCTGGGTGCACATTGAGGCCACTAAGGAGATGCTACAAGTGCTCCATTGGAAATAGCCCGTTTTTTAGAATGCTCGTTTACAAATTCTTTGATGTTGGGCAACTTGGTACTTGCATGACTGCATGGGCACACCGTTTTCTCCTCTCTTTCCACCTGTGTCCTTCACCTTAGAAGAGTCTTGTAATTGACTTGCAAGAGGAAGTTTACCAGTGTTGAACCTTGTTTGTGACCAAATCACATTATACTCTTGCCATAACATTCACCAACAAGGTTATATAAATCATGGCCATTCAATACTGGGAGCTGACCATATCGATTATTTTCAATGACAATACGTATGTCTCATGCATCATCAAGAAGCATTAAGTATTGTAGTAGCTCTCCCATGAGAACATTGTCATCTTTCTTATCTAAATCAAACGTGTTTGGAAAGATGTCTATTAGAGGGAGCAACACAAGATTTAGATGGAGAGTCATCAATAAGAATTGTCCTCCCTGGATCACATTGAAAGGATTGCCTCAACACCTCGGTTATCTGGCCTGAACACTTTTCTCTTCTCAAAACTCTAACATGCATTCTGACTCCAAATAGAAAAGAAAGGAAGTATTCTCCCAGCTCTCTCTTGCAAATATCTCACCATCTAGAGAACATTCTGCAAGAATGGTCCTAGGACCATTCTTACATGCTCTAATGGCATCAAGGTCATGTTGGAATGGCCCTAGGTCATCTAAGAACAGCCTATAGAGAGCGGTGCTCACATAAACAAGAAGAGAAAGAATGGTCCTAGGGCCATTCTTTTCATGCACAATCATTCCAAGAACAGACCATTATTCTCATGCACAAGGGCTATTCTATGATTCCCCAAGGCCATTCCAACATGACCTCTAGGGACATTCTTCTAATGCACAAATAGGAATAGGAATGGCACTAGGGAGATTCTTCCATGCTCTAATGCAATCCCGTGTTGGAGTGACCTTGGGCATCTAAGAATGGCCCTAGGTTCTTTCTTCTCATGCACAACAATTGCAATGATGGTCCTAGGGCCATTCTTACATGCCCTAATGACCTGAAGGTCATGTTGAAATGGCCCTGGCACATCTACTAATAGTCATGGAGTCATTCTCACATGAACAAGAGGAGAAAGAATGGCCCTAGGCCATTCTTGCTTCACTCCCAGGCCATGGAGTTGTCACAAAGGCATCGAAGAATGGTCCTTAACCATTCTTAGTTGGCCTCAAGGCCATGTTGGAGTGGCTTGGGGCATTCAAGAATGGACTAGGGCCATTCTTTCCATGCATGACAATTGCACAAATAGACTATGTATACAACAATCACGATGTTTACACTAAAACTATAAAAGAGATTAACTTGGAAAAATAATTAAACGTGACAATGTAAACGATTAATATTTCAATTTGTCAATCATCAAGAATATACATAGAATCAAAGAAATCTATAATTATTTAACAACTCTTCACCAGCATGAATATTGCATAAGGTTTCCACACATACATATGTAGCCATACTCTGTTGAATTGACATTCTTATCTACACCAAGGGGATAATTCTGGGTGAAGAGTAAAACATACATTTGGTCTCATGTTTGTGCCTTGACAGTTGTTTATGTATCCTACTACATTTCCATACTCTACATCACCAACGATGTACATGCTATCCTCTGGACTATCTACCTTGGGATCCTCTTCAAATGAGTACTTCAAAGCTCTTGGATTTAACTTGCACAACTCCTTCCAATCATGGAGATAGTACTTGTCTCCACCATAATGAAGAATAGTCACACCTCTTGGAAGAGAAGAGGATAAAAAATTTCAAGACCTTTTTCTCATATGGTTGAAGAATGGACCATAAAGGTTACATTATTAATTTTAAATATTTCATCAATTGGAATAGGGAAAATGGATTTTCCAAGAGGATCACGCTCTCTCACATATCGCGCAACACATGGTATAGGGAGGTATGCTTGATTTTCTGGGTATGTAACCAAGCACAAGCAGTATAGATGAAATTAGAAATCCATGCTATAACTATTCTATACTAGCTTATGCATTGTACATGGTTGTAAGTAGATACGAGTTTAATTTGCACCATTAGTAGACACAAGGGAGACTAGATAGGCACTTGTTGTACATTCTAATATCCAACAAGGTACAAGGGGAGTAGATGCCAATTTTCATCGAACATAAAAAAGAAGAACAACATGTCTTAAAGCCAATATAAAATGGTAACAAAGGTCTAAATTGGATCTATGGCACCATTAAAGAAGAGAATATCTCTCTTCTCATTAGTATACAGCATTAGTATACAGCATAAATTTTCCCTGAGGCCACTCTATGCTCATCTATATGTGGAGATATGAGAATTGACCTATTATGCCCAGGAGCATGCAAGAAAGTTGGGTGATCCATCAAGCCCATTCTACAATGTCCCCTAGGACATTCTCACATCCCAAGAGCATCAAGAATGGGCCATTTCTTACACTTCTTGTGCATGAAAAGAATGACCCTAGGGCCATTCTTGTTGCCCCATGGCAATTCCAACACAACCTTAAGATTGAAAGAGGATGCAAGAATGGCCCTTAGGTTACTCAAGAATGGCCCTTGGGTCATTCAAGAATGGCCTTGGGATAATTCTTTGACTTGTGGTGCAAGAAACGAATAGCCCACCACGGGCCATTCTTACACTTGTTGTGCATGAAAAGAATAGCCAGAGGACCATTCTTATAGCTAAGGCCATTTACAAGATGCCCAGGGCCACTCTTGCATGTTGTTTGAGGCTTGTAAGGCAAGTAGTGGCTATTTATTGTACCTCAGCGCATGAAAAGAATTGCCCTAGAGCCATTCTTGGATGCCCCATAGCCATCTCAAATATGACATTGAGGCCATTGGGTCATGCAAGAATGGCCATGGGGCCATTTAAGGATTTCCCAAGGCCACTCTTACATGTTCTTTGAGGCCTTTAAGGAAAAACAAGGGCTTTATTTTCCATGCAAAGATGGCCTTAGGGGCCATTCTTAGATGCCCACAAGCATGCAAGAAAGTTGGGTGATCCACCAAGCCCATGCTAGAATGGCCCCAAGCCCATGCTAGAATGGCCCCAAGGCCATTCTTGCATGCACAAGAGAATCAAGAATGGCCCATTCTTACACTTATTATGCATGAAAAGAATGGCCCATTATTACACTTATTATGCATGAAAAGAATGGCTCTAGGGCCATTCTTAGATGCCCCATGACCATTCCAACACAACCTTAAGACCAAAAGAGGATGTAAGAATGGCCTTAGACTTAGAGAATAGCCCTCGGATCATGCAAGAATGGCCCACGGGAAATTCTTGCATGCCCTAGGTCAGAGGGTGATTTTTTAGGCCCTTATATCAAAATAGTGGTCTTAGTTGCCATGAAAGAATGGCCCTAGGGCCATTCTTACACCTATTGTGCAAGAATATTCTTGGGTTCCCACGAGCATGCAAGAAAGTTGGGTGTGTGGCACCAAGGCTGGAATGGCCCCCGGCCATTCTTGCATGCATGTGCTCATGAAGAATGGCCCTAGGGCCATTCTTGGATGGTCCATGGCCATTCCAATACGATCTTGAGGCTCAAAGAGCATGCAAGGCTGGAATGGTCCTGCGGCCATTCCTGGAAGAATACACTACAGCACTGCAAGAATGGCCCTAGGGCCAATCTTAAGGTTGATGTGAATCCTCAGAGATTCTTCTATTTTCTTGTAAGTTTATTTTCCTTGTACAATGCAATGCCATTTCTTTTTAGATTTATAAGTAAGCATAGTGTGGGATTTCAAAGGATGGGAGCTACTTGTTTGTAGGAGAGTGATAGATGTCTACATATAACCAAAAGTGCATAGCTCATTAGATAGTCTTGTGATAAGAAGTGTTTTTGAACTTTGCTATGGGGTTCACCTTTTCTCAGATAAAATCCATTTTAGAGAGGGTGTGAGATTTTGGTGACATGTGAGCTCATATGACATGGAGTAGGTAGGTAAGTGCCTACATGCATGCATAGTTTCTTCTCTAATGAATCTTTAGAGAGTCAATTCTTAATAAAGCTTTAAAAGTTCTCTAATGATTCTTTAGAGAGTCAATTCTAAAATAAAGCTTTACAAGTCTTCTTATGTCAAGAAGCTTCTACCTACAAAATGCACTTTGATGAGGGGTTGTGGAAGGTTCATGGAGAGAGGGAAATGTATTTCCATGTGGTGAGAGAGAAAATCATAGTAGCTTAAAATTATTCAAATATTCTTTCTCAGTGTATGATTTGAGTATGAATAATATTTGATAGGGACAATGAATTTATACGGACAATGTTAGAATGTATGTCCTTGCAAGATGATCAGAATAATATCTCTTCTTTTGCTATGATAAATTGGTTTTATGCATAACAAACTCTAAGTTTCTATTTTGACTTGCACAAGGCTTACAATCAGCTCATGCATCTCCTATACATTATTCTTTTGGTTGTAGGTGGAATCCGAAGGATGATATGCTTGTTGGATTTGATGGGCTCAAATTAGGGAACCATGAGTGCATGACTGCTTGCACGATCAAAATTGGAGAAGGAAAGGAAGGTTATAATGTGATTGTTGATGCATTTGAGACTCGTATCATTGGTGGTTACGCAAGAGTTTTTGTTGCAAATCCATTGCATGAAGCGTTACCATGCTTGGTTATTATGACAGCCCACTGTACTTGCATGTTTTGTACACAGAGACAATGGACTGAAATTTTGAGCTTATGGGATGAAAAGCTTAGGCTATAGTGGGTCCAATTATTGCCTCAGATGGAGATAGCCGTCGAAGAAAGTTGATGCTTGCTGATTATGTTGACAAGAAGGGCATGAGATATGGAATTGGATGGGATGGATGGGTTCTTTCAGACAAAGTGTCAAATGGGGATGCCTCAGGCATGCATGATCAAGACTTTGTACACAATGGAAAGAAGCTAGTCAATGTTCTCGATAAACCAAAGCGTCAATTGGCTCTTGGTGATGTTTGGGTTACTTTGAACCATTTTATCATTGTGTATGATTCTCTTTCAATTGACAAGCACATGCTCAGAGAAGGAGACATTAAACTAGATGATCGGCAAAATTGGGCTGTAGCTCAAAGAATATGTAGCAGACAAGTACAATGGTGTTTGAGAGAGCTTGCAAATAAGGGGTTGCAGAGAAAAGAGCGGTTGAATAGGATAGCACATTTTGAATGCAAGGAAGAGGGTTTGTCGTTTACAAGAGCTCACAAGAAGCAAGATCATGTATGGAGGGAGTTAAATCTCAAAGAGCATGTATGGAGGGAGTTAAATCTCAAAGAGGGTGTGCAGGAAGCCAATCTAGGTGACTATGATTGTGTTTCTACAATGAGATGATCATCAGTGCCTTACAGAGGGGATTACATAGTGCTCAACAGATTTGTGAACGCCTACATATGAAGCCAAAAGGTACACAAGACATGAGATGGTGGTCGCAACCCTGGTTCGATGGTTTTTTTGATGCCTATGCAAATTCAGATTTCCAAGACTCTGATACAGATGAAGAGGCTTCTACAACAGATCAAGAAGTAGATTCAGATATGAGGATGTCTCTAATATCAGTGAGATACGACATGTCATGGATTTTGTTTTGGATGAAAAAGAAGAAGTTAGCCCGATTGTAGAGTTTGAGAACAAGTTAATTTTCAAGTCCACATTGGTAAGTCAATTGAATGGCAATCCCACATTGTCAAAAGATAGGCTGACAAGGGTTCAACAAGGAGTGTACTACTCTAAGGAAGAAAAATGTCATAAAGGGACAAATGAAAATTTGTTTGGCATTGGTTGCGATTGTGCCGTACACTTCCAAGAAGAGAACACCAATGAGAAGATCACGCGATCATGCAAGCCAAGCTCCTCAAAAAGTAAGAAGAAAACAAAAAGCGTATGGTACTTAGGTCGAGTTCAAAAGATGAGAAGAAAGGTTGGTGGTGCATATGTGGAGTACAAGAGAGGGTTCAGCCTCTTTGATAGGCCTTCGAGAGTGGAGGTTCAACTAGGATGGTATCAAAAAGCAAAAGGAACCACATGCTTCACATATGATTTGACTGACCTTGAAATGATAAATATAGAAAGCGTCATTGCTCTAGCAAATCTCACATATGATTGTAACAAGAATAAATTCGAACTTGACGAAAACGATTGGAAGGTTTTCACTGAGTTTGTGATGAAGGACCATTAGGAGCATTTAGCAGGTACATCATGTCTTCTTTACTAAATCCTACTGTGTAAAAGCAAAAGAGTTTGTGTTTTTGAGCTACATTTACAACATATTTCTTGTTTGATGTAACCTATTGGTCGCTTATGGTTTTTTTGCAGGAACATAACTTTTGTTGTTACATGGCTATCCAAACCAAGATTGGAGTTTTTTTATGAGGTTTTGTGCAAACTACAAAGTTGGATTGAATATTAAGTTTTCGATATATGCATCAGCATGTGGATTCTAGCGAAAACTACCTTAAACATGAGAAGTGAAGGTGCTTAAGGCATTCGCTTTATCAATGGTAGAAACACATTTTATATCTATGTTTTGTAGCTACATTCAGTTAATAGGTTGTAGAAAAATGTTTTGTATATACATTTTTTGTATCTATCCTTTCGATCTCATAATTTAGTACGGTAAAAGAGAAAGTAGTGTCGATGAGGTTTATGTCCAAAATCTGAAATGGACTGTAAAAACAGAGTATTTTTGAACCACATTTTTGTGTATCTACCTTATGGAGTTAAATGTATCTTGTCTCACCTACGTTGTTTATGTATCTACCTTTGTGGACTACAAATGAAGTTGGATGTATCGTGTCTCATCTATGTTGTTTATGTATCTCACCTCTGTTTTGGCAATGCTCTCGTAGACATGTATGCCAAGTGCGATCATGTTTCAAAGGTGCGACAAGTGTTCAACCGGCTACCTTCTCTGGATGTTGTCTTGGAGGGCACGGATTGCAGGATATGCACAAGAGGGTCATGCCGAGCAAGCACTTGACTGTTCTAAAGAGATGCAACCTTCCAAATGAAATGACCTTCACATGCATGTTGAAAGCATGAGCCACAATCGGACCAGTTGACAAGCATGTGTATCCAGACATTGTGCCACGATCAAGCAACTGACAAACGAAAACAAATCCATGATGAGATTTCAAGGCACGGGTTGTTGTAGAACGACATTGTGCTCTGCAATCTAGTGGACAGGTATGCCAAATGTAGTGCGCGATTACTATTTGGCAGGCTGCTGTTAGGTAAAATTTTGCAAAAGTGTTTTTGGCTTGTGTACATATGGGATGCAAGGCATGCAAAAAAGATTTGGTCTGTAAATTTCGCATTTTTAAACTAACATTGAATACCATAGCTGCCTTTAGAATCCTATCATTCTTGGAATTCGGGCTTAGGCCAGATTCCTTGAATTCAATGCCAATACCTATGCTAGAGATTTTATTTATATGGGGCAAGAACTCCCGCCCTTCCCTTTCCATAACATATAATGCTGCTTTGTAAGTAGCTGAAGCAGGATTTCCACATTTTAAAGCATTCATGGCAGCTTTGTGGGCTTTCTGAAGTGCCTTGTAAGCTTTTGATTAAATTGGGTCTCCATCAATCAAATACGTTCTTACAACATTTGCACAATAACTATTGTAACTCGCACCAATAGCACAAATAATGACACCCAATGTGTCATAATATAGTGGATCTTCATTGTTGATAGCACTTGGCCTTAGAGCAAATACCCCACCACTTTGAAATACAGGGGGTAGTAGATGTCCACATTGTCAGGCTTCAACTTTACCTTGGCTTTTTCTAGGATCAATCAATGCCTTCTCAATGTCATCTCAAAATCTTTACAAAAGAAATAATTGTATCTAGTATATAAGGATATTTGAAATATCTCTTCAAAAAAAATATATTGACAGTAAGGGATTTATAAAATTTACAAAATTTTACAGAAGGGTGGAGAAAACTACTCAAAAAAGGTTACATAGGGATTTATAAAAGAGGCCTTGAACACACGTGATATAGGGGCTTTACACTAAGTGACCCCCCCCGAAGGTTGAAACCAGCTCCTGCCAGTCCTTGCATTTCTTTGAATCATTAACATTGTTGAATTGAAGCAATAGCTGTTCTTGCAAAACCTTATCCTGCTTCAATAGCATCTCTCTATCAACCATGTCAATCTTTTCCTTGTCTACAACCCCCTTCGAGAGCAAGATGTCCCCTTTCAAAAGCTCTGTTTGAATAAGCTTGATCACATCCTCCTCTAAACCACACAAGCATCTGCAATGAGATGGATTAGGCTCCTTTCCCCCAAGTTCACCATTCTCGATATCTTTTATAATCTTTAGCCAAGTATAGAAGATATCGTCAGGGCATGTAACCATGTGTGCATGATTCGGTGCAAAGTAGGCACCCATTTGTAAGATTCCTCCCCCACCCTCTTTTTGATGTCTAGTATCTTCCCCTGTAATCAATCCCTCTTCAGAATTATAAAGACCTTGTTTCTAACTATTTTAACCTAGAGAGAGAAAATATTCTAGAGAGAGAATATTCAGATTTTGAATATTTTGGATAGAAAAATATCTCTTATAATTCCCCTAAAACAGAAATTCAAAAAGAATTTTCCAATGTGCAATTGGAATTAATTGGAAATGTGTATAAAGGACCTTAGCCTAAGGGTCTAGATTTTCAGAAATTTTTGGATTATGGTCCAATTAAGGTTCCTATGGGCCAATAGCATCAATCCATGTGTAGGGAGGAGATAAATCCAATTTGTAAAAGAAGATACCCAAAAATGAGTAAATGCTCACATAAGATGAAGAGTTGAAAATGTACAAGGTTTATTAGTAAAAAAATATGAGCAATATTAAAAATATGAGATATTTTGGGTATCCAAAAATGAGTAAATGCTCACATAAGATGAAGAGTTGAAAATGTACAAGGTTCATTAGTAAAAAACTATAAGCAATATTAAAAATATGAGATATTTTGGGTATAATGATTCCATTTTGACACATATGTAAGGAAGGGGAGTTCTTTAAAGGAGGTGCATATTTCACATAAGATGAAGAGTTGAAAATGTACAAGGTTTATTAGTAAAAAAACTATGACACATATGTAAGGAAGAGGAGTTCTTTAAAGGAGGTGCATATTTCACATAAGATGAAGAGTTGAAAATGTACAAGGTTTATTACTAAAAAACTATGAGCAATATTAAAAATATGAGATATTTGGGTATAATGATTCCATTTTGACACATATGTAAGGAAGGGGAGTTCTTTAAAGGAGGTGCATATTTCACATGCCTGAATGAGTTTTAAACTCATAAAAATTGAGATATTTCATCTCTCCTCTCTCCTCATTCAAGTCTAGTTCCAAAAAGTTAGCTTAACTGACCTAAAAATGGTCAAAATTTGACCAAACTGATTTGGAAAATTCTAGAATCAGTTTGTTTGGTTAGGAGCTCAATTTTTCCTATAAATAGAAGCCTACCCCTTGTTGAAAAATATATAGTGTTTATGCATCGTTACTCTACTCCACCTAAGCCAAGAACTGTGAATTCATTAATAATTCACTAGTTTTTGGAGCTTCCCTCTTTCTTCAATCCCCATTGGTGGCTCCATCAACATACTTAACCAATTGATTGGTTGGGGGCCTCTACCGTGAACAAAGAATCAAGCAATTTGTAAGGTAATTAGTGAATTTTGATCATTTTCTATAATTTCTCAATATTTCTCTCTTCTCAACCCCTCTCAAGCTTGAGAAGCTTAATTAGAATGGTTTTTGAATGTTATTGAAGTTAATTGATGAATAGTAGTGAAGAGTTACATAATTTGATGAATGCTATTGAAGTTAATTGATTAATGATAGTTAAGAATTACATAAATTTCTATTTATGCTTAATTCAAATGGTTTTTATGAAATTTCTCTCGATAACCAGCCTCTTCTTAGATTAAACACATACCGAATGCTTCCTCTACTAGCATTCTGGCGTAAAACAGTCCTTTACAAGAAAACAGACGTTCTATGCAAGTAAAATTCCCAGTTTGAGATTGGTTCCACAAAACCGTTTTTACTTAATCCACAATTTCATAAGACCCTTGATCTCTCATCAGGGTAATCTACCCATCATTTGACTGACTCTTCAACTAGATTCTTGGTGATTTTGATCAAGGGAAAACTAGTTAATTCAACGGTAGTCTATTATTTGTATTAACAAACTGGAATTGGTCATGAGGTTTTTGCTTCATTCAGATCGAGAGATGGACAAGTAGTTTACTGGCTGTCCCTCTCATAGTCGTGGTCTAACCAAAATCATTCAGTTTAGTTCTAGCTTTGATTCCAAGGATTTTCTTCAGATAAACATTGATTGAACTTCTAATCGTAAGGAAATTCCAACTTTGTGAATTTCATTCCTTCTTAACCATAATAGATTAAGAAATGGTTTTATATGAGAATATCAGATTTTAATGAAAATACTCTTCCATTTAATCTAATTTTGGGTAAATACCAATTTAGTGATTTAACCACATAAAATATCTAAAGATGAAGAATCTACCACTTCATTTATCAATCCTAATTCTCTAGGTGGAGTTAGTGAAAATTCCTCTTTTGTCTCACCAAAAATTAATTCAATTCTTTCTCTACTAAAATACCATAAAATTTCTTCTTTTAACGAAATACAAATATCCATTTTTTTAAATGAAGCTTAAAATTCCTTTTTTTCTCATTTAATGATTGGATTCCAATTGTCATGGGAGTTTCTCTTTTATCATAAAATAAATTTATCTAAAATTCTTCTTTAATTTTAAATAAAAATATCCATTAATTCAATTATACCAAGAATTCCACTTTTACCATTTAAACAATTGAATTCCAAATGCCATGGGAATTCCTCTTTTATCATTTAAATTTTCTCATGCATAAAAATAAATTTATCTAAAATTTCTCTTAAAATTAAATAAAAATATCCATTAATTCCATTATACCAAGAAGTCAACTTTTACCATTTAAATGATTGAATTCCAAATTCCATGGGAATTCCTCTTTTATCATTTAAATTTTCTCAAGAATAAAAATAAATTTATCTAAAATTCTTCTTTAATTTTAAATAAAAATATTTATTATTTTAATATATTAAATTTTCTCTTTTTTCATTTAATTACATGGATCTCCATTATCATGGGAATTCCTCTTTTTGTAAAAAAATAAAATTACCAAAATTTTCTCTTTTCTTCAATTAATTATTTATGCATGGATGTGATGAAAATTGTTCTTTTACCATAGGATGACTAATCCTAGAATATGGTAGGAAGTCCTCTTTTCACATTATACATAAAAATTAGTTATGTATTAATTTTTAAAATTTTTGCCATAGCTCTGTATTGGATTCATTTTAACCACATAGACAGCTTGCTTCTTTTTGAGTCCCTTCAACAATTTAGAAGCTTTGACAAACTGCATAATTGAGGATCTGGAAATTCCAATTCCTTGAACACTTGATTACATTGTGACAGTGAATGTCAGCCTGATTCTTATGGAGCCAATCCATTCCAAGGATTTTGTCATAGATTGCCAAAGGTAGGACTCTGAACTGGCAGTCTCTTATATTCTCATCTAGATTAAACTAAACACGGTCTATTTGATGGTGTGTGAAAAGAATCTTCCCGCTGGCCAATTCTGCTTGCATAGGTTTCCCTGTTTTCTGATCTAGGACTTACTTATGCAAACATCCTGGGGAAATAAAAGAATGTGTACTGCCTGAATCAATCAAAAGCTTAAAGTGCTTACCCTTGTACTCTGTTGGAGTCTGAAGGACTGAGAACTGATGATTCTGCTTGATGTTCAATGGTTGCATAAATCTGTCCTCTTTCTTCCTCCACTACATCAGTTATTGTGGCTCTGGCTGCTGCTATCTGAGGTGGAACTCTCTCTCTCTGGCTTCCCAAATTCTGGGAGGGGGATCTGCGAGACTACTCTGCATTGAGGCTGCAAGAGGCTGAGCTGGCATTCTTATAGGGTTACCCTAATTTTGGCGAGAAGGACCTTGATTAGATTGATACGAAGGAGTCGCGGGTCTTGGCATTCTAGGACCTTGGCTTCCTATAATATATCTTCCATCATGTTTCAATAAAGGGCTGGAAGGGTGCAAAAAACGCCCCTCCGTGTGCAATGACCATTTTCGCACCCTTCTGGACCACATGGGTTTTAATTATAACATGGTTTTTAATTGTAAGATGTATCATCGCGAAGGGCATGGGGTGGGAAAATGATGTGTATGGGGCCTCGTACAGACCATTTTTGTGATGGCCACAGGGGTGCAAAAGTGCTCTGTATAGGGGGGTTCGTACATGCCATTTTCCCACCCCTTTAGCTCTCCTTTTTTTTTTAAATTTTTTTTCCTAAATTTTGAAGGTTTTTATGAATATTAACACTCAAATCCCTCAAAATCGGTCGTAGATCAAAATTTCCATTAGGATGGAAATGTCATGGAATTAAGATGCTCTATATGCAACCCAATACATTATGATATTGGTCTCCTTAAATGCTCTTTTCCCAAAGTGAAGAATGCAAGGGCAGGAAGATGATGTAAATACAAGACATAATTGATTTTAAACCTTCAAAATCAGAATGCATGTAATCTTTTATTTCCTTTGTTAAATTAAGGTAAATTAGAGATCAAAAGGGATGGCCTCATACATCTTCATGTGGTTCTCAATATCTTTTTGCATGCTCACTGATTACTAAACAAAAGTTATTTTTTAAAAAGTTTTTGTAGTTTTTTTTCCTACATTAGGGGAAGGTTGAGGTCTATAGGGGCCCTTTAAGTTGCCATATTATGATTTTAATGACTTTTTGTTAAAACGTTAAGTTTCTTTGACTTTAGATACCTTCTTGTTCTTCAAATGGCTAGAAGTTTGAATTTCAAAGTTTCCCGCCACCAAAATTGAATTTAAAATCGAGCGAGCAAAACTATATCATGTGACATATCTATGGAAAGAGCTCGACGAGTAGATTCTGGATCTGTAATCTCCGACAAATTTTGAGCTCATATGTAGAAGTTATGGACGTGCAAAATTTCAAAAACTTTCGCTCCCACTTTTTGGAAATGAAAAGTACAAAAAGGAATCTTCTAGAGAATCTTTTGACCACCTTTAATCACCCAACATTTTTATATACATGGCATCACATGATTGGCTCTTTTCCTTAATAACCTTTTAATCACATGGCATCTTAAAGGGCCCCTATAGACCTCAACCTTCCCCTAATGATTTTTGAACGTTTATTTCAGTCCATGTCGTCAAGGGAAAACACGTTTATTTCACTTGAAAACCAACTATAATTAAATGGCAAATATTTTCACATTACAAATCAAACAGATGTACTTAAAAAGCATCATTCTGCATTGTATTGATATAAAAAGTTATATATGGGATTTGGGAATACTTTTTACAAGTGAGGTTTGGCGCTTCTTAGCTATGGGGAGCTCACCGGTTCGAATGGTAGTGGAAATTTCTTGAGGTGATTCATGGCCAAGCGACTTGCAAATCCCTAATTGGGCAAGAACCTTGCCTCTATATTCACTCCCAAAAGTGTTCATGACTAACGACTTTCTAACTAGGATTACAAAACTGACCGACTCGCTAATAGTGGGCCACGCAGAGTTGCTTTAAGAAGGTCTTTAAATGCAAAAAGGGGGAAGCTGGCACAAAGTCATTGGGTGGGAGGTGTCGTATGTAGTGGGCAAGAACTGGATATGGACCTACAGTAGATCGTGTTCCCCCACCTCACATAGCAAAATTGTCCATCTCTTGCTTATCATCTTCATCTGCATCATCCTTTCTTTCCAAGTCAATGTTGGACTTGGATTTGTCGATATTACGTGTTTGAGATGGTGTCCAAGGCACAATTGCGTGGGATACACTTTGTTGCATCGCTTAGGAACTCCTCCTCGATGACGTTTGCCTCCAGAGCAATCACCACTATCTCCTCCACAAAGTCTCCGCCCGCGAGTGGGAGGAAGTTCTCCTCCGTGTTTCCAGTGAGGGAGTCGTCAAATAGGAACTCCACTTCACCTTGAGCATGCTCAAGCACTCATCCATGGCGGAGGCCACATGACTTTTGAATATCATGCAAAAAAATGAAAAGCTCCCCCCTACCACAACCGGACATGAGTCAATCTCTATCTCAGGAAGGGGGGCAGAGTCATCTTCATCTTCAATGGCAGTGCCGCTTCCATTGGCCTCAAACCGGGGTGGATTTTTTGCGAGTGCTAGCGCACCTTGTGGGAATTGTTTTGCGATGACGAGGCTTTCATTGACACCTGTGGCGCTGCACTTTGAGGCTCTTCTTTGTCTTGGATGAATCCGCCAAGGCGCAATTGTGGCATTTCGACCTCCTCTCCTTCTAAAAGGAAGAAAACAAAGAAAGACAGCCATGATATGAAGCGATGGCCAATGGCATCTCTGTTGAGCTTGCGTACTTCTTCCTTGTCAAGCTCTAAGAAGTGTCTAGATTTCATAGCCATTGCTTCAAATCTTCTGAGCCACTTTTGGAATGGCCTATCGTTGTGGTTGATGTACTCTAGGAGGTTGGAGGGCACCCACAATCTATCATCCGTGGGCCAAAGAGACAAAGTACGACTTAATGTGGGTGTCCATGTAAGATAATGTGGGTGTCTATGTAAGATAATGTGTCCACAAATAATTTTTCATGGAGGTGGAGTCTGGAGATCCAATCAATCTCACGAGTGAACATTGCGTGCAAGTGTGTGGCCTCTGGAAACTTGCTCTCATGGAGGAAGTCCATGAAGTGTTCATAGGCAGCCATGTGCTCTGAAGCTAGAGAGTGGAGGTGGCTTGTGTTGTTGAGACTAAGTGAAAAATGACACATAAGGCCTTCAAAGTACTATTTATACAAGTTAGTGACCATTTCACACTGGACCAAAAAAAAATTGTTGATTTTTTAAAAGACGAAACCACCAGACAACATATTTTGAATACCAAAGTATCTCAAAAAATATTTTTTTATACAAAACTCCAGTGGAGGGATATTACAAATTTGTTCTAGTGGATACTCATAGCTTAGATTCTTTGAAATAAGGTGACATTATCTGGCCCCCAATTTGAGGACACCTTGGTGTTTGCTTCCATCCTCCTTCCAACCTATCCAAACACCAAACACAATAAGTGACTCTAGAAGGGGTGAGCAAATACAGAGGTTTAAATGTCAAACAATCCTTACCTTCCTACCCTGCACATTGAAGCAAGCATTATTGATTCCCTCAAATCCCAAAATACATAGGTGATCATGGACGTTCAAAAGGCTCCAATGCTTACTTTCTTGGACAATCTCTACCCCCACATTAGGTAGGCCTATAGAGAGATATAGGCTCTACAACCTCCTCTTGAGCTTGTAAGGGTATCCATGCACCCTTCTTTCTCATCCACCGCTCGTAATAGAAATGAGAACACAAAGTGGTACGAGCTCGCAAGAATTGAAAGGAGACAATGGAATGCACTACATTGCACCTAAAATTCTCTCCTTTGTGCTCCCCCTCCACAATGTTCCACCCTTGGCCAAGAAAATTGACAATCTCTTCATAACCTACCACCTTGCACATGTACATTGTTGGCGTTCGTGTACAAGTAATGTCCCAAAACATGTGGGCAAACACATGCACTGGGCATGCCCAGCTAACCGATCTTGAGGCCTTTGAAAGAAGAAGTTGGCCATCTTTTCTTTAAGAGCAACAATAGTGCAAACATGAGGCATTGGCCATTCAGTAAAGAGGAAGGAGAGGGTACCTCTTCAAGCTTACCAAACCCGTTGACTTATGTCGGGAATATATATTTGTTGGTGGTGTAGAAGAAAATCTTCGACTAGCAATGTCAAAAGGGGCACTGTCAAAGAATGCACCATCCCCAATGTGCGCGTGTACGACATAGAATGTTCCTGTTAGGCTCCTTATGGGCTACTCATATTGGAAATATCTAGAAATGAGAAAACTGTCAAATAAAGTTGAAAAGAACAATTCAAATACCATGTACACTAACATACCAAAGTGAAAGCATTTAATTGCAAGGGAAACGAGAACTATGACAATGTGAGCTCAAAGAAATTTTTGATGTCGAGTACACATGTTACACTATGGACACCAATCCATCATGCCTTGTTTCTTGACTCCCCTTCCAATGGTGCTCAACCACATCTCGAACTCGATGCGATAGAGTGACACTAGGTTGCAAATACACCCAACCTCCCTTTTTTTGAAATTGTGTTTCAACCCAAGCACCGTGTTCATCCCTGGTATTGTGGATGAGAAGAGCCCCAACCTCATCCCTTGGCCTTGTCCTCGACAAAGATGCACTACCATCCATAGTGTGTTCTGCAAGAAAGGTTTTAGGGGGAGTGGGAGAGAAATAAGGAAGGTTGCACAGTACAGATTAGAGGTTGTTAGGGAGAGGGAGGTAGATGTGGGTGTGAGGAGACTTGAATGTGTGCACACGCACATGATAGAGATAGGGAATGTTGAAAATCTGAGCACAGTAGAGAGAAAGAAGGGATAGAGAGAGAGAGAGAGAGAGAGAGAGAGAGAGAGAGAGAATGAGCTATGGAGGTTTAGGGTGAAGAGGATGATGTTGGAGAGAAGAATAATGTGTAGGGAGAGAAATCTGAGGTGAAAAAATAAGTTTTTTAATATAATATGGTTTGGGTTGGGTTTTGAGAGGGAAAAATGCACTTTTTAAAAAAAATCTAAATTTTTAGGGTTTTTTGACCCACGAGAATGATGGGGCTGAAATTGGTGGATCCCTCTACTTTTTTGAAGCTTACCCCTTGCTTTATGGCACCCTCTTACTTTTTGCACTCCACCTCCCTAATTTATGAAGGCCACTCTCTACTTTTTAAACCCCACAAATATAATAATGAGGGAGACTAGTTGCCCCGTACTTTTGGAGGAGACCAAATGTGCACACTCCTCTCTTTCTATTGGTCCACTGCTAATGAAGGTCATTAGCAAAGGGCCCAAAAGATGTCCAAAGGTTTCCTAATGATGTGCTTTCAAGAAACTGTGCTTTTAAGACATTTTTGAGCCTTCATGCATTTTGGGAGGGAATCTTTTTAGATAACCCTCATCAGTTACCTATTTTCCTCGCCACACCGATAGTGTTTAAGGTGAAAGAAAAAACCACTCGTTTGGTGGACACTCATGTGTCATAACATCCATCCCAGTCTGAGTCAAAAAAATCATGTACCTGTGATTTATCCCCCTTGAGATAAAATAACCCAAAGTTTCCTAAAATAGTTACGTTTTCTCTTTTTCTTTAGCTTGTCACCTTCCTTATCCGTAGGCTACAATAGTTGCATTTGCCTTTTTTCTTTAGCTTGTCACCTTCCTTGTGTGTAGGCTTTCCTGATGACTCTGATTTCGACTTGTAACACTACCCTAAGGAAAGGATTCACCTTTGCCTCTTTGTTGGCTGGCAACAAAAGCCCGATCTTCTGTATGCAAGACATATTTTTTTTTCTTGGATTTCTCTTCTTGAAAGAGCACAAAAACTAACTCCTCAAACTTTAAGGCATTTGGATTCCTTTACATCATGAGGCAACGGATTTAAGATAGTATGTACTAATTAAATATCAGGATATACTTCATCAACACTAGAGAATTGCTTCTTAAAATCCTTGATTTTTGTAAGGAAACTATCCATGGAATCTCCCTCATCAATATGCTGTGACTCTAATTTCTTGTGTACATAAGCAACAAGTGCTTCATTACATACCTGGTGCAATGACGTAAGTGCCTCCTTACCATTTTTATAAGTCCTACATGACCGAATGTGAGGAATGTGAGGAATGATACTCCTCTTGACTGACAAAGGAAGTAATGGTAAGTGCCTCCTTACCATTTTTATAAGTCCTACATGACCGAATGTGAGAAATGATACTCCTCTTGACTGACAAAGGAAGTAATGCATATGCCTGGGCATCTTTTCCACATCGCACTTTATTTGTTCCTGTTGCATAGGAGGTATGCCATCCTATGGCAATGCACCATGTGAAATTGATTCCGTGTCTGCAAATGTGCCTTCTACATCATGTTCATAAGAGAAACTAGGACGTTTCTCAATACCAACCACAACATTCCATAACCCTTTGACTACCGATACATGCCATATCATACAAGACCATAATGGGTAGTTGGTCCTGTCAAGCTTATCCTCAGTAGGATAACATCCGAAATACATCAATGTCTTCCATTTCTGATAATACCCATGCAAGTAATCATACAAATTGCAAGTGTTAAGTGTTAATTTGATGCAACCAAGGTGGCTACTAAGAAGGCCACTGACAATGGAGACTTGCAAGGTGTATAAAAGAAATGCAGAGTAAAGTGAGTGAAAATTTTACTTGTAAGATGTAGAGATCCATGTCACTAAAGTGTAGGTCATAAACAAGATCTAGCGTGGTGAGTGCTTGTTAATGCTTTCTCGTGTATCTGCACACGCGTTTGTAGTAGATTTGACAATACTACTCCAAAATCCAATGAAGAACAGTGCAAATCCCCGCTCGAAGATGTCTGCATCCAAGAGCTTAAAAGCCCTTGGATACCCTAGGTATGTACATGTGTCAACATCATTTGGGTTCTTAAAATCTCTAGGAAACCACATTCTACACTCCTTGAAAGTGTAAAAATCAATGCAAATACGAAATTAGTTAATGATGCAAGCAATAATATTTTATTAGAAAGAGTCATAGTAGGGACTGCCCACCCATCTCGCATGCTCTCCACCCCTACTAGGCTGTTTGGGTTAATCATTGGAATCTACTCCTTTGTGACCACTTTCTTGAAGGCAGGTCTCTCGTGGCCTAGCTAGAGATGGCACACCAACGATCCCTTTGTTTAGCATCTCCTTTTTACACCCCTCACATGGTCCTTCAATCTTCCACCCCATCACCCTAGGAGCCATTGCTTGGGATGAGAGAACAATACAAATGTGGAGGAGATGTGCATCACATCCTCTTTTGTATGCCTTTACTAGTCTCTATAGTAGCTATGAAATTTCAACCTTTGATCACAACACTTTATTCTTGCCGAGCATGCCTTGTTCTTGGCTCTTGGAGATACTGCATGAGATGGTTTCAAGAATCTATTTGACCACACTTTTAGCATAAAGGAGAGAGAACAAGCCTCTTATTTCTTAGCAATGGAGAGGCCAAGCCATATGCTTTTTATACATCGACTTGCCTTAACATTGATGGAATAACATTAATTAATGGAAGAGTCATGCTGGCACGAGGGTGGCTAAAGTGGTCGAAGATAGATCACAAGCTCTTAGATTTATTTTATTAAATTCGTAGTGGAGACCACAAAAGCCTTGTTTTTTTTTTTGGGGTTCTCTGGTTAGGGGATGCACATATACATTAACTATGATTAACTATGGACATTATTCATATTTATAAGGTCATTTAACAGTAGTAGGGAATTGCACCCATTTATATGTGCCTCTTGGGAGAACAGCCAATTATTTCCCACACGTGTTTGTAACTCTCTCTCTCAGCAGTTTGT
Organism: Cibotium barometz; assembly: GCF_041138505.1. Lineage (NCBI taxonomy): Eukaryota > Viridiplantae > Streptophyta > Polypodiopsida > Cyatheales > Cibotiaceae > Cibotium > Cibotium barometz. The sequence continues at coordinate 19,483,660 of NC_141052.1, forward strand.
GTGTAATCTTGATGTTAGAAATTTGCTGCTAACACTTGGCGATCCTGCAGGTGCCCATAAAGCTTGCAAGAAGGCTATGCATAGAGATTGCAAGCTTATGATAGGTTTTATGCATAGATATTAAATTAATCCTATATATAAGCTTACAAGAACCCTAAACTAACCCTAAACCATAAAACAGGGATACAATAATACATAGAAAAAAGCATAAACAAGAAAAATCGAAAGAGGATCTACCTCTTTTTTACGAAGCTGAAGGAAAGGATTGGTGAAAGATTGGTGAGGTGAAAGAGATGCAAAACAAAATATTAAACAAAATAATTAGTAAATTAAACACAAGAATAAGAACTAATACAAAACCCTAAAATCTCTATGCATGCATTAGGAGATCTATGCATACATAGAAAGCTCTCAACATGCATAGAGAGCCAAAAAAACACAAAACCCTAAACGTCCTAATTCTTAAATTAAAAAGTAAAAGCAAGAACATATTAGGAGAAGGAGAAGAGTAGAAAAGAAGAAAGAAGGAGAAAAGAGGAGAGAGGAAAAAAGAGGAGAGGGAGAGAAAGAGACCTTCTCTGCAACGCTGTCTGCGAAAAAATCAGAAAATACGCTCTCGGCTGTAAAAAACTTACGAGCGTCGGTATATGCTACGGAATATGCGTCGGAATATACGTCGGTATATGCTACGGAATATGCGTCGGTATATGCTTCGGAATAAGCGTCGGTATACGCGTCGGTAAATGAAAATTTGAAAATACCCCGCCCGACTTGTCTCCTCCAACATTACGACGGGCATACCGACGTTCGACATTTGCGTCGGTATTTTAGCGTTGGTATGCCCTCAAGCTCTTGTAGTGTCTCCTATAAATAGAACATGAGTCCTTTGAAAAAAATAGAAGAATTTTACTATACTAGAGTTATGCTGAAATAATGCTAATTTCTATTATTCTCTAAAATTCTCTCCAAATTGAAGAAATTGGAGCTTCCCTCTTTCTTCAATCCCCATTGGTGGCTCCATCAACATACTTAACCAATTGATTGGTTGGGGGCCTCTTCCATGAACAAAGAATCAAGCAATTTGTAAGGTAATTAGTGAATTTTTGATCATTTTCTATAATTTCTCAATGCTTCTCTCTTCTCAACCCCTCTCAAGCTTGAGAAGCTTAATTGGAATGGTCTTTGAATGCTATTCAAGTTAATTGATGAATGGTAGTGAAGAGTTACATAATTTGATGAATGCTATTGAAGTTAATTAATTAATGTTAATAAAGAATTACATAAATTTTTATTTATGCTTAATTCTAATGGTTTTTATGTAATTTCTCTCTCACTCAAGAGATGGTCATACTCATGACCCATTCTCAATCCAAATGAATCTTTTCATAAAGCTTTTCCTTAATCCAAGATTAATCTATGCTTGAGGTCAAATTAATGGCTTTTTTCTATGCTTTTAGTTTATGTATTTCATGAATATTGATGATTCAACCCATTATTGGGTTAATGATCCAATTAGGGATCATTCTAATCATTTCCTTAATGATAAGCTTTATCCTTCAAAATAAATTGAGATTTATCAGTCATAGTAGCGGAGTTATGGCAAAATTTTTATAAAAATTACACATAAAATAATTTTATTCAAAGCATGAAAAGAGAACTTCCTACCATATTCTAGGAATTTTCATCCTAGATAAATGGAAAGAATTTTATTGTGATCATGGAGAAATTGACTTTTATGTTATGCATAATTATTGATTATTTTATTATAAAAGTGTTACTTTTATCATATTTGGATTTCATGCATTGAGGTATGCATAAAAGAATTATTATTTTAATATAAAAGTGTAACTTTTATCATATTTGGATTTCATGCATAGAGGTATGCATAAAAGTTGATTATTTTATTATAAAAGTGTGACTTTTATCATATTTGGATTTCATGCATAGAGGTATGCATAAAAATTGATTATTTTATTATAAAAGTGTGACTTTTATCATATTTAGATTTCATGCATAGAGGTATGCATAAAAGTTGATTATTTTATTATAAAAGTGTGACTTTCATCATATTTGGATTTCATGCATAGAGGTATGCATAAAAGTTGATTATTTTATTATAAAAGTGTGACTTTCATCATATTTGGATTTCATGCATAGAGGTATGCATGAAAGTTGATTATTTTATTATAAAAGTGTGACTTTTATCATATTTGGATTTCATGCATAGAGGTATGCATGAAAGTTGATTATTTTATTATAAAAGTGTGACTTTTATTATATTTGGATTTCATGCATATAGAGGTATGCATAAAAGTTGATTATTTTATTATAAAAGTGTGACTTTTATCATATTTGGATTTCATGCATAGAGGTATGCATGAAAGTTGATTATTTTATTATAAAAGTGTGACTTTTATCATATTTGGATCTCATGTATAGAGGTATGCATGAAAATTGATTATTTTATTATAAAAGTGTGACTTTTATCATATTTGGATTTCATGCATAGAGGTATGCATAAAAGTTGATTATTTTATTATAAAAGTGTGACTTTTATCATATTTGGATTTCATGCATAGAGATATGCATAAAAGTTGATTATTTTATTATAAAAGTGTGACTTTTATCATATTTGGATTTCATGCATAGAGGTATGCATAAAAGTTGATTATTTTATTTTAAAAGTGTTACTTTTATCATATTGGATTTCATGTATAGAGGTATGCATAAAAGATATTCTTTTAATAGTAAAAGTGTGATTTTCATCATAAATGGATTTTATGCATAACTTAGATGCATAAGAGAAATTCCTTTATTCTAAAAGTGTAATTCCTACCAAATTGAATTTATGCATAAGAAGATGCATAAAAGATTGATTTTTAAATTCAAAGTGTCATTCTCATCTAAATTGAATTTATGTATAGGAAGATGCATAAAAGAATGGAATTTCAATTCAAAAGTGTTATTCTCATCCAAATTGAATTTATGCATAGGAAGATGCATAAAAGATGGATTTTTAATTCAAAAGTGTCAATTCTCATCTAAATTGAGTTTATGCATAGGAAGATGCATAAGAGATGGAATTTTAATTCAAAAGTGTCATTTTCATTTAAAATGAATTTATGCATAGGAAGATGCATAAAAGATTGATTTTTAAATGAGATGTGATAATATGTGATAAGATGCGTATGGGAAGTGATAATATGTGATAAGATGCGTATGGGAAGTGATAGGATGTGAGAAGAGGTGTATGAGATGTGATAAGATGCGTATGGGAAGTGATAGGATGTGATAAGAGGTGTATGAGATGTGAAAAGATGTGATAAGATGTGTATGAGATGTGATAGGATATGATAAGAGGTGTATGAGATGTGATAGAATGTGTTAAGATGAGTTAGGATGTGTTAAGATGTGTATGGGACGAGGTAGAGAGTGTATCTGACGGGATAAGATGTATATGGGATGTGTTAGAGTGAGAATGGATGTAGTATGGATGTAGATACGGATGTATGTATGTATGTGGATGTGGATGTATGAATGAGGATGTGAAAATGGATGTATGTATGTAGATGTGGATGTATGGATGTGAATGTGAATGAAGATGTGGATGTGGATGTGGATGTATGGATGTAGATTCGGATGTAGATGTATGTATGTGAATGTGGATGTATGAATGAGGATGTGAAAATAGATGTATGCATGTAGATGCGTACGTATGAATGTGAAATTGGATGTATGTATAATGTGGATGTATGAATGAGGATGTGAAAATAGATGTATGCATGTAGATGCGTATGTATGAATGTGAAATTGGATGTATGATGTGGACGTACGAACATGGATATGTATGTAGAATAATGAATGTAAATGTGCATGTGAAATAATGTGTAGTCTATATGAGTGAATGGATGAGAATGAGTACACATTGAATGGAATAGGGAATAAGTAATGTGGTCCGAGAGTGGATAATGTAGAAAGACGAGAGTGGATAATGTGGTCCGAGAGTGGATAATGTAGAAAGACGAGAGTGGATAATGTGGTCCGAGAGTGGATAATGTAGAAAGACGAGAGTTCGTTATAGAAACTATATTTTGTGACTGTTTGCAAATAACTGTTTTATGTCAAGAATGCTGGGGAAGCATTTTGACCGTCTTGAGGATTAAGGTCATGAAGACCGAACTGATAAAGTTGCAACTGCTGACGGAGAGTCAATGGAGGACGTCTCGCGTAGCAAGGTCGATCGAGGTCTTGACCAGCCTCGGTTCGATTTAAATGGTGAGCTTCCGGTACGGTGGATGAGGGACCAAGGAAGCGGCCTATGAGTGAAGCGCTAGGTCACCTGCGAAGGATCCTAGAGGGTGCTGACCATACGGTGCTCGGGCTCTGGGTCGCCGAAGATACCCACACGTGCGTCGTGGAAGATATTGGAACAAGGAGTAAGAGTTTTTTCTGAAACCGGGCATGGATCTGGTTGATTGACCTTGCTGGTCCTCAACGGATGAGTCCATGGCTCTTTTATATGGATCTGTGGGTTGATCTTGCTGATCTTCCACGGAGATTCCATTCTATTATATGAATATATTGCCGGTTACTATGAGCTAGGAACTATGGAAAAGGCCCCTGAGTGAACAGGTGGTGAGCGTTTTGGTTGCCAATGATGCCATAAGTACACCGATGAATGAATGACGGGAAATAAGGATTCATCCAGAGACTTTGAGGATTGTCATCAGTGACATAATGGTTTCATTAAAGGATTGTTTGAAAGTTAATTGATGCTGAGAAAAAGGCAATTTCATATTGGGTGTGTAAGTGGTGTGACTAGTTTAAACGCTGCCCAGGATCGACAGAGACAATATACAGATAAGAAGAGGACAATCAGAGAATTCAAAGAAGCAGTTATAGTCTTCATTTGAATACAGACCAAAAGAATTTCTTTATCTCTAGGGGAGTATAAGTAGTTATCCCCCAGATATTGTGGACCAAAGAAAGTAGGTGACTTAGCCTACGAACTTCTTTTATCTCTTCATCTCAAAGTTCTTAATGCCTTCTATAGAAAAATGTGCCAAACCCAAATCATGGAAAGACGATAAAACTTCAGTGGCAAGATACCGTTGGCTTCTAAGTTACGCTAGCTCCTTTCTTTATATAAGTCATAACTTTTACTTGTCGCTCACAGTAATCTTACTTCCATCGATCCCCTTCTTTTTAATCTCCTTCATGGCTTGGCAACAGGAATCAGTTTTATCCATGATGATTTCTCACCTTCAAGACGCAAGCGAGTCTGTGAAGAAGGATTTTATAGAACAGTATGAGCGCTCACTTTTTCCTCACTTGGGAACTTCTGTAGCTCAGACCAAATGGCGGACCTATTAAGATATAACTAGGGTAACACCCTGGGGTCAGCAACACTTTCGTAATAACAATGTCCGCTTGGCCATGGTTATTGAAGCCTTGGGTTTGGGTCCCCGATACTATTCCGTCATGAGATCAAGACATCTTGGGTTTTCTGAGCGGGTCTTCTTACTGGCGTGTTTTCTTCCTCATCAGAAGAAATGTCTTTACCCCGTTTTTGGCTTGCCTCTCAGAGGTCCTTTTGTTAGATCACCTCATACCACTGAGATAGGTGCGGCAATAACCAACAGAATTATTCCCATAGATGAGTTACCTTATACGTGCGCAGCTTGTGAGTGCTGCTTTTTGTGACCATATGATGGACGGGCTTATGGAAGTGTAAAGAGTTCTTCTATCTTTACTGTATATGTTCCAAAAATGAATAAAGTTAAATCTTTCTCTAAGTCTCATGTTCGTGCATCTCGCGAAATTATCCCAAGTTTGCGAGATGAGGACATCTCGCGTTTTTCAAGTGGGAGAGAATGTAAGATTCCTCCCCAGCCTCTCAAAATGTCCAGCATATTCCCCTGTAATCAATTCCCTCTTCAGAAATATAAAAGATCTTGTCTCTGCCTATTTTGACATAGAGAGAGAAAATATTCTAGAGAGAGAATATTCAGATTTTGAATATTTTTAGATAGAAAAATTTCTCATATTATTAAAATTAATTCCCCCGAAACAGAAATTCAAAAAGAACTTTCCAATGTGCAATTGGAATTTATTGGAAATGGGTATAAGGACCTTAGCCTAAGGGTCTAGATTTTCAGAAATTTTTGGATTATGGTCCAATTAAGGTTCCTATGGGCCAATAGCATCAATCCATGTGTAGGGAGGAGATAAATCCAATTTGTAAAAGAAGATACCCAAAAATGAGTAAATGCTCACATAAGATGAAGAGTTGACTATGTACAAGGTTTATTAGTAAGAAACTATGAGTAATATAAAAAATATGAGATATTTTGGGTATCCAAAAATGAGTAAATTCTCACATAAGATGAAGAGTTGAAAATGTACAAGGTTTATTAGTAAAAAACTATGAGCAATATTAAAAATATGAGATATTTTGGATATAATAATTCCATTTTGACACATATGTAAGGAAGGGGAGTCCATTAAAGGAGGTGCATATTTCACATGCTTGAATGAGTTTTAAACTCAAAAATAATGTGATATTTTTATCTCTCCTCTCTCTTGAATCAAACCAAATCAAAATGGAACCAAACCGAATAAAAAAGGAACCAAACTAGATCCAAATCTAGTCCAAATTCAACCAAACTGAATTTGAAAAATTCTAGAATTCAGTTAGCTTTGGTTAGAGCTTCCCTCTCCTATAAATAGAACATGAGTACTTTGAAAAAAATAGAAGAATTTTACTATACTAGAGTTATGCTAAAATAATGCTAATTTCTACTATTCTCTAAAATTCTCTCCAAATTAAAGAAATTGGAGCTTCCCTCTTTCTTCGATCCCCATTGGTGGCTCCATCAACATACTTAACCAATTGATTGGTTGGGGGCCTCTTCCGTGAACAAAGAATCAAGCAATTTGTAAGGTAATTAGTGAATTTTTGATCATTTTCTATAATTTCTCAATGCTTCTCTCTTCTCAACCCCTTTCAAGCTTAATTGGAATGGTCTTTGAATGCTATTGAAGTTAATTGATGAATGGTAGTGAAGAGTTACATAATTTGATGAATGCTATTGAAGTTAATTGATTAATGTTAGTAAAGAATTATATAAATTTTCATTTATGCTTAATTCTAATGGTTTTTATGTAATTTCTCTCTCTCACTCAAGAGATGGTCATACTCATGACCCATTCTCAATCCAAATGAAGCTTTTCATAAAGCTTTTCCTTAATCCAAGATTAATCTATGCTTGAGGTCAAATTAATGGCTTTTTTCTATGCTTTTAGTTTATGTATTTCATGAATATTGATGATTCAACCCATTATTGGGTTAATGATCCAATTAGGGATCATTCTAATCATTTGCTTAATGATAAGCTTTATCCTTCAAAATAAATTGAGATTTATCAGTCATAGTAGCGGAGCTATGGCAAAATTTTTATAAAAATTACACATAAAATAATTTTATTCAAAGCATGAAAAGAGAACTTCCTACCATATTCTAGGAATTATCATCCTAGATAAATTGAAAGAATTTTATTGTAATCATGGAGAAATTGACTTTTATGTTATGCATAATTATTGATTATTTTATTATAAAAGTGTTACTTTTATCATATTTGGATTTCATGCATAGAGGTATGCATAAAAGAATTATTATTTTAATATAAAAGTGTGACTTTGATCATATTTGGATTTTATGCATAGAGGTATGCATAAAAGTTGATTATTTTATTATAAAAGTGTGACTTTTATCATATTTGGATTTCATGCAGAGAGGTTTGCATAAAAGTTGATTATTTTATTATAAAAGTGTGACTTTTATCATATTTGGATTTCATGCATAGAGGTATGCATAAAAGTTGATTATTTTATTATAAAAGTGTGACTTTTATCATATTTGGATTTCATGCTTAGAGGTATGCATAAAAGTTTATTATTTTATTATAAAAGTGTGACTTTTATCATATTTAGATTTCATGCATAGAGGTATGCATGAAAGTTGATTATTTTATTATAAAAGTGTGACTTTTATCATATTTGGATTTCATGCATAGAGGTATGCATGAAAGTTGATTATTTTATTATAAAAGTATGACTTTTATCATATTTGGATTTCATGCATAGAGGTATGCATGAAAGTTGATTATTTTATTATAAAAGTATGACTTTTATCATATTTGGATTTCATGCATAGAGGTATGCATAAAAGTTGATTATTTTATTATAAAAGTGTGACTTTTATCATACTTGGATTTCATGCATAGAGGTATGCATGAAAGTTGATTATTTTATTATAAAAGAGTGACTTTTATCATATTTGGATTTCATGCATAGAGGTATGCATGAAAGTTGATTATTTTATTATAAAAGTGTGACTTTTATCATATTTGGATTTCATGCATAGAGGTATGCATGAAAGTTGATTATTTTATTATAAAAGTGTGACTTTTATGCATAGAGGTATGCATAAAAGTTGATTATTTTATTATAAAAGTGTGACTTTTATCATATTTGGATTTCGTGCATAAAGGTATGCATAAAAGTTGATTATTTTATTATAAAAGTGTGACTTTTATCATATTTGGATTTCATGCATAGAGGTATGCATAAAAGTTGATTATTTTATTATAAAAGTGTGACTTTTATCATACTTGGATTTCATGCATAGAGGTATGCATGAAAGTTGATTATTTTATTATAAAAGAGTGACTTTTATCATATTTGGATTTCATGCATAGAGGTATGTATGAAAGTTGATTATTTTATTATAAAAGTGTGACTTTTATCATATTTGGATTTCATGCATAGAGGTATGCATAAAAGTTGATTATTTTATTATAAAAGTGTGACTTTTATGCATAGAGGTATGCATAAAAGTTGATTATTTTATTATAAAAGTGTGACTTTTATCATATTTGGATTTCATGCATAAAGGTATGCATAAAAGTTGATTATTTTATTATAAAAGTGTAACTTTTATCATATTTGGATTTCATGCATAGAGGTATGCATAAAAGTTGATTATTTTATTGTAAAAGTGTTACTTTTATCATATTGGATTTGATGTATAGAGGTATGCATAAAAGATATTCTTTTAATACTAAAAGTGTGATTTTCATCATAAATGGATTTGATGCATAACTTAGATGCATAAGAGAAATTCCTTTATTCTAAAAGTGTAATTCCTACCAAATTGGATTTATGCATAAGAAGATGCATAAAAGATTGATTTTTAAATTCAAAGTGTCATTATTATCTAAATTGAATTTATGCATAGGAAGATGCATAAAAGAATGGAATTTCAATTCAAAAGTGTTATTCTCATCCAAATTGAATTTATGCATAGGAAGATGCATAAAAGATAGATTTTTAATTCAAAAGTGTCAATTCTCATCTAAATTGAGTTTATGCATAGGAAGATGCATAAGAGATGGAATTTTAATTCAAAAGTGTCATTTTCATTTAAAATGAATTTATGCATAGGAAGATGCATAAAAGATTGATTTTTAAATGAGATGTGATAATATGTGATAAGATGCGTATGGGAAGTGATAGGATGTGAGAAGAGGTGTATGAGATGTGATAAGATGTGATAAGATGCGTATGGGAAGTGATAGGATGTGATAAGAGGTGTATGAGATGTGAAAAGATGTGATAAGATGTGTATGAGATGTGATAGGATATGATAAGAGGTGTATGAGATGTGATAGAATGTGTTAAGATGAGTTAGGATGTGTTAAGATGTGTATGGGACAAGGTAGAGAGTGTATCTGACGGGATAAGATGTATATGGGATGTGTTAGGGCGAGAATGGATGTAGTATGGATGTATGTATGTATGTGGATGTGGATGTATGAATGAGGATGTGAAAATGGATGTATGTATGTAGATGTGGATGTATGGATGTGAATGTGAATGAAGATGTGGATGTGGATGTATGGATGTAGATGTATGTGAATGTGGATGTATGGATGTGAATGTGAATGAAGATGTGGATGTGGATGTATGGATGTAGATTCGGATGTAGATGTATGTGAATGTGGATGTAGATTCGGATGTAGATGTATGTATGTGAATGTGGATGTATGAATGAGGATGTGAAAATAGATGTATGCATGTAGATGCGTATGTATGAATGTGAAATTGGATGTATGTATAATGTGGATGTATGAATGAGGATGTGAAAATAGATGTATGCATGTAGATGCATATGTATGAATGTGAAATTGGATGTATGATGTGGACGTACGAACATGGATATGTATGTAGAATAATGAATGTGAATGTGTATGTGAAATAATGTGTAGTCTATATGAGTGAATGGATGAGAATGAGTACACATTGAATGGAATAGGGAATAAGTAATGTGGTCCGAGAGTGGATAATGTGGAAAGACGAGAGTTCGTTATAGAAACTGTATTTTGTGACTGTTTGTAAATGACTGTTTTATGTCAAGAATGCTGGGGAAGCATTTTGACTTAAGGTCATGAAGACCGAACTGATAAAGTTGCAACTGCTGACGGAGAGTCAATGGAGGACGTCTCACGTAGCAAGGTAGATCGAGGTCTTGACCAAGGAAGCGGCCTATGAGTGAAGCGCTAGGTCACTTGCGAAGGATCCTAGAGGGTGCTGACCATACGGTGCTCGGGCTCTGGGTCGCCGAAGATACCCACACGTGCATCGTGGAAGATATTGGAACAAGGAGTAAGAGTTGTTTTCTGAAATCGGGCATGGATCTGGTTGATTGACCTTGCCGGTCCTCAACGGATGAGTCCATGGCTCTTTTATATGGATCTGTGGGTTGATCTTGCTGATCTTCCACGAAGATTCCATTCTATTATATGAATATATTGCCGGTTACTATGAGCTAGGAACTATGGAAAAGGCCCCTGATGAGTGAACAGGTGGTGAGCGTTCTGGTTGCCAATGATGCCATAAGTACACCGATGAATGAATGACGGGAAATAAGGATTCATCCAGAGACTTTGAGGATTGTCATCAGTGACATAATGGTTTCATTAAAGGATTGTTTGAAAGTTAATTGATGGTGAGAAAAAGGCAATTTCATATTGGGTGTGTAAGTGGTGTGACTAGTTTTATGTTTATATGAACTTTCGGCTAGGGGGCCTAGGAACTCTTTTTCCTGGTACCCGGGACAAAACCTAACCAAATTCCTAATTGGATCCCATCACTACAGTGGTTGGGAGGTTGGCTAACCCATGGGACTGGATGGGGTTAGGCTGGACTGATGGATCCGTAAATCGAGATTTAATTTCTATTACTACGATAGATGAAGTAAATCCCAGATAGTAATTGTTCTATGGATAGGAATCACAACGGCTGTGCCTCTTGATGGGGAAAGAAGCGTTGATCCCAATGATCCAAGTGCAAGTTTCTTCCTTGATCTGATCAAGTACCGTTAGAGGTGCAGTCCGATCAGTTTGATCAGTAATGATCTTGAGTACGTTAGAGTAAAGAGTTATCCTGGTGGAATCACCCGTGCTTTCCAGATAAGGGAATTTTTTCCGGGTTCGATTTTAGAAAAACCGACGGATTAGTCTCTTGTCCGGATATCCGTGTGGTGGGCGAGGCCCCGAGTGTGAGACCTTGACCCGCGCAAGATGTGTTACTTCCGCTGCTAGCACCCTGAATCCGTTGCGCGGTGGGAACAGGGATCTTACAAATCTCAAGCATGTTAAAAAATGTTACATCCTCTTGTAATACTCTTTACCTTCTAGGAGAGCTTGCTATGGGTCCTTGGGTGCCACAAGATAAAAATTCCTATAGACCTAGCATCAAGACAATATTAAGGAGTTTGGGAGATTCCCAATTCTTACTTTGTAAAGATTCACAAATGGGGATCATGGCGAATCCCATCAATCTTTTATCAAATCCCTCTTATGTGATATATCGTTAGAAAGCTCTTGACAGGTAGGCTCTAAATATACAATCTCCAACAAATTTGGAGTTGATGTGCTTGGGATACTCTAATAAGTAGATTCGAAAGTGCCATCATTTGGAATTCCCAAAGTATGGGGATTTTCCCTAACTTCCTAATATGGTCTTCATGGGAGCTCACATGTGGTAAGGTATTGTGTAAGATTCCTCCCCCAGGCCCTCATGATGTCCAGTATCTTCCCCTGTAATCAATTTCCTCTTCAGAAATCTAAAAGATCTTGTTTCTATCAGCTTTGGCCTAGAGAGAAAATCTTCTAGAGAGTGCTTATTCAGATTTTAAATATTTTTGGATAGAAAAATGCCTCATCTTATTAAAATAAGTTCCCCTGAAACAGAAGTTCAAAAAGATTTTCAGAAGGTGCATTAGAAATTAAGTATAATCTGTTCAAGAGGCATTATCCTGGGGGTGAAGATTTTTTTGAAATTTTAAATTAAGGTTCCTATGGACCAATAAGATTCATCTAAATGTAGGGAGGAGATAAATGAAGAAATAACATGCTTGAATGAGTTTTAAACTCCCAAATAATGAGATATTTTTATCTCTCCTCTCTCCTGTTTCAACTAGATCTAAAAAGTGAGCAAAACTAACCTAAAAATGGTCAAAAATTGACCAAACTGATCTGGAAAATTCTAGAATCAATTTGTAAGAAAGCATTATGGGCCCAAGGCTATGGACAACTAGTAAGTAGGTGTGAACTCTTGGGTGGAGTATAAATACCAATGTAAATGGGATTATGGCTCATTCATGATAATGTTATCTATTCCAAGAATCAATGGTGAGCTTCTCCCGTGAGATGCTAAGTGGTGACTCCTTCATGAGCCACTCCCTTGGTGAGGGACTAACCCACCCCTATTACTTTCTTTCATTGGTATCAGAGCATGGCTTTTGATCCATGATTTTTAATTTTTCTTTTCTTCTTCTCATTTCGTGAAATTTCTGCTTCATTTGATTCATGGGGGAAGGGGATATGGCTAAGGTAGAGTTTGTGGTTCAAATCTGAGCACATGGACCTATTTTTTTTGAATGAGTGGACCAAATTGGGAAAAATTTCTAATCTTGATTAGCAGTTGTTAATCAAAAACATTTTTTTGTTTGGGAGCTTTCTTGCAAACCCTAGCCATGGAATCTCAACATGAGCAAAGGGCATTGAGTCTCTCATGTATCTAGCAATGTTTTATGAAGTATTTCACCTATTTTCCATGAGCAATGGGGCTCCCAATGTGGCTGAAAATCACTACCAAAGCTGCCCACGTTTTTCACCAAAGTGACCCTAATCTTCATCTCCTTCAACAAATTCAAGCATTAAGGCTTCCCGGGTGACATTGGTGAGTTTCTCCATCACTTCCTTACAATTTTGAAGCATTCTTTCAAGCTACGGAGTGAATTAGGGTTTTATTACACATAAAATCCTAATTTTCAGAAATTGGACTTTAATCATGGCCATTCATGCTGCTCTTTATGCATTATGAATGCTTGAATGCTACACATAGCCATTCAATGCTATGCCTTGCATATTGGCATAAGTGAGCATAGCTTTTGGCACATTTGGGGGATTGAATAAAATGCTTTGGGTTGGAAGCCCACTTTTTGGTGACACCGTTTTCCATTGCCCGTTGCACGTTTTTGGAGTTCTAGTACTCAAAACGACCGGCTCGTCGTCCTCTTCGAGACGAGCTATAGGTCTTGAGGTGCAGGATTCAGCAAGTGCTCTCTGTTTTCACTTTTGTACTGGATTTTCTAGTCCCGAGCGGGAACTCGCGCCCAGAACGCGACCCGAGATCACCGCTTCGTGACACTTGGATGTTGTTGATGTATGTGGAAATGTATTGACATTGCCATGAGTGGATGTGATGAAGGAAGCACTATGAACCATGTATTATGATATGAATGAGCATGAGTCATGCTATAAATCAATTGTAAGTCAACTCTACTCATTCATTTGAGCTTGTAACCACATTCCACTCACGATTGTACCCCACTTTATTCCTAGAATCTAGAATGAAGTAAGGGTACCTTGGCATTTGGAGGAGAGGCCAAGGGGAGAATGTCTTGAATCTTCCTTGCCGTTAGTGTCGGGTAATGCGGTAAGGAAGAGGATTAGGTACTTGGTGGTAAAGAAATGGCCTCAACCTTCACCTTGGATTGGTGAAGGGGTGAGAAGTGCTTGGCCGGGAGATCGGCAAGCATCGACGCGCTTCATCGACCACTTCATTCGACTTGAGCAAACAAGCAAATCCTCTACATCGACTTCTTATGCAAAAGGACAAAATTGATGCCATAAGGTCACATGCTCAGATGGAAAAATGATTGAGGATTGATTTGCTTACAGTGGTCAAATGCATAAGGATTTTAATACTTGATTGAGATGCTTTGATTTGATTGAGATTTGGTGCAAAAAGAGGGGAGACTATGGCAAAATTTTTGCAAAATTTGCCTACTTGCAGCCAGGACAAATCCTTGAATTTCTAGGGTTTTTCAAAAGCTTTTCAAATTTGTCCTGAAAGCCCTTCAATCTACCCGAAAACCTCTTTCAAACAAGCTAAAGATCACTCAAATCGGATAAGAATTGAGCGGTTAACATCAAGAGTTGACTTTCAGCCGGTACAATTGACTAGTCAAAGGTTGTTGACTTTTTCAGATCTGTTTTTGGGGATTCTTATTCATCTCGTCGAGAGCTTCACGTTGATATAAAGATCACCCAAATCGGATACCGTTTGAATAGAGAAAAAAAAAATCAAGTAAGTGGTCTTTGCAAGGAGGGATCAATTACGCGCATGGAAATGACTAGAGGAGGTCAAAACAAGGGAGCCCGAAATGAAAATGATCAAAGACAACCGGAAGCAATGATGGCAATGAGTTCATCAACGAGGAATGAAGAAAGTTCAACCATAAAAGCACCATCTCCAGATGAATCTCAGCCAGTGGAAATGCCTCAATCTTTGGGAACTACTCCGCTAACAGTGGACATGATGTTAATGGCTATGGAGAGTATGTTTCAAAGGATTGAAAATAACCAAACAAATCGGCAACAACAATTTGGTGAACACCTCATGGAACGGTTTGACAAGCGACACCACTACCTGGATAACGTGATGCAAAGAGGGTTAAAAGACTTGGAGAAAGCCATTAGTGAATTGGCTCCTCTCAAGCTCAACCAAGAAGACGATATGAATAGAATGGATGGTGTACATTATAATGCCAAACATGATGGAAAGCCTTCTATGCCAGAAGAGAACAAAGTAAGACAAATGATGCCACCTCAAATGATGCCACATTCTTCTTACATGGACAAGGGCAAGAGACCTATGGGTGATGCTTCTTATGAGAGATCAAATGCCAGTATTCCAAGAACTTCATCCTTTATGCAAGATGCAAGAAGAGGGTATGAATAGAAGGGATTTAAAGATGCAGGTGATTGGCAATTGGAAGATGAGCAAATGCATAGACACTTGGGTGAAGGAAGAGGATTTGATGATCCAAGAGCACGGCAGAGGGGTTCAAGAATGCATGGTAATTTTGACAATGCTGTGAAGGACAAAATCATATTTAATAAGTTCAAAGGAGAATCAAATTCTATCGAAGACTTTGAAGAGTGGGCAAACAAGATGGATCTCTACTTCGAAATCAGCCCAAGGAGAGAGATTGCCAAAGTCTACTTCGCCTCACTTCATCTTGAAGGTTTTGCTCACACTTGGTGGAGGAGGAAGCAATCTCATGGTTATGTCATCACTACTTGGGAAGAATTCAAGAATGACATGGCAGAAGAGTTTACTTCTCGCATGCAAAGGGACAATCACATTGTGGAATGGGACAAGCTAGAGCAAATCACTACCGTGAAGGAATATTCTCACAAGTTTCTAAAGCTTCTATTATACTTGGATGACTTTGATGAGCATTATCTTGTTGTCAAGTATATAAGGGGCTTGAAAGCTCCTATTGGTGGTGATGTCAAGTCTCATGAACCCGCCACTTTGAAGAAGGCAATGATGCTTGTAGAAATTCATGAAGAGAATTGGAGTTGTCCAAGAACTACTCTTGCAAAGTTGATGTTTTGGTGATTGAGTTGGGACCCATTGACATAGTACTTGGATGTGATTGGCTGTCCACTTTGAACTCTTTTACCATGAACTTACAGAAAAGTTTCATGAGTTTTGTGCATCATGGAGGGGTTATTACATTGAATGGAATGCAAGGGTCCAAGCTCTTCATGATCAATGCTACTCAAATGAAGAAAGAGTTCAAGAAAGAGGGCTATGTTTATGTACTACAGCTTTGCAAAGAGGAAGATAATAGCAAAAAGGATTGCATCGAAAATGTGGACATGGTTAAGCTACTCAAGGATTATGAAGATGTGTTTACCATGCCAAAATCAATGCCGCCAAAGAGGAGTGTTGATCATGCTATTGATTTGGAACCAAATGCCAAACCAATCAACAAGCCTCCCTATCGTTTGTCAAAGGTTGAAAAGGAAGAGGTGGCAAAGCAAGTCAAAGAACTCATTGACATGGGATGGGTTGAACCAAGTCAATCTCCTTTTGCTTCTCCGGTGCTACTTGTGAAGAAAAGGATGGTACTTTCCGCATGTGCATTGATTACCGTGATTTGAATAAGATCACCATCAAAAATCGATTTCCAATACCAAGGGTGGATGATCTTTTGGATGAGTTGAAGGGTGCCACATGCTTTTAAAAGATTGATTTGCGTTCCGGATACCATCAAATAAGGATGAAAAGTGGTGATGAGTTCAAAACAGCATTTCGTACAGAAAGGGGTCTTTACCAATTCATGGTTATGCCGTTTGGATTATGCAATGCACCGGCAACTTTTCAAGCATTGATGAACAAAGTGCTTCAACCTTTCCTCTACAAGTTTGTATTGGTCTTTTTCGACGACATACTTATCTATAGCAAAGATGAGGAAGTGCATTTGAAGCACGTGAAAGAGGTTTTGGAGGTCTTGAGGCAAAACAAGTTGTATGTTAAGGAGACAAAATGTACCTTCATGGCACATGAGGTGGAATATTTGGGTCACATTGTGAGCAAGGATGGCATTTGTGTGGATCCAAAGAAAGTGGAATGTATTAGGAATTGGCCGATTCCTTCAAACACTACTCAATTGAGGGGATTTTTGGGGTTATCTTCATTCTATAGGTGCTTTATTGCCCACTATGTAGAAATTGCAGCCCCAATGTGACGGACAAATTGAAGAAGGAAACCTTCTTTTGGGATGCCATTGCCAACAAAAGCTTTGAAGACATGAAGAAGATGCTCACATCAGCACCTATTTTGATATGTCCAGACTTCACCAAACCTTTCACAATAAGAGCGGCGGATGCAAGTGGAAGAGGGATTGGTGCGGTACTTTACCAAGACCATGGAGTCATTGCTTATGAAAGTAGAAAGCTGAATGACAAAAAAAGAGAACTCCATGTGTATGAGCAAGAGATGATTGCTATACTCCATGCTATCAAGAAATGGCACCATTACTTATATGGGAGTCATTTTTATGTGAGAAGTGATCATAGGGTGCTGAAGTATTTCCTCACACAACCCAATTTGTCTCCTAAGAAAAGAAGGTGGGTAGCAACACTACAAAACTATGATTTTGAAATCACATACACAAAGGGCAAAGAAAATGTGGTTGCCGATTCCTTGTCTCGTATGTGGGCCTGCTCATTGTATGCTATTTCTGAGGTGCATAAAGATTGGCCATGAAGATACAAGAAGAGTACTTGTTTGATAAAGAAACCTCACAAATAGTGCAGAAATTACAGCAAGGTGTATGTGAAGAGTTACCCCATTATGAGCTGAAAAATGGTCTCCTCTACTACAAAGGAAAAGTCTACTTGGTTCCTACTTCATCGTTTATTAAGAAGATCATGGAAGAGATGCATCGTACTCCTATGGCTGGTCATTTGGGTGTCTACAAAACCTTTGATGCAATAAGGAAAAGTTTCTTTTGGAAGGGGATGTGGAAGAGCATTCATGCTTTTAAGTGGGTGCCGGTCATGTCAATTGAACAAGGATCCTACACATAAACCGGGAGGTTTGCTTCAGCCATTGCCCATTCCCGAAGGCAAATGGAGTCATATATCAATGGATTTCATTACTAACCTTCGGCACACAAAGAAAGGGTGGGACAGCTTGTATGTTGTGGTGGATAGATTGACCAAAGTGGCCCATTTCATTCCTTCCAAGGTCACATATTCAGCCCAAAATGTTGCCAAGCAATTTGTTGATGGGGTTTTCAAGTTGCATGGTATGCCGTCACAAATTGTGAGTGATCGCGATGTCAAATTCATGAGCACTTTTTGGAGAACATTGTTTGAATATATGGGAACCAAGCTTACTCCAAGCACCGCCTATCATGCCGAAACCGATGGTCAAACAGAAAGAGTAAACAAATGGGTGGAAACATATCTACGCCACTATTGTCATGATACTCAAAGCACATGGGATGATTGGTTACCTTTGGCTGAGTTTGCTTACAACTCAACATATCATGTGAGCATTGGCATGTCACCCTTTGAGGCTTTATATGGTTACAAGGTCAATTTGCCTATGTTGGTGGGTACATATGAGACTTCTAACCATAATGCCAAGGAGGAAGCTGAAAGGATGCAAGCTTTGTTGCAACAATGCAAAAGTAATTTGAAGGTTGCACAAGAGAAAATGAGACAATATGCCAATGTTCATCGAAGACCATTGGAATTCAAAGTGGGAGATTGGGTTCTTTTGAGAATACCAAAGTCAAGATATGCGTCTTTGAAGGGAAGCACCAACACCAAGCTAGCTCATCGCTATTATGGTCCTTATCAAGTGATACGAAGAGTTGGGGAGGTTGCATATCAACTCTTACTTCCATCTACAACAAAGATTCATGATGTGTTTCATGTCTCTCAATTGAAAGGATATGTGGGTATGATCGATCAAATGGTTGATGAGTTGTCTCCAATGAATGAAGAGGGAATGATTGAAGGTACAAGGAAAAAGGTACTTCGCACTCGTACCTTGGTGGAGTATCTTGTTCAATGGAAAGGTTTACCTAAGGAAGAAGCTTCATGGCAACCTATTTCAGCATTGGAGGGATATGAAGCATTGATAGAGCAATATGGGTTGGTGTAAATTCAGCCACATGGAACATTCTTCTTCGAATTTGGGGTATTCATTTGATGTTTCGAGGACGAAACCATTGGGGAAGGGATGGTTTGTAAGAAAGCATTATGGGCCCAAGGCCATGGACAACTAGTAAGAAGATGTGAACTCTTGGGTGGAGTATAAATACCAATGTAAATGGGATTATGGCTCATTCATGATAATGTTATCTATTCCAAGAATCAATGGTGAGCTTCTCCCGTGAGATGCTAAGTGGTGACTCCTTCATGAGCCACTCCCTTTGGTGAGGGACTAACCCACCCCTGTTACTTTCTTTCACAATTTGCTTGGTTAGAGGCTCACTTTTTCCTATAAATAGAAGCCCTCCCCTTTGTTGAAACATAATAGTGTTTTATGCACTGTTAGTCTGCTCCTCCTAAGCCAATAACTGTGAATTTATTCATAATTCACTAGTTTTTGACATTTTCCTCTTCCAAAGATTGGTGGCCACTCTTGTTACAAACAAGAGTTGAACCCTCAACCCATCAAGCCAAAGGAAAGCTCCAAGAAATTATGTAAGTAGAGATTCTTGTAATTTTCTTTATTGATTCTATGTTTTTCTAATGTTTATGATTGTTTGAAGTGATAAATGGATGTTATGCCTTGATCGAAAGGCTTTTCCCCTCTCTCTCTTCTTAGAATCAACCCTTCTTTATCCTAGTTAAGTGAAAATTGTTGGAATTAACCTTTTATAATGTTTTCTCTTTTATAAGTGAAATTTGATTAGTATAGATTATTTTAAATCAATTAGAGTTAATTTTTAAGACAAAATTAAGTAGGAAAAATTAAAAAATGGTGAGCCATACAAAGGAGGTTATGTCAAAATTTTTGGAAATAAGAATTATCTTTTATTATGCTAAAAGAGTAATTCCTATCAATTCTATACTCTAAAAGTGTCGTTTTCCTGCATAGAAGATGCATATTGATTATTATTATTTTTATGCATAAAGGAATAATTTTCTTTTATTATGAAAGTGTTACTTTCATCAAAATAGATTTTCATGCATAAAGGAATAATTTTCTTTTATTATGAAAGTGTTACTTTCATCAAAATAGATTTTCATGCATAAAGGAATAATTTTCTTTTATTATGAAAGTGTTACTTTCATCAAAATATTTTTTTAGGCATAAAACATTATTTCTATCATATTTGATTTTTATGCATAAAAGTATGCATAAAAGATTATTTTTATTATAAAAGTGTTACTATTATCATACTTGATTTTTATGCATAAAAGTATGCATAAAAGATTATTTTTTTATTATAAAAAAGTTACTTTTATCATATTTGATTTTTATGCATAAAAGTATGCATAAAAGATTATTTTTTTAATTATAAAAGTGTTACTTTTACATATTTGATTTTCATGCATAGAAGAATGCATAAAAGATTATTTTTTTGTTATAAAAGTGTTACTTTTATCATATTTGATTTTTATGCATAAAAGTATGCATAAAAGATTATTATTTTTTATTATAGAAGTGTTACTTTTATCATATTTGATTTTTATGCATAAAAGTATGCATAAAAGATTATTATTTTTTATTATAGAAGTGTTACTTTTATCATATTTGATTTTCATGCATAAAAGTATGCACAAAAGATTATTTTTTTATTATAAAAGTGTTACTTTTATCATAAATGATTTTATTCTTTGTAAGAAAGCATTATGGGCCCAAGGCCATGGACAACTAGTAAGTAGGTGTGAACTCTTGGGTGGAGTATAAATACCAATGTAAATGGGATTATGGTCATTCATGATAATGTTATCTGTTCCAAGAATCAATGGTGAGCTTCTCCCGTGAGATGCTAAGTGATGACTCCTTCATGAGCCACCCCTGTTACTTTCTTTCATTGGTATCAGAGCATGGCTTTTAATCCATGATTTTTAATTTTTCTTTTCTTCTTCTCATTTCGTGAAATTTTTGCTTCATTTGATTCATGGGGGAAGGGGATATGGCTAAGGTAGAGTTTGTGGTTCAAATCTGAGCACATGGACCTAATTTTTTTTGAATGAGTGGACCAAATTGGGAAAAATTCACTAATCTTGATTAGCAATTGTTAATCAAAAACGTTTTTCTGTTTTGGAGCTTTCTTGCAAACCCTAGCCATGGAATCTCAACATGAGCAAAGGGCATTGAGTCTCCAAGTCAATTGGGAGTGAAAGCAACTTTTCAAGCACACCAAAGAGCACCAGAAGAGGGGCGGCCAACTGCAGCAGCCCACCTCAGAAAACACCATTTTTCAAGCTCACAAAGAGCTTGGCTTACTAAGCCAAGCTCCCCATTGAAGCTTGGGTATGTTCTCTCATGTATGTAGCAATGTTTTATGAAGTATTTCACCTATTTTCCATGAGCAATGGGGCTCCCAATGTGGCTGAAAATCACTACCAAAGCTGCCCACGTTTTTCACCAAAGTGACCCTAATCTTCATCTCCTTCAACAAATTCAAGCATTAAGGCTTCCCGGGTGACATTGGTGAGTTGCTCCATCACTTCCTTACAATTTTGAAGCATTCTTTCAAGCTATGGAGTGAATTAGGGTTTTATTACACATAAAACCCTAATTTTCAGAAATTGGACTTTAATCATGGCCATTCATGCTCTTCTTTATGCATTATGAATGCTTGAATGCTACACATAGCCATTCAATGCTATGTCTTGCATATTGGCATAAGTGAGCATAGCTTTTGGCACATTTGGGGGATTGAATACATACTTCACATGATTTGGATGTTGTTGATGTATGTGGAAATGTATTGACATTGCCATGAGTGGATGTGATGAAGGAAGCACTATGAACCATGTATTATGATATGAATGAGCATGAGTCATGCTATAAATCAATTGTAAGTCAACTCTACTCATTCATTTGAGCTTGTAACCACATTCCACTCACGATTGTACCCCACTTTATTCCTAGAATCTAGAATGAAGTAAGGGTACCTTGGCATTTGGAGGAGAGGCCAAGGGGAGAATGTCTTGAATCTTCCTTGCCGTTAGTGCCGTGTAACGCGGTAAGGAAGAGGATTAGGTACTTGGTGGTAAAGAAATGGCCTCAACCTTCACCTTGGGATGTAAACTTGGTGAAGGGGTGAGAAGTGCTTGGCCGGGAGATCGGCAAGCATCGACGCGCTTCATCGACCACTTCATTCGACTTGAGCAAACAAGCAAATCCTCTACATCGAAGACTTCTTATGCAAAAGGACAAAATTGATGCCATAAGGTCACATGCTTAGATGGAAAAATGATTGAGGATTGATTTGCTTACAGTGGTCAAATGCATAAGGATTTTAATACTTGATTGAGATGCTTTGATTTGATTGAGATTTGGTGCAAAAAGAGGGGAGACTATGGCAAAATTTTTACAAAATTTGCCTACTTGCAGCCAGGACAAAATTTACCTACTTGCAGCCAGGACAAATCCTTGAATTTCTAGGGTTTTTCAAAAGCTTTTCAAATTTGTCTTGAAAGCCCTTCAATCTACCCAAAAACCTCTTTCAAACAAGCTAAAGATCACTCAAATCGGAGTAGTATTGAGAGCGGTCAAAGTCAAGAGTTGACTTTCAGCTAGAATAGTTGACTGGTCAAAAGCTGTTGACTTTTTCAAATCTGTTTTTGGGGATCCTTACTCGTCTCGTCAAGAGCTTCGCATCGATATAAAGATCACCCAAATCGGATAAGAATTGAACGGTTAATATCAAGAGTTGACTTCAACCGATATAGTTGACTGGTCAAAGGCTGTTGACTTTTTCAAATCTCTTTTTGGGGATTCTTATTTGTCTCGTCGAGAGCTTTGCGTTGATATAAAGATCACCCAAATCGGATACCGTTTGAATAGAGAAAAAAAAATCAAGTAAGTGGTCTTTGCAAAAGGAGGGATCAATTACGTGCATGGAAATGACTAGAGGAGGTCAAAACAAGGGAGCCCGTAATGAAAATGATCAAAGACAACCGAAAGCAATGATGGCAACGAGTTCATCAATGAGGAATGAAGAAAGTTCAACCATAAAAGCACCATCTCCAGATGAATCTCAGCCCCAGTGGAAATGCCTCAATCTTTGGGAACTACTCCGCTAACAGTGGACATGATGTTAATGGCTATGGAGAGTATGTTTCAACGGATTAAAAATAACCAAACAAATCGGCAACAACAATTTGGTGAAAACCTCATGGAACGGTTCGACAAGCGACACCACTACCTGGATGACGTGATGCAAAGAGCGTTAAAAGACTTGGAGAAAGCCATTAGTGAATTGGCTCCTCTCAAGCTCAACCAAGAAGCCGATATGAATGCAATGGATGGTGTACATTATGATGCCAAACATGATGGAAAGCCTTCTATGCGAGAAGAGAACAAAGTAAGACAAATGATGCCACCTCAAATGATGCCACATTCTTCTTACATGGACAAGGGCAAGAGACCTATGGGTGATGCTTCTTATGAGAGATCAAATGCCAGTATTCCAAGAACTTCATCCTTTATGCAAGATGCAAGAAGAGGGTATGAACAGAAGGGATTTAAAGATGCAGGTGATTGGCAATTGGAAGATGAGCAAATGCATAGACACTTGGGTGAAGGAAGAGGATTTGATGATCCAAGAGCACGGCAGAGGGGTTCAAGAATGCATGGTGATTTTGACAATGCTGTGTGAAGGACAAAATCATATTTAATAAGTTCAAAGGAGAATCAAATTCTATCGAAGACTTTGAAGAGTGGGCAAACAAGATGGATCTCTACTTCGAAATCAGCCCAAGGAGCGAGATTGCCAAAGTCTACTTCGCCTCACTTCATCTTGAAGGTTTTGCTCACACTTGGTGGAGGAGGAAGCAATCTCATGGTTATGTCATCACTACTTGGGAAGAATTCAAGAATGACATGGCAGAAGAGTTTACTTCTCGCATGCAAAGGGACAATCACATTGTGGAATGGGACAAGCTAGAGCAAATCACTACCGTGAAGGAATATTCTCACAAGTTTCTAAAGCTTCTATTATACTTGGATGACTTTGATGAGCATTATCTTGTTGTCAAGTATATAAGGGGCTTGAAAGCTCCTATTGGTGGTGATGTCAAGTCTCATGAACCCGCCACTTTGAAGAAGGCAATGATGCTTGCAGAAATTCATGAAGAGAAGTACTTGACAAAGTGGGCTAGCAAAGGGAATATCAAAGGGGAAGTGATCACAAGGACTGAAATGGGTTCTCATGCAAACACAAGACCTAATCTTCCAAAATTTCCTACCGTGTATGGTAGAGGGTCTAATAGACTTCCATTTAAACCACCATTTATGTCCAACAACAAAGCTACATACAATGAGTCCAAGCCAGCAAATGGGGGTTCAAAAAGCAAGGTTATCAAGGAGGACCGTTTCCATGAAATGAGGCTCAAAGGTCTATGTTTCAAATGTGGAGAAAAATGGAACAAGGATCACTTCAAAGTATGCAAATCCAAGGATATTTCCATAAGCTACATTATCACTGAGGACAATGCTAATCATGAGGAGGAGGAATTCCTTGAATGCAATGATGCCTTAGGATGGGGAGATCCTCATGAGGGTGGAGGTTCTCATGATGATGGTTTTGATGAAGAAAATCCCGAGTTTCCTTTTGATCCGGGTGGGAACCTAAGTTTGCTCATCATGACAAAATGGATGATGGGATACCTCTATGCGTGTGGAATGAAAACAATAGTGCACATACTACCTTGTGTACAATCTCTCATGATGCTTATGCGGGAAGTAAGGGTGCCAACACATTGAGATTGAAGATCAAGGTGAATGGGAGAACAGCATATGCACTCATTGATACTGGAAGCACGCATAGTTTTGTCAATAAAAGGTCTTTGAACACTCTCAAAATGCAACCAACTTCTTTACCAAACAAGCACATGGTGCAAGTGGCCAATGGTGATTCAATGGGTTGCAATATAAAGTGTCAAAGTACAAAATTGGAGTTGTCCAAGAACTACTCTTGCAAAGTTGATCTTTTGGTGATTGAGTTGGGACCAATTGACATAGTACTTGGATGTGATTGGCTGTCCACTTTGAACTCTTTTACCATGAACTTACAGAAAAGTTTCATGAGTTTTGTGCATCATGGAGGGGTTATTACATTGAATGGAATGCAAGGGTCCAAGCTCTTCATGATCAATGCTACTCAAATGAAGAAAGAGTTCAAGAAAGAGGGCTATGTTTATGTACTACAGCTTTGCAAAGAGGAAGATAATAGCAAAAAGGATTGCATCGAAAATGTGGACATGGTTAAGCTACTCAAGGATTATGAAGATGTGTTTACCATGCCAAAATCAATGCCGCCAAAGAGGAGTGTTGATCACGCTATTGATTTGGAACCAAATGCCAAACCAATCAACAAGCCTCCCTATCGTTTGTCAAAGGTTAAAAAGGAAGAGGTGGCAAAGCAAGTCAAAGAACTCATTGACATGGGATGGGTTGAACCAAGTCAATCTCCTTTTGCTTCTTCGGTGCTACTTGTGAAGAAAAAGGATGGTACTTTCCGCATGTGCATTGATTACCGTGATTTGAATAAGATCACCATCAAAAATCGATTTCCAATACCAAGGGTGGATGATCTTTTGGATGAGTTGAAGGGTGCCACATGCTTTTCAAAGATTGATTTGCGTTCCGGATACCATCAAATAAGGATGAAAAGTGGTGATGAGTTCAAAACAGCATTTCGTATGGAAAGGGGTCTTTACCAATTCATGGTTATGCCGTTTGGATTATTGAATGCACCGGTAACTTTTCAAGCATTGATGAACAAAGTGCTTCAACCTTTCCTCTACAAGTTTGTATTGGTCTTTTTCGACGACATACTTATCTATAGCAAAGATGAGGAAGTGCATTTGAAGCACGTGAAAGAGGTTTTGGAGGTCTTGAGGCAAAACAAGTTGTATGTTAAGGAGACAAAATGTACCTTCATGGCACATGAGGTGGAATATTTGGGTCACATTGTGAGCAAGGATGGCATTTGTGTGGATCCAAAGAAAGTGGAATGTATTAGGAATTGGCCGATTCCTTCAAACACTACTCAATTGAGGGGATTTTTGGGGTTATCTTCATTCTATAGGTGCTTTATTGCCCACTATGCAGAAATTGCAGCCCCAATGACGGACAAATTGAAGAAGGAAACCTTCTTTTGGGATGCCATTGCCAACAAAAGCTTTGAAGACATGAAGAAGATGCTCACATCAGCACCTATTTTGATATGTCCAGACTTCACCAAACCTTTCACAATAAGGGCGGCGGATGCAAGTGGAAGAGGGATTGGTGCGGTACTTTACCAAGACCATGGAGTCATTGCTTATGAAAGTAGAAAGCTGAATGACAAAGAAAGAGAACTCCATGTGTATGAGCAAGAGATGATTGCTATACTCCATGCTATCAAGAAATGGCACCATTACTTATATGGGAGTCATTTTTATGTGAGAAGTGATCATAGGGTGCTGAAGTATTTCCTCACACAACCCAATTTATCTCCTAAGCAAAGAAGGTGGGTAGCAACACTACAAAACTATGATTTTGAAATCACATACACAAAGGGCAAAGAAAATGTGGTTGCCGATTCCTTGTCTCGTATGTGGGCCTGCTCATTGTATGCTATTTCTGAGGTGCATAAAGATTGGATCATGGACATACAAGAAGAGTACTTGTTTGATGAAGAAACCTCACAAATAGTGCAAAAATTACAGCAAGATGTATGTGAAGAGTTACCCCATTATGAGCTGAAAAATGGTCTCCTCTACTACAAAGGAAAAGTCTACTTGGTTCCTACTTCATCATTTATCAAGAAGATCATGGAAGAGATGCATTGTACTCCTATGGCTGGTCATTTGGGTGTCTACAAAACCTTTGATGCAATAAGGAAAAGTTTCTTTTGGAAGGGGATGTGGAAGAGCATTCATGCTTATGTAAGTGGGTGCCGGTCATGTCAATTGAACAAGGATCCTACACATAAACCGGGAGGTTTGCTTCAGCCATTGCCCATTCCCGAAGGCAAATGGAGTCATATATCAATGGATTTCATTACTAACCTTCCGCGCACAAAGAAAGGGTGGGACAGCTTGTATGTTGTGGTGAATAGATTGACCAAAGTGGCCCATTTCATTCCTTCCAAGGTCACATATTCAGCCCAAAATGTTGCCAAGCAATTTGTTGATGGGGTTTTCAAGTTGCATGGTATGCCGTCACAAATTGTGAGTGATCGTGATGTCAAATTCATGAGCACTTTTTGGAGAACATTGTTTGAATATATGGGAACCAAGCTTACTCCAAGCACCGCCTATCATCCCGAAACCGATGGTCAAACAGAAAGAGTAAACAAATGGGCGGAAACATATCTACGCCACTATTGTCATGATACTCAAAGCACATGGGATGATTGGTTACCTTTGGCTGAGTTTGCTTACAACTCAACATATCATGTGAGCATTGGCATGTCACCCTTTGAGGCTTTATATGGTTACAAGGTCAATTTGCCTATGTTGGTGGGTACATATGAGACTTCTAACCATAATGCCAAGGAGGAAGTTGAAAGGATGCAAGCTTTGTTGCAACAATGCAAAAGTGATTTGAAGGTTGCACAAGAGAAAATGAGACAATATGCCAATGTTCATCGAAGACCATTGGAATTCAAAGTGGGAGATTGGGTTCTTTTGAGAATACCAAAGTCAAGATATGCGTCTTTGAAGGGAAGCACCAACACCAAGCTAGCTCATCGCTATTATGGTCCTTATCAAGTGATACGAAGAGTTGGGGAGGTTGCATATCAACTCTTACTTCCATCTACAACAAAGATTCATGATGTGTTTCATGTCTCTCACTTGAAAGGATATGTGGGTATGATCGATCAAATGGTTGATGAGTTGTCTCCAATGAATGAAGAGGGAATGATTGAATACATTCCAGAAGCTATCTTGGGTACAAGGAAAAAGGTACTTCGCACTCGTACCTTGGTGGAGTATCTTGTTCAATGGAAAGGTTTACCTAAGGAAGAAGCTTCATGGCAACCTATTTCAGCATTGGAGGGATATGAAGCATTGATAGAGCAATATGGGTTGGTGTAAATTCAGCCACATGGAACATTCTTCTCCAAATTTTGGGGTATTCATTTGAGGTTTCGAGGACGAAACCATTGGGGAAGGGATGGTTTGTAAGAAAGCATTATGGGCCCAAGGCCATGGACAACTAGTAAGAAGGTGTGAACTCTTGGGTGGAGTATAAATACCAATGTAAATGGGATTATGGTCATTCATGATAATGTTATCTGTTCCAAGAATCAATGGTGAGCTTCTCCCGTGAGATGCTAAGTGGTGACTCCTTCATGAGCCACTCCCTTGGTGAGGGACTAACCCACCCCTGTTACTTTCTTTCATGCTCACTCAAGAAATGGTCATACTCATGACCCATTCTCAATCCAAATGAAGCTTTTCATAAAGCTTTTCCTTAATCCAAGATTAATCTATACTTGAGGTCAAATTAATGGCTTTTTTCTATGCTTTTAGTTTATGTATTTCATGAATATTAATGATTCAATCCATTATGGATTATTGATCCAATTAGAGATCATTCTAATTAATTCTTAATGATAAGCTTTATCCCTTAGAAAAAATTGAGATTTATTAGTCATAGCAACGGAGCTATGGTAAAATTTTTATAAAAATTACGCATAAAATAATTTCATTCAAAGCATGAAAAGAGGACTTCCTACCATATTCTAGGAATTATCATCCTAGATTAATTGAAGATATTCATAGAGAAATTGATTTTTATATTATACATATTTGATTTTCATGCATAGAGGTATGCATAATAGATTATTATTTTAACATAAAGTGTTACTTTTATCATAATTGGATTTCATGCATAGAGGTATAACACCATATTAGTGAATTTGGGAATTTCCCAATTCCCATTTTTGAATACTTAAAAAAGGGGACATGGATAACATGTTTGTAAGTTTCTCAAAACCCTATCATATGACCTATCGTTAGAAAGCGCTTGAAAAATGGAATCTAAAGAGCTATAAAGCGCTTATTTTGGATTAGTGGTATTCAAGTTATGGTTAATCCAAACTTTTGACCACGTGTCCCAAACTTGTGGGAAATTCCCATATTCCCCAATATGGTGTTGTATGCATAATAGATTATTATTTTAACATAAAAGTGTTACTTTTATCATAATTAGATTTCATGCATAGAGGTATGCATAAAAGATTATTATTTTAATGTAAAAGTGTTACTTTTAGCACAATTGAATTTCATGCATAGAAGTATGCATAAGCGTTGATTATTTTATTATAAAAGTGATACTTTTATCACAATTGAATTTCATGCATAGAAGTGTGCATAAGAGTTGATTATTTTATTATAAAAGTGTTACTTTTATCATATTTGGATTTCATGCATAGAGGTATGCATAAAAGTTGATTATAAAAGTGTTACTTTTATCATATTTGGATTTCATGTATAGAGGTATGCATAAAAGTTGATTATTTTATTATAAAAGTGTGACTTTTATCATATTTGAATTTCATGCATAAAAGTATGCATAAAAGTTGATTATTTTATTATAAAAGTGTTACTTTTATCATATTTGGATTTCATGCATAGATGTATGCTTAAAAGATGATTATTTTATTGTAAAAGTGTTACTTTTATCATAATTGGATTTCATGCATAGAGGTATGCATAAAAGTTGATTATTTTATTATAAAAGTGTGACTTTTATTATATTTGAATTTCATGCATAAAGGTATGCATAAAAGTTGATTATTTTATTTTAAAAGTGTGACTTTTATTATATTTGGATTTCATGCATAGAGGTATGCATAAAAGATATTCTTTTATACTAAAAGTGTGATTTTCATCATAAATGGATTTTATGCATAACTTAGATGCATAAGAGAAATTCTTTTATTCTAAAAGTGTAATTCCTACCAAATTGAATTTATGCATAAGAAGATGCATAAAAGATTGATTTTTACTTCGAAAGTATTAATCTCCTTAAATAAAATTTATGCATAAATAAATGTGTAAAGAAATCTTATATCAAATATAAGAATTCTCTTGTATTCTATAAATAGATATGAGATGTGATAGGATGTGATAAGAGGTGTATAAGATGTGACAAGAGGTGATAAGATGCTTATGAAATAAGTTATGAGGTGATAAGATGAATTAAGATTTGATAAGATGTGTATGGGATGAGGTAAGAAGTGTATGTGATAGGATAAGATGTATATGGGCTGTGATAGGGCGAGAATGGATGTGATGTAAAAGATTAGATGTGAAGGCATATGGGGTTATATGAATGGGAATGTGGAAATGGATGTATGTATGTGGATGTGTGGATATGGAGATGGGAGTGTGGATATGGATATGGAGATGGGAGTGTGGATGTGTGGATGTGGAGATGGGAGTGTGGATGTATGAATGTGGAAAGGGATGTATGCATGAAGATGTATATGCATAGATGTGAATGTGGATGTAGATGTGGATGTATAGATGTGAATGGGAATGTGGATGTGGATGTATGTATGTATGTGGATGTGGATGTATGAATGAGGACGTGATAGTGGATGCATGCATGTGGATGTGGATGTATGGATGTGGATGTGGATGTATGTGAATGTGGATGTAGATGTGGATGTATAGATGTGAATGTGGATGTAGATGTGGCTGTATAGATGTGAAGGTGGAATGTGGATGTGGATGTATGTATACATGTATGTGGATGTAGATGTGGATGTATAGATATGAATGGGAATGTGGATGTGAATGTATGTATGTATGAGGATGTGGATGTATGAATGAGGACGTGATAGTGGATGTATGCATGTGGGTGTGGATGTATGCATGTGGATGTGGATGTATGGATGTGGATATGGATGTGTATGTATGAATGTGGATACGGGATGTGGATGTATAAATGAGGATGTGAAAATGGAGGTAAGCATGTAGATGTGGATGTATGGATGTGAATGTGGATGTGGATGTGGATGTATGGATGTGGATATGGATGTGAATATATGATATGTGATGTGAAGGAATCTGAAGTGAAGAGATGGAAAATGATGTGATTGGATGAGTACATATATAAATGGAATGTGGAATAAGTAATGTGGATTAATGAGGGATAATGTGGAAAAATGAGAGTTAATATAGAAACTGTATTTGTAAACTGTTGTAAATGCTGTTTGTAAATGGCTGTTTTATGTCAAGAATGCTGGGGAAGCATTTTAAATGTCTTGTGATTAAGGTCGTGGAGACCTAACTGTTAAAGTTGCAACTGCTGAACGGAGAGTCAATGGAGGACGTCTCGCGTAGCAAGGTCGGCCGAGGTCTTGACCAGCCTCGGTTCGATTAAAAATGGTGAGCTTCCGGTACGGTGGATGAGGGACCAAGGAAGCGGCCTATGAGTGAAGCGCTAGGTCACCTGCGAAGGATCCTAGAGGGTGCTGACCATACGGTGCTCGGGCTTTGGGTCGCCTAGGATACCCACACATGCGTCGAGGAAGATATTGAAACAAGGAGTAAGAGTTGTTTTGTGAAACCGGGCATGGATCTGGTTGATTGACCTTGCTGGTCTTCAATGGATGAGTCCATGGCTCTTTATATGGATCTGTTGGTTGATCTTGCTGATCTTCAACGAGAGTCCATCTTGATTTTTTATAAGTGATTATATTGCCGAGTATTATGGGCTAGGAACTATTGAAAAGGCCGTTGTGTGGACAGGTGGTGAGCGTTCCAGTTGCCAATGATGCCATAGATACTCTGATGAAGGAATGATGGGAAATTATGAATCAACCGGATAAATTGGAAGATTGTGATCAGTGGTACTATGGTTTCATTAAAGGATTGTTTTAAAGTTAGCTGATGCTAAGAAAAAGGCAATTTCATATTGGGTGTGTAAGTTGTGTGGCTAGTTTTATGTTTGCATGAACTTCCGGCTAGGGGGCCTTGGAACTCTTTTCCTTGGTACCCGGGACAAAACCTAACCAAATTCCAAATTGGATCCCATCACTACACTGGTTGGGCGGTTGGCTAACCCATGGGATCGGATGGGGTTAGGCTGGACTGATGGATCCGTAAATCGAGACTCAATTTCTGTTATTATGATAGATAAAGTAAATCCCGGATAGTAATTGTTCTATGGATAGGAATCAACGGCTATGCCTCTTGATGGGGAAAAAAGCGTTGATCCCAATGATCCAAGTGCAAGTTTCTTTCTTGATCCGACCGAGTATCTTTATAGGTGCAGTCGGATCAGCGTGATCAGTTAATGATCTTGACTACGCTAGAGTAAAAAGTTATCTTGGTGGAATCGCCCGTGCTTTCCGGGTAAGGGAAGTTTTTCCGAGTTCGGTTTTGGAAAAACCGACAGATTAGTCTCTTGTCCGGATATCCGTGGGATGAGGCCCCGAGTGTGGGTCCTTGCCCCGCGCATGAAGTGCTACTTCCGCTACTAGTACCCCGAATCCGTTGCTCGGTGGGAACAGGGATCTCACACCATTGATGATTCAGTACTCAAAGAGAAATTTTGTCATCACAAAAAAACAAACAGAACATAAATAACAAGATAGTTCCAATTCTGGTACATCAAAAAAGCTATCAAATAAGATTAAAAAACATAGGATACAATGACTTACAACCCAATTTACACGAGAAGGGTGTCCCTTTGGGACTCCAACTGCTGGTCTTGAAGGCTTTTTATAATGCTCATACTAGCTTCTCAAGTGCTTTAATATGTCACTATAGGGCTGCTTCGTGAATAATTCTTGTGCCTCTAGATTTGCCATCTTGGAGATGGCCACCGTCACTGTTGGAGATGTATTCACAACAATCCAAGTCTTTTGATACCTAGAAACATCTCTCAAGCTCTCTCAAGTAGAGTAACATCGGATCAAGATTATCCTATGATACAATTTCCTTTGCAGCATAGATAGAATGCTAGCCATCTATGATCCAATATGCATATTTTTTAACATCCCCTGCCCTTAGATCTTCCTTAGCTAGTGACACGTGTATCCCTTCAAAAATTAGCGTGACAAGCATTAGGTACGCACATGAACAAGAATTGTTTGCCTTTCCAGCAAACCATCCCACAAATTTCCTCTGCTTTGATAATGTCCATGGGACGACATAAGTGTGGCTGGGTGCTACTAAACAATTCTCCATGGGGATTTCATACTCAGTATATAAACCCAAAGGAAAATATTGTGCATATTAATTTATCCCTCCTAAAGGGGAATCCTTCGCCTTTTTTCCTTTCTTAACTAGATCTTTTGGGTTAGAAATGGTTGGAGTGAGTCCCCCAGTGCTAAAGTTGTGGCCACTTGTTGTACCTTTTTCTTTTTTGATCTTTTTAATGAGACACTAGCCCAGGAAACCGTATCTCTCTTTGTTACTTTCTTTTGTAGTATCATAGTAAAAGCATTGAATAGCATTTCACAAGTAAAGTCGAAGACATTCTCTATAGTCAGGTTCCACACTCTGGAGAACATAGAATCCTCTTGATCAACCCTCATACAATCCCTATGCAGTGGGAGAGAGTTGGTACGTGAGATCCCCACAAGTCTCAACATTAATGTATTTGAATTCTTGATGCAAATCTACCACAGAAACATTGATTTCCTTGACTTTTCCCCTACCCTCAAAAGACTCCTTGCTGTCTTCCATCTGAATGAAGAGATGGATCCAATGTAGCTTTTTTCCTTGAAGGTCATAGAGATCAGGGTACCAATCCTTTGAGTCTCCACTGGCCATGTGAATGCTTGAGGGAAATGAAAGCTTCCTTTTTCTCGAGATCTTTTCCTATACAAAAGAGATTTTTGTAAGATAATTTAAAAACAATTCTAACATATTAAAAATAAATAAATCAACAACGTACAAGAGCTAAAAAGATAACTTCATGCATATTACTATAAGGAATGGTCCTAGGTAAATAATAGCATGTCCCAAGGGCATTCTTGAATGCTGCTATGGGGCCATTATTAATTTAAAATTACATAAAAAGAATGGCCATAGGGCTATTCTTGGATGCCTTGGGGTCAGTTGTGCATGAAAAGAATGGTTCTTACACCTATTAGGGCATTCTTGGATGTCCCATGGCCATTCCAAAATGGCCTTGAGTCTTTGGGTCATTCAAGAATGGCCCTTGGGCTATTCTTTCACTTATTGTGCATGAAAAGAATGACCCTATGGCTATTCTTAGATGCCCCATGGTCATTCCAAAATGACCTTGAGGCCTTGGGGTCATGCAAGAATGGCCCTTGGGCCATTCTTCCAGTTGTGCATGAAAAGGATGGCCCTAGGGCCATTCTTGGATGCCCAATGTTCCCAAAATGACCTTGAGGCCTTGGGGTCATGCAAGAATGGCCCTTGGGTCATTCTTCCACCTGTTGTACATGAAAAGAATGGCCTAAGGGCCGTTCTTGGAAGCCCCATGGCAATTCCAAAATGACCTTGAGGCCCAAGGGTCGTACAAGAATGGTCCTTACACATGTTGTGCATTGGGATGCCTCATGGCCATTCCTTAATGCCCTTAAGGCCTTGGGGTTATGCAGGAATGGTCTTTACACCTGTTATACATGAAAAGAATGGCCCTAGGGCCATTCTTAGATGCTCCATGGAAATCCCAAAATGACCTTGAAGCCTTGGAGTCATGCAAGAATGGCCCTTGGGCCATTTTTCCACCTGTTGTGCATGAAAAGAATGGCCCAAGAGCCATTCTTGGATGCCCCATGTTCATTCCAAAATGACCTTGAGGACTTAAAATCGTGGAAGAATGGTCCGTACACATGTGCATGAAAAGAATGGTCCCAGGGCCATTCTTGGTTGCCCCAAGGCCCTTCCAAAACGACCATGAGGCCTTGGGGTCATGCAAGAATTGTCCACATGCAAGAATGGGCCTAGGGCCATTCTTCCACCTGTTCTGGATAAAAAGAATGGCCCTATGGCCATTCTTGGATGCCACCATGGCCATCCTAAAATAACCTTGAGGCCTTTGCTTTGGGTCATGCAAGAATGGCCCTAGGGCCATTCTTCCACATGTTGTGCATGAAAAGAATAGCCCTATAGCCATCCTTGGATGCCTCCATATCCAAATGACCTTGAGGACTTGGGGTCATACAACAATGGCCGTAGGGCCATTCTTCCACCTGTTGTGCATGAAAAGAGGCCATTCTTGGATGCTCCATGGCCATTCAAAAATGACCTTAAGGTCTTGGGGTCATGCAAGAATGGCCTTTGGGGTCATTCTTCCACCTGTTGTGCATGAGAAGAATGGCCCTATGTCCACTCTTGGATGCCCCCACCATGGCCATCCCAAAATGACTTTGAGACCTTGGGGTTTCGCAAGAATGGCCCTATGACCATTCTTCTAGATGGTGTATGAAAAGAATGGCCCTATGGCCATTCTTGGATGCCCCCATGGCCATCCCAAAATGACTTTGAGACCTTGGGGTTTTGCAAGAATGGCCCTAGGGCCATTCTTCTAGATAGTGTATGAAAAGAATGGCCCTATTGAAAAGATGCAGGGGGGAAGAGAGCTTGAGCTCTTGCAAGCACACACACACACACTCACAAAACCCTAATAGAGAACACACAAGGTGAGAGGCTGAAATCTTCTTCTTCTCTACTCAACACTCAACACACCATATACAAAGATAAGAGTACACACAATATGAAAGGTACTCAACCAATACATACACGGGTTCTCTATAGTGTGAACCCGACTAAATGAGCTGGTGCTATAACTATGCCAGTCTCTCTAGAATGGCTGTCACACAGCCTGTCATCCCACTGGCCGCATATCTCCCATGATCTCACCAACCATGCCAGTGGTGTAAGTGTGGGGCCTATCCCCCAGGCGGGTCATTAGTGGCCACCGCCTCACTAGACGAGCTCGATATCTCAACACTCCCCCTCGAGCTCAACTCCATCTCATGTACACCAAGCAAAGCCCTGAATCTGCGGAGCTTCTCTGTACCCAATGCTTTGGTGAAGATGTCAGCTACCTGATCCTCTGTGCTGACATAAACAAGGTCAAGATCTCCTGCCAAGACCTTTTCTCTGATGAAGTTGTAGTGGACCTCTATGTGCTTTGTACGAGCATGAAAGATTGGGTTCCTGGCCAACTGTATACTGCTAATGTTGTCACAAAAAATGACAACTCGTCTATCCACTGATAGACCCAAATCTGCAAGTAGCTTTCTCAACCAAGCTACCTCACATGCTGCCATAGCAGCTCCTCTATACTCGGCCTCTGTAGTACTGGATAGAGCAACCGTAGGCTCCTTCTTGCTGCTCCAAGTCACAGCAGCACTCCCCAAAGAAAACATGAAGCCACTGGTAGATCTTCTGTCTGAGATACTACCAGCCCAATCAGCATCTGTGTACCCATGTACACATATCTCTATCCCAGTCTCATAGAATAGTCCACAATGCAAAGTAGACTTCACATACCTCAGTATGCGTCTCACTGCATCCAAATGCGGTTTCCGTGGAACCTGCATAAACTGACTCACCAACCCAACAGCATAGCTCAAATCTGGTCTGGTGATCATCATGTAGATCAAACTTCCTACTATGCACCTATACATAGTAGGATCCTCCAAGATCTCTCCTGAATCTGCACTCAACTTGCCATTCTGATCTAATGGCACAGAAATAGGCTTACAGCCTGTCATACCATACTTGGACAACACGTCCAAGCCATACTGTCTCTGCAGTAATCCAATACCATGTGGTGACCTAATCACCTCAATGCCCAAGAAATATCTGAGCTCCCCCAGATCCTTCATCTCGAACTTCTGTCTAAGCAAGATCTTTACATCAAAGATCTTTGCATCATGGTCCCCCGTAATGATTAAGTCATCTACATAGATGACAACAAGCACAACCCCTCTATCACCATGTCTCACATACAGCGAGAAATCTGCATTGGCTACATGAAAGCCAATAGTGATAAGATATTCAGAAATCTTGTCAGACCATGCTCTTGGTGCTTGCTTTAAGCCATACAAGGCTTTCTTCAACCTGCAAACATGCTCGAGGTGACCCATATCCTCATAACCAGGTGGCTGCAACATATACACCTCTTCTTGCAAATCCCCATGCAAGAATGCATTTTTTACATCCATCTGATGTAAAGACCATTGCTTTGACGCAGCCACTGCTATCACAACTCTCACCGTTGCCATCTTGGCAACTGGGCTGAAAGTTTCCTCATAATCAATCCC
Source organism: Cibotium barometz (assembly GCF_041138505.1). NCBI lineage: Eukaryota > Viridiplantae > Streptophyta > Polypodiopsida > Cyatheales > Cibotiaceae > Cibotium > Cibotium barometz. Next base: position 19,521,053 of record NC_141052.1, read on the forward strand.
ATATGTCTGCGCATATCCTTTGGCTACCAATCTAGCCTTGTACCTGTTTATGCTTCCATCACTGTTATGTTTAACTTTGTACACCCACTTGCATCCAATGGCTTTCTTGCCTTCAGGCAATTGCACTAAATCCATCACTGTTATGTTTAACTTTGTACACCCACTTGCATCCAATGGCTTTCTTGCCTTCAGGCAATTGCACTAAATCCCAAGTTTCATTTCCATATAGTGCATCCATCTCCTCATCCATGGCTTTCTCCCAATACACATTTCCAACAGCCTCATCAATGCATGTGGGCTCTACAACCTGCACAACCTTTGCCATATATGCATAGTGATGTGCCACATAACCATCATATGTAAATCTCTGCACAGGGTTCTTCACTCTCCCAGATCTTCGCAGCTTTTCATTCATGGCTTCCATAGCCTTCTTTACACCAGGTGTTCTCATAGCTGGGATCCCAAGCTCCTCATCAAGGCTCATATCTGAGCCACTAGACTCTCCATCAACATGAGAATGCCCTGCAGAAATGTGAGGCATACCAAGGGGCTTAACCACTTTCTCTTTTCCTTTACATGATGTAGTAATCACATTTGCAGGACTGGTATTATGACGCAGCCTGCCACTCCATGGTCTATCAACAGACCCACTAGATGAGGACTCTCCTGGTCCACTCAAAGACTGTGATTGCTGACCTGCATTCTGTGCAACCACACTTCCACTCACATCAGCCCCAACAGCTTCTTTTTCAGCAGCATACCAGCTGCTCATCTCACCAAAGACAACATCCCTGCTTACCCTCAACGCACGTGTAGCAGGGTTATAACACCTGTATCCCTTTTGCTCAAGGGAATATCCAATAAACACACATTTTTCAGCTTTCGGATCCAGCTTAGTTCTCAGCTCATCTGGCACATGCACATATGCAATGCATCCAAAAACTTTCAGATGAGACAAATCTGGTTTTCTGCCACCAGTAAACCTCTCCTCTGGAGTTACATCATGTATGGCTACAGTTGGAGTCCTGTTCATGATGTATACTGCTGTAGAAACAGCCTCAGCCCAATAGCAATGCGGCATATTCTTCTCTTCCATCAATGCTCGCGCAATCTCAGCAATGTGCCTGTTTTTCCGCTCAGCAACTCCATTTTGCTGCGGAGTGTATCTGCATGTGAACTGTCTCCGAATACCATTCTTCTTCAAAAATTCAGAGAACTCATTGGAGAAGTATTCTCCCCCTCCATCTGACCTTAGGCACTTGACATATTTCCCTGTTTGCTTTTCAACCAAAACTCTGAAATTCTGAAAGTGAGTGAACACCTCACTCTTCTCTTTCATGAAATACACTTTCCTTGTGTGGTCATCAATGAAAGTCACATAATACCTGCAGCCTCCCATAGATATGGTCTTTGTAGGACCCCATACATCTGAATGCACAACATCTAGTGCATTTCTGCTCACATATCTGTTACGTGGAAACACATGCTTTGTTTGCTTCCCAAATTGGCATGCTTCACATATTTTCTGCATACCTTTCACTTTAAATTTTGGCAGCCCTGTCACAATTCCTTTTGTCTGCATAGACTTCAATCTCTGCACATTTACATGTCCAATCCTTTTATGCCAAATGTCTGTGTCTGCAACTACTCCTGAACCATTTGCAAACATCGCAGCACTCATTTCAGGCATGTCTACATTCAATGTAAACATTCTGCCCACTCTGTTGCCTTTTGCAACCAACCTGCACTTGTCTTTGAAATCTTCAACATAACACCCATCAGGGTTAAACCGAACTTGCAAACCGTGGTCAATCATCTGGCCAACTGAAACCAGATTCTTTGTTATGTTCGATACATGAAGTACATCTGCAAGGTACTTCACTTTGCCATCCTGCATAGACAATGGCACATCTCCAACGTGGGCAATTGGATGAGCAGTGTCATCCCCTGTTTCCACAAAACCTGGTCTTTCCGGGTTTTTCATCTCCTTGAACCACTCCCCATGACTCGTCATGTGGTTCGAAGCGCCTGAATCCACATACCATACATTATCTTTTTGTGCTGCATCAACATTTTCAGACATGGCATTCACAACATGCTGCATAACAAACAACCTTTCATTATCCTCATTATTTCTGCTTGAGGATGCATAGTTGTTTTGCTGCACTTTCCCATTTTGCATGTCAGCTTGCTTCTTATAACATTCTGACTGCACATGTCCAGGCTTACCACAATAATAGCATTCACGTGCATCATTATATTGTCTTTGCCAATTTCCACGGCCTCTTTGACTCCCCCTGCCTCTGAATTTGCCTCTTCCACTTGCGTGTTGTTGTTGTTGTGGATTCTGGGACTGTTGTTGTTGTTGCTACTGCTGGCCATAATTTTGATTACCTGTTCGGCCACCTCCTTGACCGCGTCCACGGCCTCCTCTACCTCGTCCTCTTCTTGAACTCGTGTAGAAGGCCTGTTGCTCTGAACTGTTTTTACTTTGTGAAGACTGTTGGTCTTCACCCAAGTTCTTCTCTTCTCGTCCTCTTCCTGAACTCGTGTAGAAGGCCTGTTCCTTTGAACTGTTTTTACTTTGTGAAGACTGTTGGTCTTCACCCAAGTTCTTCTCTTCGATAATCAACATAGACACCAAATCTGTAAAGTTGGGAATGTTTTCCCGAGTCTGAATGGACGTCTTGAACGGCTTGTATTGTGGCCCGAGATCACGTAGACAGACCTCCACCTTATCATCATCACTACTGACACACCAATAGATGCAAGGGATTCCACAATACCCTTTATCTTCAACGCATAATCATTCACAGACATGCTCTTTTTCTCCACAGTATGAAGTTCATTCTTCAACTGTATCTTACGTGCCTTGGTATTTGTTTCATAGAGCTTTACCAAGGTGTCCCACGCCTCCTTGGGGGACTTGGCATCCTGAATGTGCCCAATCATGGTGTCCTGTATACTAATGAGAGCCAATACATAACCTTCCTGGCTCCTTGGTTCCAGTCTTTAAACTCTTTCACATCTGTAGTAGTCGGATTTATATCCGGTATTTCCGGTGCCTCTTCATGCTCACCTTCTATGTAGTCCCAATAGCCTTTTCCCATCAGGAAATTCATCAACCTGGACCTCCAAGCATGGAAGTTGTTCTTATCTAGCTTCTCAGCCACAATCTATGTTATGCCATCATTAGACATCTTGCCAAACACACAATTTTACCAGAAACTGCACTCTGGTTTTTCCTGCACAAATGCTGTATTTTCTGCAGCGGTACTGTAGTACTCTCAAATGTCATAACCAGTGACTTCAATGTGCATGCATACACCCAATGGCAACTGTAAACGTCTTTGCAGCACCCACAGTGTCTGCACAGTCAATCTGTCTTCTTGCAGTTCTTAAAACAGAGTTCTGCAGAGAATCGATGACTTACCCGCAGTGCTCAAAATCACCTGCTTTCTAAAAAACGGAGGTCCAAACGTGCCCGAAATGCGTTTTCGACTCGAAAAACTCAGTCCGATCAGACTCCATAGTTGCCCTATAGCTTTACTCCCGCGAAGAAAGCTCCTCAATCAGAGACCGTTTGCCGGTGCCTCCCGTAGAGCTCCCGACAAGGGTGTAGTCACCAACACAATAGGGAAGAGTAGTTGAAGCTCTTACCCTCGTATCGCTTCCTGTGGTTCTCTTGCTTGCAGCTCAGCCCTTAACACAAACCAGGCTCTGATACCATGAAAAGATGCAGGGGGGAAGAGAGCTTGAGCTCTTGCAAGCACACACACACTCACAAAACCCTAATAGAGAACACACAAGGTGAGAGGCTGAAATCTTCTTCTTCTCTACTCAACACTCAACACACCATATACAAAGATAAGAGTACACACAATATGAAAGGTACTCAACCAATACATACACGGGTTCTCTATAGTGTGAACCCGACTAAATGAGCTGGCACTATAACTATGCCAGTCTCTAGAATGGCTGTCACACAGCCTGTCATCCCACTGGCCGCATATCTCCCATGATCTCACCAACCATGCCAGTGGTGTAAGTGTGGGGCCTAGTGGTGGCCACCGCCTCACTAGACGAGCTCGATATCTCAACACCTATGGCCATTCTTGGTGGATTTCCCTATATTCATCCCAAAACAACCTTGAGGCCTTCGGGTCATGCAAGCATGGCCTAAGAGCCATTCTTCCACCTGTTGTACATGATAAGAGGCCATCCTTGGATGATCCATGGCCATTCCAAAATGACCTTGAGGCCTTCGGGTCATGCAAGAATGGCCTTTGGGGTCATTCTTTCACCTATTGTGCATGAAAAGAATGGACCTAGGGCCATTCTTGGATGCCCCATGGCCATCCCAAAATTGACCTTGTGGCCTTGGGGTTATGCAAGAATGGCCCTAGGGCCATTCTTCCTCATGTTGTGCATGAAAAAGAATGGCCCTAGGACCATTCTTAGATGCACGCATGGCCCCTTGAGGGGTCATGCAAGAATGGCCCTTAGGCCATGCTACGATGCCCCATGGCCACTATTTCATGGACTGTGATGCATTTTAAATTAAAACGATGGATATATGAGGCCTTTGGGTCATGTAAGAATGGTCTCCTTACACCTATCGTCCATCAAAAGAATGTCCGTAGAGACATTCTTGGGTGCCCCATGGCCATCCCAAAAATGACCTTGAGGCCTTGAGGTCACGCAAGAATGGCCCCAAGGCCATTCTTCCTCATGTTGAATATATGAGGCCTTGGGGTCATGCAAGAATGGCCTTTGAAGTCATTCTTCCACCTGTTGTACATGAAAAGAATGGCCCCAAGGCCATTCTTGGATGCCCCACGGCCATCTCAAAAATGACCTTAAGGCCTTGGGTACATGAAAGAATGGCCCTAGGACCATTCTTGGATGCACCCATGGCCCCTTGGGGTCATGCATGTCAAAGTAAAATGGTGGATACTTTAAGCCTTGGGGTCATGTAGGAATGGTCCCATGGCCATCCCAAAAATGACCTTGAGGCCTTCAGGTCTTGCACAAATGCCCGCACGACCATTCTCAGAGAGTTTGATTTTTTTGCGAGCTTTATTTGGCGAGCTTTTTAGAGATAAGATAGTTTTATGCAAGCTTGTAAGAAAAATGATACATTTTGGTGAGCTTTTATATAGTAAGTATTTATGAAAGAGAAATAAATACATTCACATACATACATATATATATACATGCATATTCTCAAACACACCTACCTACCTACCTACCTACCTTCCTACATATATACATACATATATACATACATACGTATATACATACATATATACACACATGTGTACAATACATACATACATACATGCATGCATACTCCCAAATATATACATGCATGCATACATACATACCTACATACCTACCTACATACCTACATACCTACCTACATACCTACATACCTACATACCTACATACATGCATACATACATACCTACATACCTACCTACATACCTACATACCTACATACCTACATACATGCATGCATACATACATACCTACATACCTACCTACCTACCTTCCTACATACCTACATACCTACCTACCTACCAATCTTCCTACATATAAACACACATTTTATGTCAAAGAAACGTAAATATAGGCACAAACATACCTATCTATGTACCTTTCTTCCAATACATACAATTTATGACAAGGATACTTCAACTTTTTATGCACTCAAAGAAAAGACTAATATTTATTTCAACACAAGTGAAAACAAGTATACCCGGTTCATATTTTCTTACAAAAAGATTGAGTTCACATTTCCTTACAAGAAGATATATGGTTGGTACAACTCCTTTACCATAGCGTCGCAAGCTACCTACAATAAGACTTTAGAGTACATGACAGTATACTCCATCCCAAAGCAAGACAAAAATATTGGGTTCAAATTTTCTTACAAAAAGATTGACTTCACATTTCCTTACAAGCTTAAGTAGGCACAAACATGAGAGGCTTGATTAAAGCTTAAGTATAGGCACAAACATCCTTGCTTCGAGGAGGTGATAGTATATTGTCCACATCCTTTGGTGATAGTGTCGGTTGATGCATTACCATATCCTCATTCTTATGTAATCCCAAAACTCGCAAGAAGACAAAATAGATATGCTTACATGCAATGTAAGACTTTCCTCTAGATTCCCTTTGCATGAAATCAAGACATGTACACCAAGGTTGTACCTTGATGTGTATAAAATAGTCCTCTCCACTCTCACATGCCAAATGAAAAATAGAGTAGGGGGACGACTGCATTGCACTCTCACTAAGGACTGTCGCTATCATGGCCTCGGCACTACTAATCCTCTTTTCTGCTTCTTTGGAAACCCAATGCCGCCACTTGGTTGATCTCTTTGTATTCTGTGTAGCATCATGTGGCCTCTTGTCACTTTCTTTCTTGCCCGCTGCTTGTGTGGACGTTTCTCCCACCCCTGACACAAAAGGTTTTTCATGAGTAACATCTAACTTGAACCATGCCTTTACTAATTTCTCTACCTCTTGGCTGGTTATGTTGGTCCCAACATCCACTTTCCACATATCTGGGTATGATGGCTTGTATATTATGTTTGGATCTACATGCCATATGTGTGAAACATCTGAAGGACAAAACCACATCATTTGAGCCTTTGGCCCTCCCGAACCAGGATGTCGTCGCTCTGAGTAGAAGCTAGGGGCAACAACTCCAATAGAGCTTCCTTGTATGTATGAGTTGCACTTAAGTCTTCCATCAATACCTCCCAAACATTTGACTTTTGAGTTCAATGGGGTTTGTCTAATGGCCCACATTGTGTGTCCAATAGCCTCTTCCTTTACATGCATTTGTCCTCTGCTCATTCTGCCATAATGCTGTTTAGGCTCTTCATGTCCGACATCTTTGTTTCCTCTAGTCATTGGACTTTTTGGTCCTCCCCTTGAAGCATGACATGTTGCACTGTTTGTTCTAGATCTATCTCCAAAACTTACTCTTCTTGCTGTTCCGCGGTTTTGACGATGTCTGCTCTGCATGACATAACCTGGACGATGTGAGCATTGGTCTACTTCCGTTGTCCTCACCCTCTTCCATTGAGTAGTCTCCTTATCTCCATGTAGAGGCCTTGATTCCTCATACATAGGAGTATTAGCTACTGTTTCATGGACCATGTGAGCCACTTGTGGTGGTGTCGGTCTTGACCTTGCTGCCACCCTGTCCAGCAACTTGCTCAAGCTTGGTCCCTCACCTTTGTGCTTCCCCATATGATATGCATATTGCTTTGCACTTTGTAGTAAAGCGTTTGCCATATCTGAAACGCACGCATCATACAAGCTAAACTTTTCCTTATATCCTTCACCAGTAAGCCAACTCCCATGTACACTTTCAGATAAGTTTGTTCAAGGGGTTTGTGCTAAATCCACCGAGCTTAAGACCACCTACACACAAGAGGTTTCATACATGAACTCACAAAATTGACTCCAATGCAAATACATCCATACAACATATCATTTCTCCATAAAATTTCTCACCCTTGACATAAGGTTGCCCCAATGTGCTATTCGTACTTCCCACCAACTCATCCACGTATCCATTACTGATAGTTTTCCCTCATGAACATGTCCATTTCTCCACCACTCACAAATCTCATTACTTTTTAAGAAAGCTGACTCCTTATTGGTTGCCAATCTCCATTCTTCACACAAGTCAATATGGTGTTGCCGACTTTCTGCCTTCACACATTGTTTAGCATGCTTCATCAAACTTTGTTTCCAATGGAATAAGCACGTTCGCTCCTTGTCCTCCATAATGTTGTGCGGACTCCCATTGAAAACGGTCCTAACTGCACACCAATTTGACCCTAGTTCATTAGCCCCATAAACCCATAGAAGTGTGCGGGTGCATAACCGCATTGCTCCATTGTGCTATTCAACATTTCCCAAAATAGTACTTGGCTTTTTGTATCCTCCTCCTTCATTTCGCATGTGGCAATTGTCAACAGCTCTTGAACACTATAGGATTTGGGAGATAATTTTTTTCAATCAACTATCATTCAAGGTAAATGAAAGAAAGGAAAAAATAGAAGTAAACATGACAAGCCATTGTTGACGAACCAAAAACTCGATGAGTGTGATCAAACAAAACCCAAGACTTTGCCAAGTCACCTCCACTATCACACCACATGCAATTCACCAAGTCCACGCCGCCTAATGCTGGTCTTCGCAACAAAGACATCTTAAAGACATAACATTTATCATCAGGGCCACCTTGTCCTGGGAAACGGCTACCTTGTATAAATTAATAGCAAGATCTTCTCTGTATAAGAAGAATGCTATCAAAGCCCTCTCCTACCGGCATCACTTTTCTTTTCTCCTGGGATACAATGCGTCTAAACCTAAAAAACATAATTTCACAATAAAGAGAGGACCGAATGTAGAAAAATCCATCCAAATATAATTAAGTTACAGAATGAATACTCACCTCTGGTTTTCCACAAGAGGACTCAACTCCTCCAAAAAATTACAGAGCTCATGATCCCCAATACTTGTAGGTAACTCATCATTTTGATTCATCATGGAGGAAAACAACATATCCTTCACAATATCCATCTGTATTTTTTGAGGACCTGCACTTCTCTAGGCTTTCAACACTTGAGAAATAAATATTTTCACGCGCTCCAACATTGACCTTGAAGTTCGTGGTGGCTGAACTGGATGTTCATGCAGCCCAGTGTTGTGGAGCATCATTCTTGTAATAGTTTTGTCATGAGGCATTACGTAATACACAACACGTCTACACACTTGCACACAGTGTGCAGTTTTGCGACAAAAGTGACAAACTATTTTAGTTTTCTTATCCTCTGTCAGAAGTCCAACTGCAATCTTTTTTGTTAGATGTCCATAAAAGAAGGTGTTGTTATACCTTTTATTGTTCAAGTAAAAAGGACAGCTGAGCATATGGCACTCCAAAGCACCAACACAATAGCTAATATGCACGGTACAACTTACAGACATGTTTGATGTTACTGGACGTGTCCATAAGTGACCATCATATTTTTGCTCCATTCCATCCATATTTCCTATTTTGCCATATGTTGGTGGAAACTCTAGGATGGAATCACCATCATAATGTCTTGGCACCTCCTGGACTTGGATGACTCGAGTAACTTTTTCCAACAATGAACGTAGAAGAGAAGGTTGCTCCTTCTTATTTACGAAGAACTAAAAGTGTACTCTCTGAAGCAATACATTCATCTTCAGAGATATTATGCTTCGAACCTTTTGGATTGCTTGTGCCTTCACCTGGTTGCAAACCTGGTTGCAAAACAGTTGCTGAGCCATTCAAGTCACTCTCAGAGGAGGAGCTCGAGATATGAACATGGGTGTTTTATGTCCCTTATTCTTTCTCCACTTAGGTCTTCAAATGTCGGACATCTTGGGCAATGTCATTAGCACTAGAATCAAGACTATCAGCAGCACAGAGAGGACTACATTGTAGCATATATGTTTTACTTCAAGTAATATCTACAAGGTAGTTTTTATTGCCCTCCATGAGCGATGATTTCTTGTAGGCTTCCGTTGGTCCTAGTAGCTTTCACTCCAAAAAGGACTGATGAAGGCAGAAACCCTTGTAGATATCCATGACTGACAAGCGTGGTCTGGTGGAGAAGCATTAAAGTTTGAGATTTTTTGCTACAGCCATCAAGCTCCCACTCAAAGGTCACAGTGTGCTCCATAGGGAAGGCAATACGAAGATGCAAAAAGGACAGGAGAGACAAAAATGTGAAATGAAAATATAAAAATGAAGGAAAGAAGATCAGATATCTAGGCCGAATCAATCATTGTCAGGTAAGGCGGCTAAAATGATAAAACAAGGTGGAGCAATCACGATTGAGAATGAAGGCGACTGAAATGATAAAACAAGGTGGAGCAATCACAATTGAGAATGGTCACGACAAAATTTTTTTTATAAAAAATATACAAATATATATATATCTTTTATATTAATTTATTATATGTATGTTTTAAATTATACATTTATTGGTTCTAAGTATATATATGTAACTGTCTATAGGCCCTATTTAAATAGTAGACGATTATTATTATTGACATCAAGGTTTATAGTTCGAGCTCCTATATTTATCTCCTATATGTATCTACATCTAACTAACAGTATTAATCATCCAAATGGAGACTCTCAACTAAGCTGGCAATGTAACGCATCTGTGAACTTCGAACAGGTAAGGTACTTCTCTTTTCTGAAAATTTCTTGCTGTTCTCTTTCTGAAAATTTGAAGGGCGACGGTGGTGGAGGTGGTGACGGTGGTGGAGATGGCCTGGGCGCTTAGAGATGGGGGCGGCGACAATGGTGAGGGGGAGGGCTAGGTGGATAGAGATGGAGGTGGAGGGCAAGGTGAAGATGGAGGTGGATGCGGTCTAGGAAAGAGTGATCTCCCCCCTTGCCCCCCATTGTTGCTCCGGCCACTCCAGGCACTCGGCAGAGCCGGGGGATGGTCTGCACTAGTGCAGACCATCCCCCGGCTCTGCCGAGTGCCTGGAGTGGCCGGAGCAACAATGGGGGGCAAGTGCAGACCATCCCCCGGCTCTGCGAGTGCCTAGAGTGGCCAGAGCAATGGGGGGCAAGGGGGGAGATGGAGGATGGGGATGGAGCGTTCAAAGGGGGTGAGAGGGCTGGCAAAGATGGAGGTGGAGGGGGAGGTGGATGGAGATGGCCGGTTCACAACGTTCAGGGGGGCTAAGAGAGCCGGCAGCAATGATGGTGAGGGGGAGGAGGCAGCAGCGCTGGAGGCGGAGATGGATGTGGAGGAGGGCCAGGTGGATGGAGATGGAGGTGGAGGTGGAGGTGGAGATGGAGGTGGAGGTGGAGGCGGTCCAGGCAGGAGTGATCTCCCCCCTTGCCCCCCGTTACTCTGGCCACTGCATGCACCCGGCAGAGCCGGGTACCTGGAGTGGCCGGAGCAATGGGGGCCAAGGGGGGAGATGTGCAGGATGGAGATGGAGGTGGAGATGGAGATGGAGATGGAGATGGAGATGGAGATGGAGATGGAGGAATCTGGAGATGGAGGGCTGAGAGGGCCGGCGATGGCATTCAGGGGGGCTGAGAGGGCCGAGGCGGCGATGGTGAGAGGGGGAGGAGGCAGCGATGTGGGCTTTTCTTTTATAAGGAAATAAGGAAAGAGACATCATGGTTGTAAACAAGTTCATATCGTTCGGGAGCTGTCGATAAGAGATTTCCCAGAGCAATCGGTCTAAGAATCTAAGAAAGAGTTCCGTCTTGCCGAAACTGACACAGGTGGGTAGGTAGAGAGTTGCTCCTGTTACCCAACCTAGGGCTCTGAGTATCATACAGGGACATGCCTCCAGTTTCTAATTGAAAAAATAATTAGAAAATGGAACGGCAAGTATAAAAATCAGCAATAGTCTCCAGTAAAGGCTTGTATGATTCAACTCTACACTCTGTTTGTGAGGGGGAGGAGGCGGCGGCATTGGAGGTGGAGATGGAGTTGGAGGGCGAGGTGGATGGAGATGGAGGTGGAGAGGGAGGTGGAGGCGGTCCAGGAAGGTGTGATCTCCCCCCTTGCCCCCCGTTGCACTGGCCAATCCAGGCACCCGACAGAGCCATCCTGCAGCTCTGCCGGGTGCCTGGGCTGGCCGGAGCAACGAGGGGGGCAAGGGGGGAGATGTGCAAGATGGGAGGAGTCACTGTCTGTGCAATAGTAGTAGAGAAAGATTCATGACCTTTCGTCTCCTATCTGTCATTCAGCTCAAACAGTTTGCTACTCATATTCAAGGCAAAAGAGAGAGAGATGGCTCCAAGAAAAGCAAGAAAAAAATAGGCAAAGACTAAGAAAGGTATATGATGTGAATAGCCAAGATTCTACTGAGATTGTGTTTTAATGTTTTTAGATATACTTACTTGGGCTTGGTGTGTGTGTCTTACAGACAACAGGGGATACTCACTTAGATCAGGGTGTGTTTGTTTGACTCTTAGCGAGGAAGCTCAATCATCACGGACACCTGTGTCCTCACATGTATCTCCTATTAGAGAGGAAACAAAAGCGCATAATTCTCTTGTTCATGAGGAAGAAGCACTTGTGTTGGAGAACAAAATTGGCTCAATGAGTTCACCTCCTCCAACTCACACGGAGATGCCTGAATCTAGTACTGGTCAAGGGGAGACCCATAGAAGGCTTCTTGGAAAATCTATTGAATTGGGACTGCTTGGTGATGTATTCACTAAGTTTTTCGTGCAACGCAATTCCTCAACCCCATTGGTCCCTTTATGCAGGCTGATTCCAAATGAAGCCATCCGTATAGTTTCTGGCCAACTTGAGGTGTTTCGTGATTCCTTTGACTGCCATGGCTATGTCGAAGCATCTCCTCCTTTTTTAGTTTCACTTACACGTTCCGGAAGCTCTATGTATTTCGCAGTCATACAAATAGACTTGCAAGAATGGGGACCATACTAGGTGGTACAACATGACAGATTTGAGGATGAAATCAGAGGAGCTCAGTGGGAGGATCTCAGTGGTAAGAAGTTTGGATGCCCCATGACCATCCCAAAATAACCTTGAGACCTTGGAGTCATGCAAGAATGCCCCTTGGTCCATTCTTCCACATGTTGTGCATGAAATGGTGGATATTTGAGGCCTTGGAGTCATGTACGAATGGTCCTTACACCAATTATGCATGAAAAGAATGGCCTTAGGGCCATTCTTGGATTCCCCATAGCCATTCCAAAAATGTGCATGAAAATAATAGCCATTTGGCCATTCTTGGATGTTCCCATGGCCACTATTTCATTCTATGTGATGTATTTCAAAGTAAAACAGTGGATATTTGAGGCCTTGGGGTCATGCAAGAATGGCCCTTACACCTGTTGTGCATGAAAAGAATGGCCCTTGGGCCATTCTTAGATTCCCCAATGGCCATTCCAAAATGACCTAAAGGCCTTGGGGTCATGCAAGAATGGCCCAAGGGCCATTCTTCCACCTATTCTAGATCAAAAGAATGGCCCTATGGCCATTCTTGGATGCCACCATGGCGTTCTCGAAACGACCTTGAGGCCTTGGGGTCATGCAAGAACGGTCCTAGGGCCATTCTTCCACATGTTGTGCATGAAAATAATGGCCCTATGGCCAATCTTGGATTCCCCCATATCCATCCCAAAACGACCTTGAGGCCTTGGGGTCATGCAAGAATGGCCCTAGGACTATTCTTCCATGCACAACATGAGGAAGAATGGCCATGGGGCTATTCGTGTATGACCCCAAGGCCTCAAGGTCATATGGCCATGGGGCATTATGGATGGCCATGGGGAATCCCAAGAATGGCCCTAGGGCCATTCTTGTATGTACAACAGGTGTAAGGACCATTCCTACATGACTCCAAGGCCTAAAATATCCACCATTCTACTTTAAAATGCATCACAGTGAATGAAATAGTGGGCATGGGGCCATCTAAGAATGGCCCAAGGGCCATTCTTGCATGACCCCAACGAGCCATGGGTGCATTCAATAATGGTCCTAGGACTATTCTAGGGCCATTCTTACAAGAATGGCCTTAGGACCATTCTTTTCATGCATAACATGAGGAAGAATTTCCCTGGGGCCATTGTTACATGACCCCAAGTCCTCAAGGTCATTTTTGGGATGGCCACGGGCATCCAAGAATGGCCGAAGGTGTAAGAACCATTCCTACATGATCCCAAGGCCTCATGTATCCACCGTTTTACTCTAAAATTCATCACATTTCATGAAATAGTGGCCATGGGGGCATCCAAGCATGGCCCAAGGGCCATTCTTACATGACCCCAACAAGGGGCCATGGGTGCATCCAAGAATGGTCCTAGGGCCATTCTTTTTCATGCACAACATGAGGAAGAATGGCGCTAGGGCCATTATTGCATGACCCTAAGGCCTCAATGTGATTTTTGGGATGGCCATGGGGCATCCAAGAACGGCCCTAGGGCCCTTCTTTTCATGCACAATAGGTGGAAGAATTACCCCAAAGGACATTCTTACATGACCCCAAGAATGACCCCAAAGGCCATTCTTACATGATCCCAAGGCCTCAAGGTCATTTTGGAATGGCCATGGAGCATCCAAGGATGGCCTCTATTCATACACAACTGGTGGAAGAATGGCCCTTGGACCATGCTTGCATGACCCCAAGTCCTCAAGGTTTTTTTGGGATGGAAATGGGGGCATTCACTCAAGAATGGCCATAGGGCCATTCTTGAATGCCCTATGGCCCTATGGCCATAGGGCCATTCTTTGCATACACACCATGTGGAAGAATGGTCCGAAGGACGATTCTTGCATTGCGCCAAGGGCTCAAAATCATTTTGGGATGGCCATGGGGGCATCCAAGAATGGCCATTCTTTTCATCCACAACAAGTGGAAGAATGACTTTATGGCCATTCTTTCATGACCCCAAGTCCTCAAGGTTATGCCAAGAATGGCCAAGGGCATTTCTTTTCGTGCAACAACAGGTGTAAGGGCCATTCTTGCATGATCCCAAGGCCTCAAATATCCACTGTTGCATGCACAAGATGAGGAAGAATGGTTATGGGGCCATTCGTGCATGACCTCAAGGCCTCAATGTCATTTTTTAGATGGAAATGTGGCATTTTGGATGGCCATGGGGCATCCAAGAATGGCCCTAGGGCCATTATTTTCATGTACAATAGGTGTAAGGACCATTGCTACATGACCCCAAGGCCTAAAATATCCACCGTTTTACTTTAAAATGTATCACAGTGCATGAAATAGTGGCCATGGGGACATCCAAGAATGGCCCAAGGGCCATTCTTGCATGACCCCAAGGGGCCATGGGTGCATCCAAGAATGGCCCTAGGGGCATTTCTGCATGACCCTAAGGCCTCAGGGTGATTTTTGGGATGGCCATGGGGCATCCAAGAATGGCCTTGGGACCATTCTTTTCATGCACAACGGGTGGAAAAGTGACCCCAAAGGCCATTATTGCATGACCCCAAGGCCTCAAGGTCATTTTGGATTGGTCATGGGGACATCCAAGGATGGCCTTGTTTCATGCACACAACAGGTGGAAGAATGGCCCTAGAGCCATTCTGGCATGACCCCAAAGCGTAAAGTTCATTTTGGGATAGATATCAAGGCATCCAAAAATGGCCATAAGGCCATTTTTTTCATACCCAACATGTGGAAGAATGGCCCTAGTTCCATTCTTGCATGACCCCAAGGCCTCAAGGGCATATCGGGATAGCTACGAGGACATCCACGTAGGGCCATTCATTTCATGCACAATAGGTTGAAGAATGACCCCAAAGGCAATTCTTGCATGACTCAAAGGCCTCAAGGTCATTTTGGAATAGCCATTGGGGCATCAAAGGATGGCCTCTTTACAAACGTAACAGGTGGAAGAATGGTCCTCGGTCCATTCTTGCATAACCCCAAGGCCTCAAGGCCATTTTTGGATAAATATGGGGACATCCAAGAATGGTCCAAGGGCCATTCGTTTCATGCACACCATGTGGAAAAATGGCCCTAGGGCCATTCTTGCATGACCCCAAGGCCTCAAAGTCATTTTGGGATGGCCATGGGGGCATCCAAGATTGGCCATAGGGCCATTCGGTTTATCCACAACAGGTGGAAGAATGGCCCTAGGGCCATTCTTGCATGAACCCAAGGCCCCAAGGTCATTTTGGAATGGCCATGGAGCATCCAACGATGGCCTCTTTTCATGCACAACAATAGGTGGAAGAATAGCCCTAGGGCCATGCTTGCATGACCACAAGGCCTCAAGGTCATTTTGGGATGGATATATAGGGCCATTCATTTCATACACACCATGTGGAAGAATGGTCCTAGGCCCATTCTTGCAATGCTCCAAGGCCTCAAAGTAATTTTGGGATGGCCATGGGGGCATCAAAGAATGGCCATAGAGCCATTCGTTTCATCCACAAAAGATGTGGAAGAATGGCCCTAGGGCCATTCTTGCATAACGCCAAGGCCTCAAGGTCATGCAAGAAGGCCAAGGG
The DNA here is from genome assembly GCF_041138505.1 of Cibotium barometz. Lineage (NCBI taxonomy): Eukaryota > Viridiplantae > Streptophyta > Polypodiopsida > Cyatheales > Cibotiaceae > Cibotium > Cibotium barometz. The sequence goes on from NC_141052.1 coordinate 19,537,096, forward strand.
CCTTTTTTTTCATGCACAATACGTGTAAGGGCCATTCTTGCATCACCCTGAGGCCGTAAATATCCACAGTTTTACTTTGAAATGCATCCGAGAGTGTGAAATAGTGCCCATAGGGACATCCAAGAATGGCCAAATGGCCATTATTTTCTTGCACAACACGTAGAAGAATGGCCTTATGGCAATTCCTACATGACTACTCCAAGGCCTTAAGGTCAGGGTTGGCCATGGGGGCATCCAAGAATGGCCTAAGGCCATTCTTTTTTATGCACAACATGAGGAAGAATGGCCTTAAGGTCAGGGTTGGCCATGGGGGCATCCAAGAATGGCCTAGGGCCATTCTTTTTTATGCACAACATGAGGAAGACTGGCCGTGCGGCCATTCGTGCAAGACCCAAAGGCCTCAAGGTCATTTTTGGCATGGCCGTGGGGCATCTAAGAATGGCCCTAGGGCTATTCTTTCCATGTACAATAGGTGTAAGGACCATTCCTACATGACCCCAAGGCCTCAAGGTCATTTTTGGCATGGCCGTGGGGCATCTAAGAATGGCCCTAGGGCCATTCTTTTCATGTACAATAGGTGTAACGACCATTCGTACATGACCCCAAGGCCTAAAATATCCACCGTTGACTTTAAAATGCATCCATGTGCATGAAATAGTGGCCATGGGAGCATCCAAGAATGGCCTGAAAAGATACAGGGGAGAAGAGAGTTTGAGCTCTTGCAAAGCACACACACACTCACAAAACCCTAAAAGAGAACACACAAGGTGAGAGGCTGAAAATCTTCTTCTTCACACAACACTCAACAAACCATATACAAAGATAAGAGTACACACAATATGAAAAGGTACTCAACCAAATACATACTAGGGTTCTCTATAGTGTGAACCCAACTAAATTAGCTGGTACTATAACTATGCCAGCAGTCTCTAGAATGGCTGTCACACAGCCTGTCATCCCATTGGCTGCATATCACCCATGATCTCACCAACCATGCCAGTGGTGTAAGTGTGGGGCCTATCCCCTGGGAGGGTCATCAGTATGTCCACCACCGCCTCACTAGATGAGCTCGATATCTCAACACTCCCCCTCGGGCTCAACTCCATCTCATGTACACCAACAAGTGAAGCCTTGAATCTGCGGAGCTTCTTTGTACCCAATGCTTTGGTGAAGATGTCAGCGACCTGATCCTGTGTGCTGACATAAACAAGGTCAACGTCTCTTGCCAAAACCTTCTCTCTGACAAAATGGTAGTGGACCTCTATATGCTTTGTGTGAGCATGAAAAACTGGGTTCCTGGCCAACTATATACTGCTAATGTTGTCACAAAAAATGACAACTTGTCTCTCCACTGATAGACCCAAATCTGCAAGTAGCTTTCTCAACCAAGCTACCTCACATGCTGCCATAGCAGCACCTCTCTACTCGGCCTATGTACTGGATAGAGCAACCGTAGGCTACTTCTTGCTGCTCCAAGTCAAAGTAGCACTCCCCAAAGAAAACATGAAGCCACTAGTAGATCTTCTATATCTGAGATACTACCAGCCCAATCAGCATCTGTGTACCTACGTACACATATCTCTGTCCCAGTTTCATAAAATAGTCCATAATACAAAGTAGACCTCACATACTTCAGTATGCATCGTCTCAATGCATCCAAATGTGGCTTTCGAGGAACCTGCATAAACTAACTCACTAACCCAACAGCATAGCTCAAATCTGGCTTGGTGATCAGCATGTAGATCAAGCTTCCTACTATGCGCCTATACATGGATCCTCCAAAATCTCTCCTAAATCTGCACTCAACTTGCCATTCTGACCAATGGCACTGAGATAGGCTTACAGCCTGTCATACCATACTTGGACAACATGTCCAAGCCGTACTGTCTCTGCAGCAGTAAGCCAATACCATGTGGTGACCTAATCACCTCGATGCCCAAGAAATATCTGAGCTCCCCTAGATCCTTCATCTCAAACTTCTGTCTAAGCAAGATCTTTACATCAAAGATCTCTGCATCATGGTCCCCCGTAATGATCAGGTCATCTACATAGATGATAACAAGGAAAACCCCTCTATCACCGTGTCTCACATACAGCGAGAAATGCATTGGCTACATGAAAGCCAGTAGTGACAAGATATTCAGAAATCTTGTCAAACCATGCTCTTGGTGCTTGCTTTAAGCCATACAAGGCTTTCTTCAACTTGCAAACATGCTCGGAGGGGTGACTCACATCCTCATAACCAAGTGGGTACAACATATACACTTCTTCCTGCAAATCCCCATGCAAGAACTCATTCTTTACATCCATCTGATGTAAAGACCATTGCTTTAACACAGCCACTGCTATCACAACTTTCATTGTTGCCATCTTGGCAACTGGGCTGAAAGCTTCCTCATAATCAATGCCATATGTCTGCGCATATCCTTTGGCTACCAATCTAGCCTTGTACCTGCTTATGCTTCCAACACTGTTATGTTTTACTTTATACACCCACTTGCATCCAATGGCTTTCTTGCCTTCAGGCAATTGCACTAAATCCCAAGTCCCATATCCATATAGTGCATCCATCTCCTCATCCATAGCTTTCTCCCAGCACACATTTCCAACAGCCTCATCAATGCATGTGGGCTCTACAACAACCTGTACAACTTTTGCCATGTATGCATAGTGATGTGCCACATAACCATCATAGGTAAACCTCTGCACAGGATTCTTCACTCTCCCAGATCTTTGCAGGTTTGCATTCATAGCTTCCATAGCCTTCTTTACACTAGGTGTTCTCATAGCTGGTATCCCAAGATCCTCATCAAGGCTTATCTTTGAGCCACTAGACTCTCCATAAACATGAGAATGCCCTGCAGAAATGTCAGGCATACTAAGGGACTCAACCACTTTCTCTTTGCCTTTATGTGATGTCCTAATCACATTTGCAGGACTGGCATTATTGATAAAAAATAGAAGAATGAGGGAGCACACACAAGAGAAGCAAACCCTAATCCATATCCATCAATCATAAAGAATTCATCTCTTTCTCTTTGCCTTTATGTGATGTCCTAATCACATTTGCAGGACTGGTATTATTGATAAAAAATAGAAGAATGAGGGAGCACACACAAGAGAAGCAAACCCTAATCCATATCCATCAATCATAAAGAAGGAGAGAAGCCATATTCATCATCTCTCTCACACACACAAAAGAGAACACAACATAGTGTTATGTCCACACTACAAAGTAAACCTAATGTAATGTCCACACCACACATGACCAGCTGGACGCGGTCATAAACACACCACACGATATCCATCTACCATACTGTCACTCTGTCAGCACCCATGTGCTATCCTCCAGCTGTATACGAGCTTGACATTTCAACACTCCCCCCCTCAAGCTCGACATGTCCATCTCTAGGACTCCCAATCTAGTACGGAAATACTCGAACTTATCCTTACCAAGTGCTTTGGTAAAGATATCTGCAACCTGCTCATCTGTCTTTACATATGTCAAATCAACATGCCCATCTAGCACTTTCTCTCTGATGAAATGATAGTGGACCTCAATATGTTTGGTCCTGGCATGATAAACTGGGTTGCTAGCAAGCTAAATACTACTCATGTTGTCACAATGTATGACAACTCTCATATCACTCTGTAACATGACATCGTCTAGCAACTTCTTCAACCACATAGCCTCACATGCAGCTATGGCTGCTCCATGATACTTGGCCTCTGTGGTAGATAAAGCAACTGTAGGTTGCTTTTTACTGCTCCAACTCACAGCTCCACTACCAAGGCTGAAAACATAGCCACTGGTAGACCTCCTGTCATATGCACTACCGGCCCAATCTGCATCTGTATATCCATAGACATGCATGTCTTTTCCTGCCTCATAGAAAAGACCATAATGCATGGTAGTTTTGACGTATCTCAGAATACGTCTCACAGCATCCAAGTGAGGTTTACGAGGACTCTGCATAAACTGACTTTCCAAACCAACTGCATAGCTGAGATCTGGCCTCGTAATGGTCATGTAGATAAGGCTACCAACCATTTTTCTGTACATGGTGATATCATCAAGCTTATCACCCAAATCATCCCTAAGCTTCATGTTTTGCTCTAATGGTGTCTACATTGGTTTGCATGCTATCATACCATACTTTGCCAGCATGTCAAGTGCATATTGCCTTTGCATGCTATCATACCATACTTTGCCAGCATCTCAAGTGCATATTGCCTTTGCACCAGCCATATACCCTTGTTTGTTCTTATCACCTCAATGCCAAGAAAGAACCTTAAATCACCAAGGTCTTTCATATCAAACTCTTTGCATAAAGAGGCCTTAACCTCATCAATGCCTTTCCCACAATCACCTGTGATAATCAAATCATCAACATAAATGACTATCATCACGATACCATCATGTGTCTTCTTCACATAAAGTGAAGAGTCTGCATTTCCAACCACAAATCCAATACTGACAAGATATGTGCTGATCTTGTCACTCCAAGCACAAGGTGCTTGCTTCAAACCATATATTGCTTTCTTTAACCTGCAAACAAAAGTAGGATATTTTGGATGTACATATCCTTCTGGCTGTTCCATGTACACCTCTTCTTGTAGTTCACCATTCAAGAAAGCATTTTTTACATCCATTTGATGTAAAGCCCAACCTTTTTGTGCTGCTAGTGCAATGATAGACCTCACTGTAGCCATCTTAGCCACTGGGCTGAAAGTTTCATCATAATCGAGACCATAAGTTTGTGCATATCCTTTAGCGACCAGCCTTGCTTTATGTCTCTCTAGGCTGCCATTTGACTTGCACTTTACCTTATACACCCATTTGCAACCAATTGCATTCTTCCCTTGTTGCGAGAACTCAACCAATTTCCATGTATCATTTTTGTCCAAAGCATCCATCTCTTCATCCATGGCTTTCTCCCATACATGCTCTCCAATAGCCTCTGTATAGCATGTAGGTTCCACATGCTTCACCATAGATGTCATGTATGCATAGTGCATAGCAAAATCTCGATATGTCAATCTTTCAACTGGATATCTGACTCTCTGGGATCTCCGCAATGCATGCGGGTCACTCTGTACACTTGTAACTCTAGCATGTGGTGGCACATATCTGTCCTGCCTAGCACCAGGTGTGCGTAAAACAGGTATACCGAGCTCCTCATCCAAACTCTCTGAACTAGATGACTCATAACTTGTGATTCCAATTCCTTCGACCTTCTTCTTTCCTTTATCCATAGCACTACTCCCAGTGCTCACACTCTCATGCCTCAAACGTCCTGACCATGGACGTACACTGCTACTCTCAGCTTCTGCTCTGCTGGCCCAGACATAGTAGTAGAACTAGAACTTGCTTGTGGCAAGTTCACAGGCACATTTGCCTCAAGTGAGTCAATGACACCCTCATCTTTTGCTTTGTACCAACTAGCAAGCTCATCAAACACCACATCTCGTGAAATGACCACTTCTCTAGTTTGAGGGTTATAACATTTGTATGCCTTCCGATCATGTGCATATCCAACAAATACACATTTCTCTGTCTTAGGATCCAACTTCCTTCTTCTTTCATCAGGCACATGTACATAAGCTATGCATCCAAAAACTTTGAGATGTCCAATGTCTGGCCTGTAACCTGTAAGCCGCATCTCTGGCGTGCTTCCATGAATGGCTGCTATAGGTGTTTTGTTTAGAATATACACTGCAATAGCACATGCTTCTGCCCAATAGTAATCTGGCATGCTCTTTTCATTGAGCATTGCCCTTGCCACTTCACATATGACTCTATTCTTTCTCTTAGCCACACCATTCTGCTGAGGTGTATACCTGCAAGTCAGTTGTCTTCTTATTCCATGCTTCCTCAAGAAATGCTCAAAAGCTTTTGAGGTGTATTCACCACCTCCATCTGTTCTCAAACATTTAATCCAACAGCTATATTGCTTTTCTACAAGAGCTTTGAAATCCATGAACTTTTCCAACACTTCACTCTTCTCTCTCAGAAAGTATATCCATGTCATCCTACTGAAATCATCTATGGATGTCACATAGTATAGACTGCCTTTGATAGATGGGTTTTGTGCAGGGCCCCATACATCACTGTGTACTATCTCAAGTGGCGTGTTACTCATATTTCCTTCTCTAGGAAACCTCAACCTTGCCTGCTTTCCAAACTGACAGGCTTCACAAACATGCATATGTCCATCATATTTGAATCTAGGCAATCCACTGACAATGCCTCTTGTTTGCATGTTCTTTAATCTCTGTATATTGACATGTCCAATCCTTTTGTGCCACATATCAATGTCTTGCACAATCCCATTGCTTTTAGAAAACATGGCTAAGCTCAATTCTGGTATGCCTGCATCCAATTTGAACAACCTTCCTTCCTTCTTGCCCTTGGCAATCAATCTACAGCCATGCTTAAAGTCTTCCACAAAATAGTCATTCTCATTAAATCTTACTTGTAGTCCCTGCTCAACCATTTGGCCTACTGATGCCAAATTCTTTGTAATAGATGGTACATATAGCACTTCTGACATATTCTTCACATTTCCATCATGCATCCTCAAAGGCACACTGCCAACATGTGTTATAAGATGCTGAGTATCATCTCCTGTGACCACATAACCATTTGTACCCAATGGTTGCATCTTCTCAAACCACTCACCATGACATGTCATGTGGTTTGAGGCACCCGAATCCATATACCATGACTCATCTCCAGCATTCTGAGAATCCATTGTCCCCATAATGTGCTTCATTGCAAAAAGATGATTTGAACTCCCATCATTGTTACTTATTAAATGCATAATTTCCATGTTGTGGTCTTCCATTCCTGACATCATTCTGCTTTTTGTAACAATCTTTTTCCATATGTCCAAGTTTGCCACAATAGTGACATTCAAATTTTGTTGAGGACCTTTCCATCGTCCTCCACGAGCACCTGTTCCAACTCTCCCCCTATGGGATTGAAATCCACGACCTCCACGTGATCCAAAAATGATGACTGTGAATTCTGAAAATTCTGATTTGATTGTGGTTGAGTAGACCTGTCATTCCAACCACGTCCTCCACAGCCTCGAGGGGAAAATCTCCCCCTGCCTCGAGAGCCTCTAGATGAGTAAAAAGCCTGATTCCTTGCTTGCTCATCATTACTGGATGAGGATGCACCACCTGTAATATTCATACCACCAAGTCCAAGCTTTAATTCTTCCACAATGAGCAATGACACAAGCTCATTAAAGTCTGGCATTCCTCCCAACCTTACTGAGATGGAAGTGTCAAAAGATTTGTATTCTTTGCCTAAACCACGCAATGTGAGGGCAACCAAATCATCATCATCCATTGGGGCATGGATTGATGACAAGGAATCTGCATAACCCTTGATTTCCTGAACATACTCATGTATACTCCTATTCCTTCGTGTTACACTATGAATCTGTTGCTTTAGTTGTATCTTCCTTGCACCAGTGTCTGTCTCATACATTCGGCACAATATATCCCATGCTTCTTTTGGTGTATCTGCATCTTGGATGTGAATAAGCAAGGCATCTGTTACACATATTGAAAAGTAATGCAACACTTTCGAAGACCGCTCTACCCATTGCTTGTGAGCCACCAACTGAGCATTATTTGGTTGAGGAGGTAGGAATGGCTCCGGGTCTTCATCCGACACGAGACTCCATAAACCTTTGCCTTTCAAAAAACTCTTCATTCGAAACTTCCACACTTGAAAGTTAGTTCTGTCAAGCTTCTCTCCAACAATTTGTATCGGACCATCTCCCATGTTTGCAAGGTAGTAGATGCACCCCTTTGATCACAATGTATGAAGTACCTGTAATGCTCCAAATCTCTCCAAATCACATCAAATGATTGCAATATATGTGCTTTTAGATCCCACAATGCTTCATCAACAATGTATACTCGATCAAGGTTGAAAACAAATGATACTTCTTCACAATAAATTTTCTGGTTTTTTTCTCGCCAGAGAACCAGTCAAAGATCTTGCTCTAATTCCTTCAAATCTTGTTCAAATTTGATATTTATGCATTCATTGGCTTCATAACACATTGATCCAACATATCCTAGAAGGGTTTGATCAAATTCTTCAAGTTGAGTGAGAAGCACCAAGTTTTGTAGCCCTTTGGTTTGCCTTTTTCTGCATATGTCAGGTACCACCTCTCACTAAAAGTGCTCTATCTCCTTCAAATCTGATCCAAATTCAAAAATTTTTGAATCAAAAGTTTAGAAACTCATGGGATTCTACTTGTACCAAAGGAATTAGGCCAGTTTGATATAGACAAGGATTAATACCTTGATTCGTAATGCTCTGTTTCTGGACAAAACTTCTGCAAACCTGCAAATCTCTGATAAATGACTTCAATGAGCTCCAAATACATCAAATGAGCTGCAACCAAGCTTCACAATGCCTTAGAAATGCCTTTGCTCAACTCCCCAAGCTTTTAATGGCATCAAATGGTGTAGTAATGAGTTAATGGCATGATATCTATTGAAACTATCCAGAATTCTGCTCAGAGATGCGCCGCCTGCTCCAGAGGGCTGTAGAAGAGGGGCATTTCACAATTGAGTTGATAGGGTTCTTAGAAATGACCTAATGCATCATGGGTATTAAGGGAAAGCTTCAATTTTGAGTAGTATTGCCACATTTGATCCTCCACGGGGCATATATTCTCTGTTTTGCAGGAGTTAAAAAAAATAGAATTTTTCTTTCACAAATCTCCTGAGATACATCAATGTTTCATGCAATGGTTTGCTCCAGTGTTGCTAATACATGTTCCCTTTCACAATACATGAGAACCTCTGTGTTTCCTTTGTATTTGCCCCAATACATTTGATAAAATACATTCCTTCACAAGTTTTCCATGAAAGCTTCAAAACCAGAAATTTTCTGCTTGCTTTGGCAACACCAATCTTGCCTGTTACTTGCTTTTTGTTACCTGTAATCCGCAGAGGGGGTCTTGTAGCACTTACCCGTGGTCCTTAGTTTTCAGATCTGTATCCAAGGTGAGCTCCATAGCTTTCTTTTGCTCCACAGCTTCAATGGAAATCTTCATAGCTTCTTCTTCTTCTTCCCTCTTCTCTCACTCAATCTCACAACACAACTAATGAGCTCTAGGCTCTGATACCATGATAAAAAACAGAAGAATGAGGGAGCACACACAAGAGAAGCAAACCCTAATCCATATCCATCAATCATAAAGAAGGAGAGAAGCCATAGTCATCATCTCTCTCACACACACAAAAGAGAACACAACATAGTGTTATGTCCACACTACAAAGTAGACATAATGTAATGTCCACACCACACATGACTAGCTGGACGCGGTCATAAACACACCACACGATATCCATCTACCATACTCTCACTCTGTCAGCACCCATGTGCTATCCTCCAACTGTATACAAGCTTGACATTTCAACAATTATGATGCAGCCTGCCACTCCATGGTCTATCAACTAAACCACTAGATGAGGACTCTCCTGGTCCACTCAAAGACTGTGATTGCTAACTTGCATTCTGTGCAACCACATTTCCACTCACATCAGCCCCAACAACTTCTTTTTCAGTAGCATACCAACAGCTGATCATCTCATCAAAAACATTCTTGCTTACCCTCAACTCGCGTGTAGTAGGGTTATAACACCTGTATCCCTTTTGCTAAAGGGAATACCTAATAAACAGTGCTTGGAGTGATAAGATAAGCCGATATCTTATCTCCCTTGGATTTCAGGTTTCTTCAGCATATTCTTCACTCTATGTGAAGAAAACAGATCATGGGTTTGTCTTTCTTGTCATCTATGTAGATGACTTGATTGTCACAGGAGATCATGCTACAGATGTTATGCATGTCAAGAAGGCATTGAGTGGGCAGTTTGATATGAAAGAATTGGGTGAATTGAGATATTTTGTTGGGATTGAAGTGATCAAAGACCATGCAAGGACATGGTTAGTTCAATGCCAATATATGCATTGGATATGTTGGCAAATCTAGCTTCTTCCTTCTCTCATCTCTGGCACATGCACATAAGCTATGCTACCAACACTTTGAGGTGTCCAATGTGGCTGGCCTAAAATGTGTAAGATGCATCTATGGCGTACTTCCATGTATGGCAGATGTGGGTGTGTTATTAAGTACATACACCACTCTGGCACACGCTTCTGCCCAATAATAGTGTGGCATGCTCTTTTCATTGAGCATTGCCATAGCCACATCACAATGACTCTATTTTTCCTCTCATCAGCAACACCATTTTGCAGAGGTGTGTACTTGCAAGTTAGCTACCTTCTTATGCCATTCTTTCTCAAGAAGTTCTCAAAAGCATGTGAGGTGTATTCACCACCTCCATCTATCCTCAAAAATTTTATCCAATAGCCATACTGCTTCTCTATAAAATCTTTGAAGTCCATAAACTTTCCCAATACTTCACTCTTCTCTTTGAGAAAGTAAATCCAAGTCATTCTGCTGAAATCAATGAATGTCACATAGTACAATGCTGCCTTTGATGGATGGGTTTTGTGGACCCCATACATCACTATGAACAATCTCAAGTGGCCTGCTACTCATGTTGCCTTCTTTAGGAAATGGCAACCTTGCTTGCTTTCCAAACTGGCAAGCATCACATACATGCATACTCCCATCATACTTGAATCTAGGCAACCCACCAACAATGCCTCTTGCCTGTATGTTCTTTAACTTTTGTATGTTCACATGTCCAATCCTTTTATGCCACATTTCAGTGTCTTGTACCACATTTTGGCTTTTAGAGAACATAGCCGATTTCAACTTAAGAATCCCAGCATCTAATTTAAATAAACTGCCTTCTTTCTTGCCTTTGACAATGACTCTACATCCATTTTTGAAATCCTCAACCAAGCAACCATGCTCGCTGAAACAAACCTGTAAACCTTGCTCAACCATTTGATCAACTGAGGTCAAACTCTTTGTAGTAGAAGGCACATATAAGACGTCTGACATAGACTTCATTTCACCATTGTGCATCACCAATGGCACACTCCCAACATGAGTGATAGCATGCTGAGAATCATCACCTATTTCCACATAGCCTTTCACATCTATTGGCTTCATATGTTCAAACCATTCACCATGACAAGTCATATGGTTTGATGCTCTAAAGTCCATATACCAAGTGTCATAACTGTCACCATGTGTCATCATAGACCCCGTGACATATTTCATGGCAAACAAGTGATTTGCACTACCTCATGACTGCTTGATGCAAAATTTCCACCATGTGCTCCAAAATTTTCACTATTTGCATAATTTCCACCATGTCATGCTCTACTCCCTCTCAAATCATTTTTTTTGCAGTAACAGTCACATTCCATATGACCAAACTTTCCACAGTAATGGCATTCCATATTTTGCATAGATGCTTGTTGGCCTTGCCAACGTCCTCTTCCATGAGAATGACCTCTACCTCTTTGAGGTGTATATCTACGACCACCTCTAGCACATATGAAGGCTGCAAATTTTGTTGTGGTGAGCTTTCCTGCCAATCAATGACCAACACCATGACCTCATGATGCAAATCTCCCCCTGCCTTATAATCCCCTTTGTGAATAGAAAGCCTGGGTCTTGCCATGATCATCATGGCTAGTAGATGCATCATGAAAAGGGTCACTGAGTTTGATCTCCTCAACAAGCAAGAGAAACCAATTCATCAAAATCTGGTAAACCTGTACTCCGAAAAGAGATAGATGTATCAAAAGATTTGTACTCCTTGCCAAGATCACGTAAGGAAATGTCTACCAAATCATCATTAGGCATGGGGGCATTGATAGTTGCCAATGCATCTGCATACTTCTTAAATCTGCATACTTCTTAATTTCTTGTACATAATCATGAATACTCCTTCCTTTTTGCTTCACATTGTGAATTTGTTTACTCAACTGAGACTTATGAGCACTAGTATTTGTATTAGCTTTACCAAAGTATCCCATGCATCCTTGGGATTCTCAGCATCATGTATATGTATGAGTATAGCATTCGAGATACATATAAACAAGTAATGCAAAACTTTGTATGATCTCTTTGACCATTGTTTATGAGCTACAACTTGTTGTTGTGTAGGTTGTCGGGGTAGATCCGGCTCTAGGTCCGCACCTGTAACAAGGTTCCAAAATCATTTTCCTTCCAGAATGCTTTTGATCATGTACTTCCATGCCTGGAAGTTCTTTCTCTCCAACTTCTCACACCCATAATCTGTACTAGGTTGTTTGACATATTTGCTCAATGCAAATGCACCTTCTGCACACTTGAGCTCAATGTTGCATATTAACACCAACCAAGGTGCATACATATACCAGAAATATCAAATCCCCTTTTTTTGTTTTTGAGAAACCAGTAGGAAAAGTGCTCTAATTTCTTCAATTCTTTCCCAAATTGAGGGACCAGGCATTCATTATGTTAGCAATGATGTCTACTAACTCCATGTAAAAGGAATTAGACCAATTGTAAAAATTAAGTGAGTAATTAGTCGATTAACGACCCTCTATTTTAGTAATCATACTTTACAACATTCTTAATCAGCTCATAATTGGCTCCCAAATGCATAATTTCTCCAATAAACCACATAGCATCCTTCTCCTTTGTGTGTACCACAATATTGCTAAGAAAATTGTGCAAGTAATCAACCAACCAAAATTGAATTAGATCTCAACCAAGCAAAAGAAGGTAAAATCTGCTCTACCAAGCTATGCCACCTGCAATTAGGGGAAATTGGGGGCTTATGTGTGGCTAAGGATGGTATATTGGAGTTTCCAACACCCCTAGGCATGCACCCAAGCCATCAATCTGATGATTTTTACAAAAAAGTGGCTCCAATTGCATAAAAATTGAGCCTCTATTCACTGTTTTTGTGAGGGCGTCAAAATAGAATTTTTCCAATCACTTCAATGCATCACACTTGCTTCAAAATCACTCTAGGGCTTGCACATGAGTTGCCAACACATTCCCATTTCTAGATACATGAATCTTTGCCAGATTTGCAACCATTTGCAACATACATTCACCACTATCAAGCTTCAATTGAGAGCTTGCAAAACATAAAATTTTCTTTGCTTTGGGGAACTCAAATCTGATATTGTTTGTGATTTTGCACCTGCAATCCGCTCAAGGATGTTTAGTTTTACTTACCCGGTAGGCCAAACTCTCAGATTTGGTGAAAATCAATGTTCTCCAAGCTTCACAGCTCCAATGGCAAGCTCCACAGCTTCTTCTCCCTCTTCTCTCACTCCCTCATAAACCCTAATAGTGAGCACCAGGCTCTGATACCATTTCTTATAACAATTCGCCTGCACATGTCCAGGCTTACCAAAATAAAAGCATCCACATTGTATCATTATATTCCCTTTGTTAATTTCCACGACCTCTTTGACTCCCCTTGCCTCTGAATTGGCCTCTTCCACCTGCGTGTTGTTGTTGTTGTGAATTCTGGGACTGTTGTTGTGAATTCTGGGACTGTTGTTGCTGTTGCTGGCCATAATTCTGATTACGACCACCTCCTTGGCCGCGTCCACGGCCTCCTCTACCTCGTCCTCTTCCTGAACTTGTGTAGAAGGCCTAATGCTCTGAACTGTTTTTGTTTTGTGAAGACTGTTGGTCTTCTCTTCTATAATCAACATAGACACAAATTTGTGAAATTGAGAAGGTGTTCCCGAGTTTGAATAGACGTCTTGAATGCCTTGTATTGTGGCCTGAGACCATGTAGAAAGACTTCCACCTTATCATCACATCTCCTGAAACGCCAATAGATGCAAGGGATTCCACAATACCCTTGATCTTCAATGCATAGTCATTCACAGACGACATACTCTTTTTCTCCACAGTATCAAGTTCATTCTTCAACTGTATCTTTTGTGCCTTGGTATTTGTTTCATAGAGTTTTACCAAGGTGTCCCATGCCTCCTTGGGGGACTTGGCATCCTATATGTGCCCAATCATGGTGTCCTGTATACTGATAGAGAGCCAATACATAACTTTTCTGGCTCCTTGGTTCCAATCCTTGAACTCTTTCACATCTGCAAACAGATTGATCTTCGGTATCGTCGGTGCCTCTTCATGCTCACTTTCTATGTAGTCCCAGTAACCCTTTCCCATTAAGAAATTTATCCACCTGAACCTCCAAGCATGGAAGTTGTTCTTGTCAAGCTTCTCAGTAACAATTTGGTTTATGCCATTATTTGACATCTTGCCAGACACACAAATTTACCAGAAAGAGCACTCTGGTTTGTCCTACACAAACTGCTGTATTTTTTGTAAGGGTACTGTACTACACTCAAATGTCACAACCAATGGCCTCAATGTACATACATACACCCAATGGCAACTATTTGACCTCCTTGCAGCACACACAATGTCTGCACAACCAATCTGTCTTCCTACAGTTCTTAAAACAGAGTTCTGCATAGAATTGATGACTTACCTGCAGTGCTTGACCTGCAGTGCCGAAACGCATTTTTGGCCCGAAATTTTTTGTCTGATAGGAATGTAGAGATTCCCTATAGCTTTACTTCCACGAAGAAATCTCCTCAATCAAAGATCGTTTGCTGGTGCCTCCCGTAGAGCTCCCGACAAGGGTGTAGTTGCCAACACAAATAGGGAAGAGTAGATGAAGCTCTTACCCTCGTACCGCTTCTTGTGCTTCTCTTGCTTGCAGCTTAGCCCTTAGCATGAACCAGGCTCTGATACCATAAAAATATGCAGGGGAGAAGAGAGCTTGAGCTCTTGCACACATACTCACAAAACCCTAAAAGAGAACACACAAGGTGAGAGGCTAAAAATCTTCTTCTTCTTCACACAACACTCAACACACCATATACAAAGATAAGAGTACACACAATATGAAAAGGTACTCAACCAAATACATACTAAGGTTCTCTATTCACTTTCCTTCATGTCCAATTTGTAGAATTGCATTAACAGATTTATCTTTGAATTTTTTGCTTGTGTACCAAATAATTTATTGAGTTCATCCCATGCATCTTTTGCCCACTGTATCCCTGTGATGTGATGAATGATTTCATCATTTAAACTGAGTGATGATTTCATCATTTAAACTGAGTGCAATAAGTCCCAATGCTTTTTCATTCCTACTCTTCCACTCATTTTCTCCTCTCTCTCGGCATTCATCTCTCCCTTCAACTAATCCCCACAGATTTTTCCTCATCAGCAAATACATGGTTTTTGTCTGCCATGTATAAAACTGTTCCCCATTAAATTTGGCTATTTCCTGTGCTGAACTCATGGTGATGTGAAGAGGGTCTTACCTCTTAATCCAATTTCAAGATTCAAGGGCAGTGTCTACCCTTTTACAACTCAATCTGGTGTTTAATAGATGATTACAACAATTTTATCAGCATAAAATCACCAGAAATTACACTAAATTAAGGGTAACCAATTTGTACGGGATGGTTGGAGTATCAAACCAACTCCGATTTGCAATCTGAAGCTTTAGGGATCTATATCAGATACCTAATGGCTAATTTGAACCCTCAATTTCACCAAAATATAGTGATTAGCACTGATTAATCACTGATTAGCAAATTAATGCTCTGGTTTGTGTGCAGAAAACAGAGTATGTGAGGAGTCCAGATCTGGTGCCTTCCACTTCAAATGAGCTCAAATGCTTTCAAAGGCATCAATAACAATGAGTCTAGTAGAGGATTAAGCTAAGAAACACAAGATTTGACCAAATATTGAAAGCTTAATCTCTGTTTTACTAAAGTCACGTGCAGGTTTGATGAAGAGCTTGAATCTCACTGTAGACTTGATGAAACTCAATTCTGTCTTCACCAGCTTGTAGAGCATGCTTGATTACCCCTTGGGCTAAGAGAAATTAGAAGGATTTAACTTGATGAGCACAAGATCTGCAAATCACTCAGAAAAACAGGTGCCAGCAAATTTCATGATTTCTCCTTCGTTTCTTCGCGGTTTACTGCGCCGTTTGCATGGGCTTGTAGCCAAAGATGTTAGCTAGCTTGTGTTAGAAGCACAAGACCTAATTTTGACTGTGCAAGGTGCTAGAGATCCTCCACTTGCTGGGGGTGAAGGGGAAAGTGAAAAACTCACTAAAAATTTGATTTTTTTACTAATTATCTACTAATCCTAATTAATTAACTAATGAGCTCATAATTCTGATAGATTCTAGGCATGGCTCTGATACCATGTTGAAATTTGAGCATAATGATGAGCTATGGTGGATCAAACACTAGAATCAACATCATTAACAAAGTGATTAGTAAATGATTAAGATATAATTAGTGAATAATTAGCAAATAGATTAATGTAGACATGGATACTCAATAACCAGCAAATTCTCATTAGGGCTATGCCTCAATTTATAGAGTTTACATCAAGCATCAAATCCCATTGATTTCTCCATGTTTCACTCCCAGAATATCTCCACCTCTTGCCTGATTCTCTTCACCTCTTCTCTTTTCCCTGAATATCTCCCAGAATATCTCCACACTCCTAAATTCTCTCATGCTACCCTTTATTCTCTCCGAGTAGATTCTTCTCACCTTTTCACAAGTTCTTTCACATTTACTCATCTTCTTTTACAGCCTCTAACCAAGGGCTTGTTCCCACACACACCCTATTCACTTGTATATTTCAACAATCAGCCCCTCTCAAGCTCATGATGTACTGCCATAGATGAAGATGTAGATGAGCTTAGGATATCAAAGCTCTCAAAACTCCCTCTCAAGCTCGTCCCATGTACTCCCAACATAGTACGGAAGTATTCAAACTTCTCCCTGCTAAGTGGCTTTGTAAAGATGGTGGCCGCCTGCTCTTCAGTCTTCACATACTGCAAATCCATTATACCATCCAACACTTTCTCTCTGACAAAATGATAGTGGACCTCTATATGCTTTGTCCGTGTATAAAAGACCGGATTCTTGGCCAATTGTATGCTTCTCATGTGGTCACAATGAATGAAAACCTTGCCATCAATAGGCTCACCCAGATCAGCCCCCCCAAGAGACTCTTTAACTATACTCCTTCACATGCAGCTATGGCTGCACCCCTGATTTGAGCCTCTATACTGGATAAAGCAACAATAGGTTGCTTCTTACTGCTCCAACTCACCACTTCACTTCCAAATGTAATGGCATAACCACTAGTGGACCTTTTGTCATACGAGCTACTTGCCCAATATGCATCTGTGTAGCCGTGTACATCTAAGCCTTTACCATGCCCATAAAGAAGACCATAATGTGCAGTGGTCTTTACATAGTGCATAATGCGTCTCATGCATCCAAATGAGGTTTTTTGGGGCTTTGCATAAATTGGCTTACTAGCCCCACAGCATAACTTAGATCCAGTTGTGTGATAGTCATGTAAATAATACTTCCAACCATCTTTCTATACATAGATGGATCATCCAACTCTTCACCGAAATCAGCCCACAGCTTCACATTCTGCTCCAAAGGTGTACTCATTGGCTTACACCCTATCATCCTATATTTTGCCAACATATCCAGTGCATATTGGCATTGCACTAACCATGTCCTTGCATGGTCTTTGATCACTTCAATCCCAAGAAAATATCTCAATTCACCCAATTCTTTCATATCAAACTGCCCACTCAATGCCTTTTTGACATGCATAACATCTGTAGCATGATCTCTTGTGACAAAATCAAGTTATCTACATAGATGACAAGCAAGACAATCCCATGATCTATTTTCTTCACATAGAGTGAAGAATCTGCTGTCTGAAGAAACCCGAAATCCAAGAGAGATTTAAGATATCGGCTTATCTTATCACTCCAAGCACATGGTGCTTGCTTCTTCAAACCATATAATGCTTTCTTTAATCTACATACATGAGTGGGGTACCTCGGGTGCTTGCTTCTTCAAACCATATAATGCTTTCTTTAATCTGCATACATGAGTGGGGTACCTCAGGTGCTGGCTTCTTCAAACCATTTAATGCTTTCTTTAATCTGCATACATGAGTGGGGTACCTCGGTGTACATATCCTTCTGGGTGTGCCATATAAACTTCCTCTTGTAAATCACCATTTAGAAATGCATTTTTCACATCCATTTAATGCATTTCCCAACCATTTGTTACAGCCATAGCAATGACTACTCTCACTGTTCCCATCTTTGAAACTGGACGAAATATTTTATCATAGTCCAAGCCTTGGGTTTGTGCATAACCCTTAGCTACCAACCGTGCTTTATGGCGCTCAATGGAACCATCTAATTTGTATTTCACCTTATAAACCCATTTGCAACCAATGACATTTTTTCCTTGTGGTGGTGGTAAGGCAACCAAATCCCAAGTTTCATTTTGAACCAATGCATCCATCTCAACATCCATTGCCTTATCCCATACATGCATCCCAATAGCTTCTGTATAGTATGTAGGCTCCACATGCTTCACCAAAGAGGTCATATATATGCGTAATGCATAGCAAAGTCATGATATGTCAACCTATATACCTAACCCTTTGGGACCTCCGCAATGCATCATAAAACTGGTATGCCAAGTTCCTCATCCAAACTTTCTGAACTTGATGACTCATAACCTGTAATGCCAATTCCTTCAACCTTCTTTTTCCCTTTATCCACTCCCAGTGCTCACACTCTCATGTCTCAAGCATCCTGACCATGGACGCATAGTGCTACTCTTAGACTCTGCTGGCCCCCCAGACATAGAAATAGAACTTGTTTGTGGCAAGTTCACATGCACATCGCCATCAATGGAATCAATGACACCCTTATCTTTTGCCTTGTACCAACTAACAAGTTCATCAAACACCACATCTTGTGAAATAAACACTTACCTAGTATGTGGATTGTAACATTTATATGCCTTGCGATCCTGTGCATACCCAACAAAAATTCGCTTTTTTACCTTAGGATCTAGCTTCTTCCTTCTCTCATCTGGCACATGCACATAAGCTATGCTACCAAACACTTTGAGGTGTCCAATGGGGCTATCCTAAAACTTGTAAGACACATCTCTGGCGTACTTCCATGTATGACAGATGTGGGTGTCTTATTAAGTATATACACCACTGTGGCACATGCTTCTGCCCAATAATATTTTGGCATGCTCAAAAATTTTATCCAACATCCATACTGCTTCTCTGTAAAAGCTTTGAAGTCCATAAACTTTTCCAACACTTCACTCTTCTCTTTGAGAAAGTAAATCCAAGTCATTCTGCTAAAATCATATGAATGTCACATAGTACATGCTGCCTTTGATGGATGGGTTTTGTGGATCCCATACATCACTATGAACAATCTCAAGTGGCTGCAGCTCATGTTGCCTTCTTTAGGAAATGGCAACCTTGCGTGCTTTTCAAACTGGCAAGCATCACATACATGCATACTCCCATCATACTTGAATCTAGGCAGCCCACCAACAATGCCTCTTGCCTGCATGTTCTTTAACTTTTGTATGTTCACATGTCCAATCCTTTTATGCCACATTTCAGTATCTTGTACCACATTTTGGCTTTTAGAGAACATAGATGATTTTAACTCAGGAATCCCAGCATCCAATTTAAATAACCTACCTTCTTTCTTGCCTTTGGCAATGACTCTACATCCATTTTTGAAATCCTCAACCAAGCAACCATGCTCGTTGAAACAAACCTGTAAACCTTGCTCAACCATTTGACCAACTAAGACCAAACTCTTTGTAGTAGAAGGCACATATAAGACGTGTGACATAGACTTCATTTCACCAATTGTGCATCACCAATGGAACACTCCCAACATGAGTGATAACATGCTGAGAATCATCACCTATTTCCACATAGCCTTTCACATCCATTGACTTCATATGTTCAAACCATTCACCATGACAAGTCATATGATTTGATGCTCCAAAGTCCATATACCAAGTGTCATCAGAGTCACCATGTGTCATCATAGACCCCACGACATATTTCATAGCAAACAAGTGATTTGCACTACCTCATGACTGCTTGATGCAAAATTTTCACCATTTGCACAATTTCCACCATGTGCTCCAAAATTTGCACTATTTGCATAATTTCCACCATGTTGTGCTCTACCCCCTCTCAAATCATCTTTTTTGCGGTAACAATCACATTCCATATGACCAAACTTTTCACAGTAATGGCATTCCACATTTTGCATAGATGCTTGTTGGCCTTGCCAACGTCCTCTTCCACGAGAATGACCTCTACCTCTTTGAGGTGTATATCTACGACCACCTCTAGCACCATATGAAGGCTGAAAATTCTATTGTGGTGAGCTATCCTCCCATCCACAACCAACACCACGACCTCATGATGCAAGTCTCCCCCTGCCTCTAAATCTTCTTTGTTAATAGAAAGCCTCATTCCTACCATGATTATCATGGCTAGTAGATGCATCATGAAAAGGGTCACTGAGTTTGATCTCCTCAACATGCAAGAGTGAAACCAATTCATCAAAATCTGGTAAACCTGTACTCCGAAAAGAGAGATATATCAAAAGACTTGTACTCCTTGCCATGACCACGCAAGGAAATGTCTACCAAATCATCATCAGGCATGGGGGCATTGATAGTTGCCAATGCATTTGTATACTTCTTAAATCTGCATACTTCTTAATTTCTTGTACATAATCATAAATACTCCTTCCTTTTTGCTTCACATTGTGAATTTGTTTACTCAACTGAGATTTATGAGCACTAGTATTTTTATCAGACAGCTTTACCAAAGTATCCCATGCATCCTTGGAATTCTCAGCATCATGTATATGTATAAGTATAGCATCCGAGATACATATAGACAAAGTAATGCAAAACTTTGTATGCTCTCTTTGACCATTGTTTATGAGCTACAACTTGTTGTTGTGTAGGTTGTCAAGGTAGATCCGGCTCTAGCTCCGCACCTATAACAAGGTTCCAAAATCCTTTTTGTTCCAGAAAGCTTTTGATCATGTACTTCCATGCCTGGAAGTTCATTCTATCCAACTTCTCACCCACAATCGGTACTAGGTTGTTTGACATATTTGCTCAATGCAAATGCACCTTCTGCACACTTGAGCTCAATGTTGCATATTAACACCAACCAAGGTGCATACATACCAGAAATATCAAATCCCCTTTTTTGTTTTTGAGAAAAACTAATAAAACCAGTAGGAAAAGTGGTCTAAATTCTTCAATTCCTGTCCAAATTGAGGGACCAGGCATTCATTATGTTAGCAATGATGTCTACTAACTCCATCTAAAAGCAATTAGACCAATTATAAAAATTGAGTGAGTAATTAGTCGATTAACGACCCTCTGTTTCACTAATCATACTTTATAACATTCTTAATCAGCTCATAATTGGCTCCTAAATGCATAATTTCTCCAACAAACCACATAGCATCCTTCTTTACTATGTGTACCAGAGTATTGCTAAGAAAATTGTGCAAGTAATCAACCAACCAAGCTTGAATTAGACCTCAACCAAGTAAAGGAAGGTAAAATCTGCTCTATTTTAGCCTCCAAGCTACGCCGCCTACAATTAGGTGAAATTGGGGGCTTATGTGTGGCTAATGATGGTATATTGGAGTTTCCAACACCCCTCGGCATGGGCTCCCAAACAACGATGGGCTATGGTTGACCGGTTGTGGCGGGCATACATGCCACGTACACAGGTACCCCGAAATCTGCCTAGAGCCACCGAGCCTAGGGCCTGGACGTGGAGTGGAGGCCAACTCTCGGCAATGAAAGTGCTTTTGCAGGCTTGCGTCGGGCGTAAGGCCGCCACGACCTGCTTCAGTGCGGCCTGGCCAGCCTTATGCAGGAGGTGCTTGGTGTCTCCTCCGAGTACAAACAAAAACGAGTCACTCTCAGCAACTGGGATAGCCCCGATCTCAGCATCCAGCAGGCCTAATATGCCTGCGTTGACGCCTGGGCTTGCTTCTTACTCTACCAGACGCTCCTTTCATGGACCAATTAGTGATGGTATGGGAGCATTGTCCCAGAACATTTCTCCTATAATTGCTCTCAGCGAGCTTTCCCGTAGATGCTTAATATATTTCATTGACTGCTCAACCTATTGCTATCTTCGAATTTACTTCATGTGCAAGAATAGATTGGACAATAACGAAAGTCATCACGTTATTGGGTACTGACAGAAATGGTCACGTTAGTGGCTAATAACGAAAATTCGATATTAGTGGAAAATAACGACGCTATGTGAAAATTACATTAGTGAAAAATAACCGTGTTAGTGCAAAGGTACATTTATTGAAAAAATGGCGTTAGTTGAGACTCGTGGGAAACGATACGTTAGTGGGAAAACCCATGTTATTGGAAAATTCACGTTATCACTCAAACCCATGCATTACTATATAATCCCTAGACGTATTATCAACCAAGTGCACTCCAACAAGGTGCATTTGTGTGCTCAAAAAATTCTACAGGGGAAAAGGCACACTCCTTGATAGCTATCCCATCAACCAAGTGCACTGTGCTCAAAAATACTCTCCCCTCTTGCAGGCTTCCACAAAACATTGTTTCCTACCATTTGCATATAACATTGTTTTCTACCATTTGCAAGATGGGGACAATCCCAGCACATCAATAAAAGGTTCTGAGCATATAGTTCTACATCAGAAGATGATTTAAAGTATCAAACAGTAATGAAAAATGGTAAAACAAAAGCTTATGGAATCAATATTGACTTTGACCTAGATTAGAAAGATGAACTCATCTACAGTCATTGGAAAACTCATTGGACATATTCAAAGGACAGAAGAAGTCGATGAGCTACCAAGGGAGTACAATGGTGACTGTATCTATGAGTTTCCGCCAACTTTTGGTACGCTTGCCAATATGGAAGGCATGGAGCATAGGTATGATGGACACATTATGGACAAGGCCAATTTCGTCTCGTCACAACATTGATGCAATTGTCATAGTGACATATTGTGCAGGTATATTTGAGTGTCAGAATTATGTCCTAGGACATTTCAAGAACATTGGGACCAGAAACAAGGCTTTCTTCAAAGGTCTCATTAAAAAAAAAAGTGATTAGCCATTGCTGGAGTTGGCACATTGGTGTGCCATTTTTGTCAAAAACTTGTCATTTGCATAGGGACCTTCTCATGTTTGGCATATTACATATTTTCGTGGGATAATACACATACACATGTTGGAACACATCTACACGAGGTTCAAGTCGGCACATCAAGAAAAGACATTCAAAAAGTAAAGAACCTTGTTGAGAATGCTGTCAAAGCGTAGAGAGGAGTAGGTCCACGAAAAATTGCCAAAAATATAATTGAGGACATTGTAATGAAGGCAGGCAGAAAGAAGGAGGAACTCTTTGGAGACAAAGAATTATCAAACTTCCTTGATGAGCTATGCCCCCTTAGTGTAAACAAAAGGGCTTGGAAAAGTTCTTATCTTCTATATATTTATGGAGCCATATATCAAGAAACCCTTGATTGATTAAATGATTATATTTGCAGTTTTGAAAGGATGGTCAGTAAAGCAAAGAAAGTTTGCATTGCCGGGAGGATCGGGACTTGATGCTATTTTAGAGTTGAAGAAGAATTGTATATATGATTTTTTTCATTGTAGTCGCTTTCTTGCACAAGGATTTGAGGAGGATGCTTCATTTTTAAAATGTCTACAAAAGGACCTGCACACCTGGTGTTGACTTGGTGAGGCGGATGGATTGGGATGGAAGTGGTGATTTAAACACTGCATGGGTTATGTTTGACCACACACAAAGAGTAGTTGGGTGGTCAACACTTGCATGTCATGTCTACGATCCAAGGTATATTGCAAGATCAATCAAATATATGTCCCATGTGTGTCTATTTCAATCATGATTTAAACTAAACAATAAGTCTATGTCAATTCTGTAGTTTGCAAGATTTACTAACCATGGTAACATGTGAAATGAAAGAAGAAGACACTGAGGCACAAATTATTTTTTGGGAAATGATGAATGAGGTGATGTTGCGTAATGGGCACCCCACACAGGCAAACTTCTTTGGACTCATGGGGTGTCCGATGAGTCACAAGCCAACTAGAGAGCAGTATGCCATGTGTTTAATGGTGGAGTTAAAAATGTAATGCATGGTCGTGAAAGAACTTGTTTGTTTCATTGGCAGTAGAGCCTACAGAAACACACCGTGGGATATGTAAAAAAGGACTTTCAAGAGGAGCACTTACAATTGTGTGAGTCATGGGGCAAACATCAGCAACAAAAGAAGAAGCTCAAGAGAAGTATACCATGATAAGGAAATGGTGGAACATAGGAGGAAAAGTGAATAAGAGAGATATACATTATATGGAGAGTTGGCTAAGTTGGTGGCACATAAGAATAGCACATTGGGGTGTTATGATGGGTGCTGTAAGTAAATTTATGTATTCCTCACTCCTATGTATGTTCTATCTATCAAATTTTAATTATAAGATTTATTTTGTGTACAGGTCTTGGATAGCGCAGATATGGCAACCACACCGCACACCAACCTTATTGAGAGAAAGCATGGGAGTTGGCCTGCTAGAGAAGGTTTAAAGAGGAAGATCAGCTTGTATGATGCTGCTATTAGTGACTTGGCAAATGCTCTGCTTCAAAGTGCCAAAATGCAAGGGTATCAAAGTGGAAAACACGAGGGTGCTGGCCCTAGCTTAGAGAAACTTGTTAAAAGGGCAGAAAGAGCCAAAGAAACAAGGACAACTAAAGTGATTCGTGCTATGAAAGAAACAATTGCAAGAACGCCAATGTACACTCATCGAAGTCATCTAGCGGGAGAAAGAGAGACTGTCCCAACACAAAGGAGCCCTAAAACAATGATTGATATTGAAGAGGATAGCAGTCATCATCCAGAGTATAACTATACAACAAGAGCTCCTGTGAAAAAAAAACCTAGAAGGCTTATTTATGATACTCCAAATTGTGCTGCTAACGAAGACACAGTAGCAAACTCTAACACCACAAGTACTAGGATTCTTGTAATGCAGGATGGTCAACTTGTGGTAGAGAGGGAGGTGAATCAAACCTACTGGGCAGTTTGAAGAACTCCACTTGGGAGTCGTGTGAAATGTCTCAGGTGGAGGATAGATGGCTAAAAGTGCAATGAGTCAATTGTTGATTCAAGGAAGGCATGTACATCCCCTAGTTTCTTTGCAAATGAGGAAGTATCATGATGGTATGCGCAAAAAATCACAGATGATGTGGTTTTGCAATACTGATTGTACACACACCTCGAAAGTTAACAAAAATATTTTTCCAATGCCAGCTATCCCACAAAGTTGGCCTCTTCTCAAAGGCACTAATCTCACACAGGAAGAGGTGAATAAGTTGAATTTGGATGGCTTCAAGTTGGAGACTATCCCTCCCCCCGCTATGGATATTTCAACTGCAGGAACTAGTTCAGCAGCTACCACAAAAGTTCAATTGCCAATGCAAAATGCTCCACGTACCCATTATAAGTCAGAGGTGTCCAAGGCAGCACATCAAAGGATCAATCGTGCAATGCAGATGGATGCAAGTGTCAAAATGGAGAAGGTCATAAAGAAAGGTGTGCATGAAATTTTTCACATTGAAACTACAAGCTGTGGTGCAGAAAGTGGTCGTCAGTATGAGATTCAGATTTGTGAGAGACCAACATGTTCATGTCCACATTTTCCAAGAACCAGCCATATCTCGCATGTAAACATTTGTACTTTGTCTTTTTGAGGGTTTTTGGGTTGGATGAGCAAGTGCATATGTACATTCACTAGCCTATATTGAGACAGTCTGAATTGTCTTCTACGTTGACAAAGCCTAGGTCCTATCCTTAGGCTTCATGGAGAAACAAACTTTTGCAACTCCCATAGGCTTAATGGAGAAACAGACTTTTTGCAACTCCCATATGAATTCAGAAATATCAATTTACTTGGTCAATTTATTCTTCATATACATAAAGTCCTTTTTCCTTGTTGAAGAAATGCTCATCGATTCAAGTTAGGCTTCTTGTATAAAAAAAGCCATGTTTGTAACTTCCATAAACATGAATGCATTTTCTTCAGTTCAAGTTAGGATTCTTGTACAAAAAGCCCTTTTTCTAATTTCAATCATATATTTAACACATTCTTATGAACAAATTATATGCATTATAGTTTCTTTAATATGTGTGTGTGTGTGTGTGCAGCTGCATGCTTGCGTATATTAGAAAGGGTATGGTATAGAAGCTCACCCTTTTTATTATGAAACAATTATATGCATTACATTTTCTTTAATGTGTGTGTGAGTGTGTGCAGTTGCATGCTCGTGTATATTTAAAAGGGTATGGTATAGAAGCTCACCCTTTTTATTATCTTAGTGTACAAGCTCGCGTGTGGTCAGGAGTGCTCACCTCAATAAGCTCGCCAAAAAACCTCCCCCCCTATGATGATCATGATACCTATGCCTATGATGAGATCGTGATGCTTATGATTATGATGTTCATGGTAGTCATGATTCTTCTTAAGAGGGCATGTATGGAAATGTGGATTGGCTCAACGACAATGAGGGCATGTATGGCAATGAGGATTGGGTCAACAACAATGAGGATTAGGTCTACAAAAGTGAAGAAGAGTTCCAACTTGGCACCGGCAAGGGCATTAATGCCAGTGACCTTGTGGATGAATTTGATGAGAATGATGATAAAGAGGAATATGAGAATTTGGATACAATGCCAACAAGGAGAAATGCAATGTCAATGCCTAATGATAGTGGAGAATTGATAATTTTGACGATCTCTATAAAAAGTTCCTTTACTAGAAGGGACCAAAGGTTTCAAGCCATGGTTGACAAACCACAAGCCTTTGAACCCTTTGTTAGCGCTACTCATGCAAGCACAAAATTTATCTCTCAAGCAACAAGGAGATCGGGATCAAAGTTCTATGCTTGGAAAGGGGAACTTACCTACATATTCAATGCAACATGGTGAATGTGTTTGGTGTGCCTATGCATCAAAGTGGTCCATATGGGACAAGTGTGTCGGGGATGTTGATGCAACAAGGTGGGGAAAATGTATTTGGTATGCCTATGCATCAAGGTGATACATATGGATCAATTATGCCCATATATGGTTCCTCCTTAATGCTTATGTACAATCAAAGATACCCTTCACCCTTGTCTATCAATGAGACACATTGTCAAACACTCTTTTCTCCAAAAGGAGTGATTAGAGAAAGTAAATGCACAAGGCTTGATGATGAAGCCACTACAAGTTAAGCCAAGATAAAGAGGATCAATGTATGGAATTGTTGGTGCCGACCCTTGTCTTCTCTATTGCTTTGAGTGGGGGATAGAAGATCTATTATACACTCAATGTTTCTAGATTTGGACGTAGTCAAAACAATAATAGGGTCTCCATTCACTTTCACATTTAGTCAATGCATGGAGTATAAATATGTGGGCCTTTATGAACAAATTATGTTAGAGTTGGAGGAGATGCTTGCTGTAATTTTTGGATAGCAAGTAGATGAAGATACTTTGTTACCGGATTTTTCTCCACAAGTCACCAATGTATGTGTGGGTCGAAGGGGATACGCAAGCTAAAATTGACTATGATTGGATATCTTTCATAAGTGCTTTGATTGAGGAATTTTCAGCTCATGACATGATGCCATGATGCCATGAGATTGTGAGGACACTGTCATTGTTGATGACATTTTGGATTAGTACTCATTTGTTTTGTTAATAAATGGAATGATGATTCATTTGTTGGTGATACACACGATGACCATGCTTTGGATGACCATGCATTGGGTGACACATTAAGTGGCTCATGGAAGGTTCACGAGAATTCATTGTATGATCCATTTTCAATTTCGGCTCGGAAGACATATGATTGTTTATTATTTGACTATGAAGGCTTAGAGGATGTGGATCATGATGCATAAAAAGGAGAATTTTATCATGATGAGATTGTTTACACGCGTTGGTGATCACACATATGTGGATGTTACACATGATGTTAATGGAAATGTTGATAACTTGAGGAGACATTTCCTACTTTTGGTTATTTTGACTATCATGGGGATTTTACACATGATATACATGCCGACAATGATGTATGCATTGGTTAGTGAGCATGTGGATTTTACACATGATATACATGCCGACAATGATGTATGCATTGGTTAGTGAGCATGTGGATTTTGAGAATGACGTTTATGCTCATTAAGGAAGCTAGCTATGAAGAGAGGTGTGCCATCGAGCTTTGTGGATGCCAAAGTGATTCTATGGATTATGAGATTGGAGCATTCATTTTTGGATGCATCACTTGTCATGTGAGATGCATGGTGCATGACTATGTGGCATGCCATGGTTTTGGTGTATTGCCGTTGGATAATAGAAGTTCTCTTGCACATGCTATATTACCTTTGGATGATGGAGATACTCTTGCATATAGGGTATTGGATTTAAGTTGTGGATTGATGGATATACAAATATGCCTTCCTTTTGACCCCGGTATATGTGGTAGCCAAATTGTACGGGTTGGAGATTATAGTTACTATCCTTTTGATTTGGGTGGCTAATTGTGTTGATGAGGGTGGATCGTTGGTCTCTCGGTTTGCCTTTTTATCCCGGGAGGTCAAAGTTTTGATAGGTTGACATTTGGTTGAGGAATTAATTGGCGTATAAAAAAAGTGATTATGGGATGTTGGAAGTTTTGAAAATCACTATCCGGGGACATCCTTATACCTTTTGGTTTTGGATGCAAAATGCATGGAAGCTTCATAAAGTGCATATGCCATTATGGAAAAAATGATATGGCCTGATTTGAGGGCATTGGGGGGGTTTACAACCATACATATATCTTTTTGGCTTCAACATACATGGCTCATGCATGAGCATGCTACTTGACATGAGTCATTGATGGTATACTTCAAAGTTTGTACATGTATCTTGGGGGGTCACTCATAAATATGTAAACATAGCACGTGGGTTTAACATAAGGGATTTTAAAAATCTTTTTTAAACATATTTTGTGCATACAAAAGGGAACCATTTAAAGGGGGTATTCACAGGTTGAATAGAAAAAGGGTGTGTTTTATTCATGAAAAATTCACAGATAAAGGGTTTTTTAAGTAGGACTTGAATGCACGTGATATAGAGGGTTTACATATAGTGGATCTCCCGAGATATGTATACCTAAGGTTTCAAGGATTAAACCTCTTGGTTGGGGATGGTTTGTAACAAAGTAAAAAGGGGCTCAAGTCAATTTGGGCCCAAGGCCAAGGGATGAAGGGATGTGAAAGGGGACAAGGGTTAGGACTAGGGTTAAGCATGCCCATGGACATTAATAAGTTTTATTAGTTAAAAATTAAGAGATATTACTAAAAAAATGAGATATTTTGGAGAAATAATAAATTTTTGACACCTTGGTAAGGAAGGGGAGCCCTTTGAGGTAGGCACCTCCTTCACATGTGTGGGAGGGTTTTTAATTCAAAAAAATTGAGATATTTTTATCTCTCCTCTCTCCTAGATCAAACTGGATCAAAATGGGAGCTAAACTGGTCCAAATCTTATCCAAATTCAGCCAAGCTGAAAAATTCTAGAACCTAGTTGGACTCAATTAGTGGCCTCCCTCACCTATAAATAGACCCTCATTCTTTTGTATTCTCATCTGTGAGCTATACCATGCCAGTATTACATTAAAATAATCATATTTTCTATTATCCCTTAAAAATCCTCTACTTTTGGAGAGATTGGAGCTTCTCTCTCTCTTCAACAACTCTTGGAGTTTTCAGCACTAAAGGCAAAAAGAGAGGTAATATGTGTAGTTGAGAGAGCTCAATACCGTGATGACATGCATTCCAATCTCTTGGCGTTTAGAAAGTTGGATTGTAAGATTCCTCCCCAGCCTCTCAAAATGTCCAGCATCTTCCCCTGTAATCAATCCCTCTTCAGAAATATAAAAGACTTGTTTCTAACTGTTTTAACCTAGAGAGAGAAAATATTCTAGAAAGAGAATATTTAGATTTTGAATATTTTTGGATAGAAAAATATCTCATCCTATTAAAATAAGTTCCCCTGAAACAGAAATTCAAAAAGAATTTTCCAATGTGCAATTGGAATTAATCGGAAATGTGTATAAAGGACCTTAGCCTAAGGGTCTAGATTTTCAGAAATTTTTGGATTATGGTCCAATTAAGGTTCCTATGGGCCAATAGCATCAATCCATGTGTAGAGAGGAGATAAATCCAATTTTGTAAAAGAAGATACCCAAAAATGAGTAAATGCTCACATAAGATGAAGAGTTGAAAATGTACAAGGTTTATTAGTAAAAAATTATGAGCAATATTAAAAGTATGACATATGTAAGGAAGGGGAGTTCTTTAAAGGAGGTGCATATTTCACATAAGATGAAGAGTTGAAAATGTACAAGGTTTATTAGTAAAAAATTATGAGCAATATTAAAAGTATGACATATGTAAGGAAGGGGAGTTCTTTAAAGGAGGTGCATATTTCACATAAGATGAAGAGTTGAAAATGTACAAGGTTTATTAGTAAAAAAACTATGAGCAATATTAAAAATATGAGATATTTTGGGTATAATGATTCCATTTTGACACATATGTAAGGAAGGGGAGTTCTTTAAAGGAGGTGCATATTTCACATGCTTGAATGAGTTTTAAACTCATAAAAATTGAGATATTTCATCTCTCCTCTCTCCTCATTTAAGTCTAGTTCCAAAAAGTTACCTTAACTGACCTAAAAATGGTCAAATATTGACCAAACTGATTTAGAAAATTCTAGAATCAGTTTGTTTGGTTAGGAGCTCAATTTTTCCTATAAATAGAAGCCTCCCCCTTGTTGAAAAATATATAGTGTTTATGCATCGTTACTCTACTCCACCTAAGCCAAGAACTGTGAATTCATTTAATAATTCACTAGTTTTTGGAGCTTCCCTCTTTCTTCAATCCCCATTAGTGGCTCCATCAACATACTTAACCAATTGATTGGTTGGGGGCCTCTACCGTGAACAAAGAATCAAGCAAGTTATAAGGTAATTAGTGAATATTGATCTTTCTATAATTTCTCAATGTTTCTCTCTTCTCAACCCCTCTCAAGCTTGAGAAGTTTAATTGGTATGGTTTTTTTTAAATGCTATTGAAGTTTGAATAGTAGTGAAGAGTTACATAATGCTATTGAAGTTAATTTTCATTTATGTTTAAATTCTAATGATTTTTATGTAAATTCTCTCTCTCACTTAAGAAATGGTCATACTCATGACCCATTCTCAATCCAAATCAAGCTTTTCATAAAGCTTTTCCTAAACTAAGATTAAGCTATGCTTGAGGCCAAATTAATGGCTTTTTTCTATGCTTTTAGTTTATGTATATTAATGATTCAATTCATTATGGATTAATAATCCAATTAGAGATTATTTTAATTATTTCTTTAATGATAAGCATTATCCCTTAGAAAAATTGAGATTTATCAGTCATAGCAGCAAAGCTATGACAAAATTTTTATAAAAATTATGCATAAAATAATTTCATTCAAAGCATAAATAGAGGACTTCCTACCATATTCTAGGAATTATCATCCTAGATTAATTGAAAGAATTTCATTATAATCATGGAGACATTGAATTTTAATATCATGCATAAAGGATAAATTTTTATATCAAAAGTGTTATTTTTATCAATTTTTATTTTCATGCATAGAAGTATGCATAAAGGATAATTTTTTATATCAAAAGTGTTATTTTTACCATTTTTATTTCATGCATAGAAGTATGCATAATGGTTAAATTTTTATATCAAAAGTGTTATTTTTATCATTTTTATTTTCATGCATAGAAGTATGCATAAAGGAAAATTTTTTTATATCAAAAGTGTTACTTTTATCATTTTTAAATTTCATGCATAGAAGTATGCATAAAGGAAAATTTTTATATCAAAAGTGTTACTTTTATCATTTTTAATTTTCATGCATAAAAGTATGCATAAAAGAAAATTTTTATATCAAAAGTGTTACTTTTATCATTTTTAATTTTCATGCATAAAAGTATGCATAAAAGAAAATTTTTATATCAAAAGTGTTACTTTTATCATTTTTAATTTTTCATGCATAGAAGTATGCATAAAGGAAAATTTTTATATCAAAAGTGTTACTTTTATCATTTTTAATTTTCATGCATAGAAGTATGCATAAAGGAAAAATTTTTATATCAAAAGTGTTACTTTTATCATATTGGATTTCATGCATATAGGTATGCATAAAAGATATTCTTTTTATACTAAAAGTGTGATTTTCCTCATAAATGGATTTTATGCTTAACTTAGATGCATAAGAGAAATTCTTTTATTCTAAAAGTATAATTCCCTACCAAATTGAAATTATGCATAAGAAGATGCATAAAAGATTGATTTTAATTTCGAAAGTGTTAGTCTCCTTAAATGGAATTTATGTATAAATAAATGTGTAGAGAAATCTTATATCAAATATAAGAATTCTCTTTTAAAAAAAAAAAAGATATGAAATGTGATAAGATGTGATAAGAGGTGTATGAGATGTGATAAGAATTGATAAGATGCGTATGGAAAGTGATAGGATGTGATAAGAGGTGTATGAGATGTGATAAGAATTGATAAGATGCGTATGGAAAGTGATAGGATGTGATAAGAGGTGTATGAGATGTGATAAGAATTGATAAGATGCGTATGGAAAGTGATAGGATGTGATAAGAGGTGTATGAGATGTGATAAGAATTGATAAGATGCGTATGGAAAGTGATAGGATGTGATAAGAGGTGTATGAGATGTAAAAAGATGTGATAAGATGTGTATGAGATGTGATAAGAATTGATAAGATGCGTATGGAAAGTGATAGGATGTGATAAGAGGTGTATGAGATGTAAAAAGATGTGATAAGATGTGTATGAGATGTGATAAGATTTGATAAGATGCGTATGGAAAGTGATAGGATGTGATAAGAGGTGTATGAGATGTAAAAAGATGTGATAAGATGTGTATGAGATGTGATAGAATGTGTTAAGATGAGTTAGGATGTGTTAAGATGTATATGGGATGTGTTAGGACGAGATTGGATGTAATATGGTTGTATGTATGTATGTGGATGTAGATGTGGATGTATGGATGTGTATGTATGAATGTGGATATGGGATGTGGATGTATAAATGAGGATGTGAAAATGGAGGTAAGCATGTAGATGTGGATGTATGAACGTGAAAATGGATATATGCATGAAGATATATATGCATAGATGTGAATGTGGATGTAGATGTGGATGTATAGATGTGAATGGATGTGGATGTATAGATGTGAATGGGAATGTGGATGTGGATGTATGTGAATGTGGATGTAGATGTGGATGTATAGATGTGAATGTGGAATGTGGATGTGGATGTATATATGTATGTGGATGTAGATGTGGATGTATAGATCATAGATGTGAATGGGAATGGGGATGTGGATGTATGTGAATGTGAATGTAGATGTGGATGTATAGATGTGAATGTGGAATGTGGATGTATAGATGTGGATGTATGGGAATGTGGATGTGGATGTATGTGAATGTGAATGTGGATGTGGATGTATGTATGTATGTGGATGTAGATGTGGATGTATGGATGTGTATGTATGAATGTGGATATGGGATGTGGATGTATAAATGAGGATGTGAAAATGGAGGTAAGCATGTAGATGTGGATGTATGGATGTGAATGTAGATGTGGATTGTGGATGTATGGATGTGGATATGGATGTGTATGTATGAATGTGGATATGGGATGTGGATGTATAAATGAAGATGTGAAAATGGAGATAAGCATGTAGATGTAGATATGGATGTGAATATATGATATGTGATGTGAAGGAATTTGAAGTGAAGAGATGGAAAATGATGTGATTGGATGAGTACACATATAAATGGAATGTGGAATAAGTAATGTGGATTAATGAGGGATAATGTGAAAAAATGAGAGTTAATATAGAAATTGTATTTGTAAACTGTTTGTAAATGCTGTTTGTAAATGGCTGTTTTATGTCAAGAATGCTGGGGAAGCATTTTGACCGTCTTGTGTTTAAGGTCGTGGAGACCTAACTGATAAAGTTGCAACTGCTGACGGAGAGTCAATGGAGGACGTCTCGCGTAGCAAGGTCGACCGAGGTCTTGACCAGCCTCGGTTCGATTTAAATGGTGAGCTTCCGGTACGGTGGATGAGGGACCAAGGAAGCGGCCTATGAGTGAAGCGCTAGGTCACCTGCGAAGGATCCTAGAGGGTGCTGACCATACGGTGCTCGGGCTCTGGGTCGCCGAAGATACCCACACGTGCGTCGTGGAAGATATTGGAACAAGGAGTAAAAGTTGTTTTGTGAAACCGAGCATGGATCTGGTTGATTGACCTTGCTGGTCTTCAATGGATGAGTCCATGGCTCTTTATATGGATCTGTTGGTTGATCTTGCTGATCTTCAACGAGAGTCCATCTTGATTATTTATAAGTGATTATATTGCCAAGTATTATGGGCTAGGAACTATTGAAAAGGCCCCTGTGTGGACAGGTGGTGAGCGTTCTAGTTGTGCCAATGATGCCATAGATACTCTGATGAAGGAATGATGGGAAATTATGAATCAATTGGATAAATTGGAAGATCGTGATCAGTGGTACTATGGTTTCCTTAAAGGATTGTTTTAAAGTTAGCTGATGCTGAGAAAAAGGCAATTTCATATTGGGTGTGTAAGTGGTGTGGCTAGTTTTATGTTCGCATGAACTTCCGGCTAGGGGGCCTTGGAACTCTTTTCCTTGGCACCCGGGACAAAACCTAACCAAATTCTAAATTGGATTCCATCACTACAGTGGTTGGGCGGTTGGCTAACCCATGGGATCGGATGGGGTTAGGCTGGACTGATGGATCCGTAAATCGAGATTTAATTTCTATTATTACGATAGATAAAGTAAATCCCGGATAGAAATTGTTCTATGGATAGGAATCAACGGCTGTGCCTCTTGATGGGGAAAAAAGCGTTGATCCCAATGATCCAAGTGCAAGTTCTTCCTTGATTTGACCAAATACCGTTAAAGGTGCAGTCAGATCAGTTTGATCAGTAATGATCTTGACTACGTTAGAGTAAAGAGTTATCCTGGTGGAATCGCCCGTGCTTTCCGGGTAAAGGAAGTTTTTCCGGTTTCGGTTTTGGACAAACCGACGGATTAGTCTCTTGTCCGGATATCCGTGGGCGAGGCCCCGAGTGTGGGACCCCTGTCCCGCGCGAGAAGTGCTACTTCCGCTGCTAGTACCCCGAATCCGTTGCTCGGTGGGAACAGGGATCTTACAGTTGGTATCAGAGCGAAATTGAAAGCTAATAAGGATAATTAAATTCTTATCTGAAATTGGTAATAAGAATTCAGAAACAACATTTTCATAATGTATTTTCATTCCGTAAGCTTCTTTAATGGAGAAATTTTAATCAAAGAAATTGTTTTTATAGATGGAAGTTCCACATTTATCTGGTATTTCCGACCTCACCCAGTCTCAAGATATGATTGCATTTGCCTTCGAGCATCTCATCTCTTCCGCTTCAACTCAAACAAGCCGAGCAAGACTCGCACGCCATTTCGCGGATTTATATTTTCCTACCCCAGCGGAGAGAATACAACATAAGTGGTTTGCAGGGCAATATGTCCACGCCCATTGCAACCGCCGTACAATGCTGTGGCAGAATCTCTCATTGACTATGATCCTGTTAAAGCTGAAAATGGTGCGTGGTGTCATTCTATATCATTCGACACCTCGAAATTTTAGACTTTCATGTCGAATTTATAGACTCCTTAGTCGATTTATCCCTAAGGAGAAAATAATAACTCCCTTCGCAGTTAGAGAACTTATGTAACTGGGCATGACTATGGCCCAGTACCGTCGTCTTATGCGTCTCTCGAAGAGATTTTGAATTTTGGAGCCGAGCCACTCTATGTAATTATTGCAACTTGTATATAAATATACAAATGTTTTTTTTACGGACGATCGGATAAAGAAAAATCTATTTATCAGACTTAAGTCATAAATCTCCAATAAGATCAACTGAGGAGCAAATTATGTCAAAAGTTTATCAAGACGCACAAAAAGGTTGTAATTGTTTGATATAATTCATACAAATTGTTAATTCAAATTGAAATTCGTAAATTAGTAATTGGGTCTTCAATTGGAAGTACCGCAATTGTATGGAACCCTGACTTGCTTGAGACCTAGACATGATGGTATTTACCTTATAGTTTCGAGTATCATGACTATCCGTATATACCGAGGGTATAACTGCAGCTCTTTACCGACAGTATATACGAGTAAATCTAAGACTTGAAATTATAAGCGTTAATGCTATCCAGAGGATGATTTTGAATGTGGTTGATATGATTTTTAATTCTGTTTGAGAATGGATGAATTGATTTGGATTCTGATTGAAAAATGATGATCCCTGAAATTTGGTTGAAATGTAATAAGCTTCAATGAGGATGAATGGGATGAGTCCTTGTGATGATATTCATAACTGGAATGATGATAATGATTTCAGCAAATCACTATGAGATTAGTGGATTGTGCTGTCAGATTGCTACTATTAATACTTGACTTGGTGGATCAAGTTAAGGGATGACAAATTGAGAACTTGCTTGACTAAAATTCCTGTGGAGGAATGTTCAGAAGAAAATTTTTCGGTCTAATGGACCATTATCGTGTTAAAGATATGAATGATATGATTTGAATGAATTGTTATTGATGAATTCTATATAAGGGATATTTATCCCCATATTCTGTTGGGTTGACCGGAATATAAGGAACCCCAGAATAAATTGGATCTTAAGTAAAAAAAAGTTGTCCTCTACTTGCGAGATGAGGACATCTTGCACCTTTTAAGTGGGGTAGAATGTAAGATTCCTCCCCCAACCTTAGAGGTATACAGGAGTAAGAATCTCCCTTTATGATCTTATAATTATTCTCTCTCTAAAATAATAGGAAGATTCTGTTTAAAAAAGGAAGAACCTTTTTCCTGAATACTTCTCAAGAGTCCCACCTTTTTTAAGGATTCAGAACAACGAGTTCAGA
Organism: Cibotium barometz; assembly: GCF_041138505.1. Taxonomy (NCBI): domain Eukaryota; kingdom Viridiplantae; phylum Streptophyta; class Polypodiopsida; order Cyatheales; family Cibotiaceae; genus Cibotium; species Cibotium barometz. The sequence continues at coordinate 19,574,181 of NC_141052.1, forward strand.
AGTGAGAATCGATGTTTTGGATATCAAGGTTTTGGTCTCGAGTACGGCCCAAAAGAAGTTCTTTATCTCTTGGGAAGTATAAGAAGTTATCTCCCAGATATTGTGGACCAAAGGAAGTAGGTGATTTAGCTTACGAACTTCTTTTATCTCCTCATCTCAAAGTTCTGAATGCCTTCTATAGAAAAATGTGCCAAACCCAAATCATGGAAAGACGGTAAAACTTCAGTGGCAAGTTACCGTTGGCTTCTAAGTTACGCTAACTCCTTCCTTTATATAAGTCGTAACTTTTACTTGTCGTTCACAGTAATCTTACTCCCATCGATCTCCTCTCTTTCTTAATCTCCTTCATGGCTTGGCAACAAGAACTAGTTTTATCCATAATGATTCCTCACCTTCAAGACGCAAGTGAGTCTGTGAAGAAGGATTTTATAGAACAGTATGAGCGCTCACTTTTTCCTCACCTAGGAACTTCTGTAGCGCAGACCAAATGGCGGACCTATCAAGACATAACTAGGGTAACACCCTGGGGTCAGCAACATTTTCGTAACAATGTCCGCTTAGCCATGGTTATTGAAGCTTTGGGTTTGGGTCCCCGATACTACTGCGTCATGAGATCAAGGCATCCTGGGTTTTCTGAGCGGGTCTTCTTACTGGCGTGTTTTCTTCCTCATGAGAAGATATGCCTTTACCCCGTTTTTGGCTTGCCTCTCAGAGGTCCTTTTGTTAGAACACCTCATACCACTGAGATAGGCGCAGCAATAACCCACAGAATCATTCCAATAGATGAGTTACCTTATACTTGTGCAGCTTGTGAGGACTGCTTTTGTGACCATATGATGGACGGGCTTATAGAGGTGTAAAGAGTTCCTCTATCTTTACTGTATAAGTTCCGAGAATGAATAAAGTTTAAATCTTGTTCGTATTTTGAATCTTGCTCTCTTTAAGACTTATCTTGGTGGTTAATCTTGATTAAAATTTTTCTCTAAGTCTCATATTCGTGAATCTTGCGAAATTATCACAAGTTGCGAGATGAGGACATCTCGCGTTTTTTAAGTGGGGTAGAATGTAAGATTCCTCCCCAGCCTCTCAAAATGTCCAGCATCTTCCCCTGTAATCAATCCCTCTTCAGAAATATAAAAGACTTGTTTCTAACTGTTTTAACCTAGAGAGAGAAAATATTCTAGAAAGAGAATATTCAGATTTTGAATATTTTTGGATAGAAAAATATCTCATCCTATTAAAATAAGTTCCCCTGAAACAGAAATTCAAAAAGAATTTTCCAATGTGCAATTGGAATTAATCGGAAATGTGTATAAAGGACCTTAGCCTAAGGGTCTAGATTTTCAGAAATTTTTGAATTATGGTCCAATTAAGGTTCCTATGGGCCAATAGCATCAATCCATGTGTAGAGAGGAGATAAATCCAATTTTGTAAAAGAAGATACCCAAAAATGAGTAAATGCTCACATAAGATGAAGAGTTGAAAATGTACAAGGTTTATTAGTAAAAAATTATGAGCAATATTAAAAGTATGACATATGTAAGGAAGGGGAGTTCTTTAAAGGAGGTGCATATTTCACATAAGATGAAGAGTTGAAAATGTACAAGGTTTATTAGTAAAAAATTATGAGCAATATTAAAAGTATGACATATGTAAGGAAGGGGAGTTCTTTAAAGGAGGTGCATATTTCACATAAGATGAAGAGTTGAAAATGTACAAGGTTTATTAGTAAAAAAACTATGAGCAATATTAAAAATATGAGATATTTTGGGTATAATGATTCCATTTTGACACATATGTAAGGAAGGGGAGTTCTTTAAAGGAGGTGCATATTTCACATGCTTGAATGAGTTTTAAACTCATAAAAATTGAGATATTTCATCTCTCCTCTCTCCTCATTTAAGTCTAGTTCCAAAAAGTTACCTTAACTGACCTAAAAATGGTCAAATATTGACCAAACTGATTTAGAAAATTCTAGAATCAGTTTGTTTGGTTAGGAGCTCAATTTTTCCTATAAATAGAAGCCTCCCCCTTGTTGAAAAATATATAGTGTTTATGCATCGTTACTCTACTCCACCTAAGCCAAGAACTGTGAATTCATTTAATAATTCACTAGTTTTTGGAGCTTCCCTCTTTCTTCAATCCCCATTAGTGGCTCCATCAACATACTTAACCAATTGATTGGTTGGGGGCCTCTACCGTGAACAAAGAATCAAGCAAGTTATAAGGTAATTAGTGAATATTGATCTTTCTATAATTTCTCAATGTTTCTCTCTTCTCAACCCCTCTCAAGCTTGAGAAGTTTAATTGGTATGGTTTTTTTTAAATGCTATTGAAGTTTGAATAGTAGTGAAGAGTTACATAATGCTATTGAAGTTAATTTTCATTTATGTTTAAATTCTAATGATTTTTATGTAAATTCTCTCTCTCACTTAAGAAATGGTCATACTCATGACCCATTCTCAATCCAAATCAAGCTTTTCATAAAGCTTTTCCTAAACTAAGATTAAGCTATGCTTGAGGCCAAATTAATGGCTTTTTTCTATGCTTTTAGTTTATGTATATTAATGATTCAATCCATTATGGATTAATAATCCAATTAGAGATTATTTTAATTATTTCTTTAATGATAAGCATTATCCCTTAGAAAAATTGAGATTTATCGGTCATAGCAGCGAAGCTATGGCAAAATTTTTATAAAAATTATGCATAAAATAATTTCATTCAAAGCATAAAAAGAGGACTTCCTACCATATTCTAGGAATTATCATCCTAGATTAATTGAAAGAATTTCATTATAATCATGGAGACATTGAATTTTAATATCATGCATAAAGGATAAATTTTTATATCAAAAGTGTTATTTTTATCAATTTTTATTTTCATGCATAGAAGTATGCATAAAGGATAATTTTTTATATCAAAAGTGTTATTTTTACCATTTTTATTTCATGCATAGAAGTATGCATAATGGTTAAATTTTTATATCAAAAGTGTTATTTTTATCATTTTTATTTTCATGCATAGAAGTATGCATAAAGGAAAATTTTTTTATATCAAAAGTGTTACTTTTATCATTTTTAAATTTCATGCATAGAAGTATGCATAAAGGAAAATTTTTATATCAAAAGTGTTACTTTTATCATTTTTAATTTTCATGCATAAAAGTATGCATAAAAGAAAATTTTTATATCAAAAGTGTTACTTTTATCATTTTTAATTTTCATGCATAAAAGAAAATTTTTATATCAAAAGTGTTACTTTTATCATTTTTAATTTTTCATGCATAGAAGTATGCATAAAGGAAAATTTTTATATCAAAAGTGTTACTTTTATCATTTTTAATTTTCATGCATAGAAGTATGCATAAAGGAAAAATTTTTATATCAAAAGTGTTACTTTTATCATATTGGATTTCATGCATATAGGTATGCATAAAAGATATTCTTTTTATACTAAAAGTGTGATTTTCCTCATAAATGGATTTTATGCTTAACTTAGATGCATAAGAGAAATTCTTTTATTCTAAAAGTATAATTCCCTACCAAATTGAAATTATGCATAAGAAGATGCATAAAAGATTGATTTTAATTTCGAAAGTGTTAGTCTCCTTAAATGGAATTTATGTATAAATAAATGTGTAGAGAAATCTTATATCAAATATAAGAATTCTCTTTTAAAAAAAAAAAAGATATGAAATGTGATAAGATGTGATAAGAGGTGTATGAGATGTGATAAGAATTGATAAGATGCGTATGGAAAGTGATAGGATGTGATAAGAGGTGTATGAGATGTGATAAGAATTGATAAGATGCGTATGGAAAGTGATAGGATGTGATAAGAGGTGTATGAGATGTGATAAGAATTGATAAGATGCGTATGGAAAGTGATAGGATGTGATAAGAGGTGTATGAGATGTGATAAGAATTGATAAGATGCGTATGGAAAGTGATAGGATGTGATAAGAGGTGTATGAGATGTAAAAAGATGTGATAAGATGTGTATGAGATGTGATAAGAATTGATAAGATGCGTATGGAAAGTGATAGGATGTGATAAGAGGTGTATGAGATGTAAAAAGATGTGATAAGATGTGTATGAGATGTGATAAGATTTGATAAGATGCGTATGGAAAGTGATAGGATGTGATAAGAGGTGTATGAGATGTAAAAAGATGTGATAAGATGTGTATGAGATGTGATAGAATGTGTTAAGATGAGTTAGGATGTGTTAAGATGTATATGGGATGTGTTAGGACGAGATTGGATGTAATATGGTTGTATGTATGTATGTGGATGTAGATGTGGATGTATGGATGTGTATGTATGAATGTGGATATGGGATGTGGATGTATAAATGAGGATGTGAAAATGGAGGTAAGCATGTAGATGTGGATGTATGAACGTGAAAATGGATATATGCATGAAGATATATATGCATAGATGTGAATGTGGATGTAGATGTGGATGTATAGATGTGAATGGATGTGGATGTATAGATGTGAATGGGAATGTGGATGTGGATGTATGTGAATGTGGATGTAGATGTGGATGTATAGATGTGAATGTGGAATGTGGATGTGGATGTATATATGTATGTGGATGTAGATGTGGATGTATAGATCATAGATGTGAATGGGAATGGGGATGTGGATGTATGTGAATGTGAATGTAGATGTGGATGTATAGATGTGAATGTGGAATGTGGATGTATAGATGTGGATGTATGGGAATGTGGATGTGGATGTATGTGAATGTGAATGTGGATGTGGATGTATGTATGTATGTGGATGTAGATGTGGATGTATGGATGTGTATGTATGAATGTGGATATGGGATGTGGATGTATAAATGAGGATGTGAAAATGGAGGTAAGCATGTAGATGTGGATGTATGGATGTGAATGTAGATGTGGATTGTGGATGTATGGATGTGGATATGGATGTGTATGTATGAATGTGGATATGGGATGTGGATGTATAAATGAAGATGTGAAAATGGAGATAAGCATGTAGATGTAGATATGGATGTGAATATATGATATGTGATGTGAAGGAATTTGAAGTGAAGAGATGGAAAATGATGTGATTGGATGAGTACACATATAAATGGAATGTGGAATAAGTAATGTGGATTAATGAGGGATAATGTGAAAAAATGAGAGTTAATATAGAAATTGTATTTGTAAACTGTTTGTAAATGCTGTTTGTAAATGGCTGTTTTATGTCAAGAATGCTGGGGAAGCATTTTGACCGTCTTGTGTTTAAGGTCGTGGAGACCTAACTGATAAAGTTGCAACTGCTGACGGAGAGTCAATGGAGGACGTCTCGCGTAGCAAGGTCGACCGAGGTCTTGACCAGCCTCGGTTCGATTTAAATGGTGAGCTTCCGGTACGGTGGATGAGGGACCAAGGAAGCGGCCTATGAGTGAAGCGCTAGGTCACCTGCGAAGGATCCTAGAGGGTGCTGACCATACGGTGCTCGGGCTCTGGGTCGCCGAAGATACCCACACGTGCGTCGTGGAAGATATTGGAACAAGGAGTAAAAGTTGTTTTGTGAAACCGAGCATGGATCTGGTTGATTGACCTTGCTGGTCTTCAATGGATGAGTCCATGGCTCTTTATATGGATCTGTTGGTTGATCTTGCTGATCTTCAACGAGAGTCCATCTTGATTATTTATAAGTGATTATATTGCCAAGTATTATGGGCTAGGAACTATTGAAAAGGCCCCTGTGTGGACAGGTGGTGAGCGTTCTAGTTGTGCCAATGATGCCATAGATACTCTGATGAAGGAATGATGGGAAATTATGAATCAATTGGATAAATTGGAAGATCGTGATCAGTGGTACTATGGTTTCCTTAAAGGATTGTTTTAAAGTTAGCTGATGCTGAGAAAAAGGCAATTTCATATTGGGTGTGTAAGTGGTGTGGCTAGTTTTATGTTCGCATGAACTTCCGGCTAGGGGGCCTTGGAACTCTTTTCCTTGGCACCCGGGACAAAACCTAACCAAATTCTAAATTGGATTCCATCACTACAGTGGTTGGGCGGTTGGCTAACCCATGGGATCGGATGGGGTTAGGCTGGACTGATGGATCCGTAAATCGAGATTTAATTTCTATTATTACGATAGATAAAGTAAATCCCGGATAGAAATTGTTCTATGGATAGGAATCAACGGCTGTGCCTCTTGATGGGGAAAAAAGCGTTGATCCCAATGATCCAAGTGCAAGTTCTTCCTTGATTTGACCAAATACCGTTAAAGGTGCAGTCAGATCAGTTTGATCAGTAATGATCTTGACTACGTTAGAGTAAAGAGTTATCCTGGTGGAATCGCCCGTGCTTTCCGGGTAAAGGAAGTTTTTCCGGTTTCGGTTTTGGACAAACCGACGGATTAGTCTCTTGTCCGGATATCCGTGGGCGAGGCCCCGAGTGTGGGACCCCTGTCCCGCGCGAGAAGTGCTACTTCCGCTGCTAGTACCCCGAATCCGTTGCTCGGTGGGAACAGGGATCTTACATGGATCATAGTGTTAGACAGTGGGAAAAGATCCTTGAGGACCCACAACCAATTGCTACTTCTACCTCCCAAGCAGCTGTTTCGCAAGCAGCTAAAGAAGCCCAACGCTTGCCTGTGAGACAAATTTCTACTACAGGTTTGGTTTCTAAGCTTATACGCTCAGAGAAAAGAAAATAATTTGTGTAACTGTTCACTAGATATTAAGAGAGCTTTCTTCTACAAGGAGTCTCATGAGCTAGAGGCATTGATTTGGTAAATGTCTTTTTCTTTATTGAATTTAAATTTGTTGTTTACCTTAAGGTGTCTAGTAAGGATGAGTCCATGGCTCTTTTATATGGATCTGTTGGTTGATCTTGCTGATCTTAAATGGAGAGTCCATCTGGATTTTTATAAGTGAATATAATTCTGGGTACTATGAGCTAGGAACTATTGAAAAGGCCCTTGAGTGGACAGGTGGTGAGCGTTCTAGTTGCCAATGATGTCATAGATACACCGATGAAAGTGATTTGAAATTAAAACTCAACCGGATATTTTGGAGGATTATGATTAGTGATATTATGGTTTCATTAAAAGATTGTTTTAAAGGCAGCTGAGTCTGTGAAACAGGCAATTTCATATTGGGTGTGTAAGTGGTGTGACTATCTTGAAGTTTGCATGAAGCGTCGGCTAGGGGGCTTGGGAACTCTTTTCCCTGGTACTCGGGACAAAACATAACCAAATTTCTTAATGGATCCTATCACTAGAAAGGTTGGGCAGTTGGCTAATCCATGGGATTGGATGGGGTTAGGCTGGACTGATGGATCCTAAAAAGAGGCTCAATTCTGTTATGTTACGATAGATGATGTAAATTCCGGATAGTCCTTGTTCTATGGAAAAGAATCAACGGTTGTGCCTCTTGACGAGGAAAAAAGGGTTGGTCTCTATGATCCAAATGCAAGTCTCTTCTTTGATATGACCATGTGACTTATTGGTTCGGTCGGGGACCAGTTTGGTTAGTTAAGACTCTTGACTCCGTTAGAATAAAAATTTCCTAGAGGAATCGTCTGTGTAAAGATTGTATAATTAATAAGTCGATTGAAGAACTGCCTTCTTTTCCTCACATCTGCTGTAGCCATGGCAACACCAGCACGGTTGTAGCCACCTTCTCAGAATTCTACATGGTATTGTCACCTTTTCCTAGAGTGCTTGAGGGGCTTGCATTGCGCGCTTCTGTCTCAAGATCACCATCCCGCCATCGCGTGCTTGCAACCCACCAGGTTTCCAGGCTTTCGCTTCCTCTCACCTACCACAACAAAATCGGCCATCTCAGAACAACAAAAGCAGCGTATTCATCTTAAAGCAACAAAAGAAGCGTATTCATGTCAAGCATTATTGCCATCGTGCAAATTAATAACCTAAATCAAAATTATCCCCTTTGTCCTAATCAATTCCATCGGCGCCTTGGATGCACACGCTGCCCCTGTTGCCAGAGCCACCACCACCGTCCGTTACACGCCATTTTTGTATCCATTACTGTGAAATTCACCAGCCCTTCGCTTCGCTTGTGTCAGCGCTGCATTACCTTAGCAAACCGGCTATTAAGCCTTTCTTAAGGGTGGCAACAACCCCTTCAAGCACCGCCAACCATCCTTTTACGCTTCTGCGCCAATCCCACGCCAACCCCACTCTCTTGTGCGTGCACAGCACCCGTATCATTGTTATTGTCGTGTCCTTCGTCTTCCTGCCGTGGACACCACTTGCCTCTCAATGGGCATCTGCGTACGAAGCAAGCACAAAACGTTTCTCACCACGTGCCCTTTTTCATACATTTTTACTAACAATAACTATAATGATTTTTTTAAAAAAACACATAATACTTAGAAATCACTATATTATTTATAATCCATCAAAAAAAAATTTTATTCAATAATGCATACACATCACAAACATTTCTAAAAATTCAGGCTATTCATGAGCGCAAACATGCCTATTCTTTCAAGCTATTTACGTACACTCACACCATTTTACATGAATATGAATTTTTTTTAACAATAATTATTATTATTTAATAAAACAAAAACAAATAAACAGCACAAATGGGTACAAACCCATCAATTAAAAAGACAATGACCCTTTAAATTCAAAAGAAATCAACCCCAAAGGGGACTTCATAAAGAATGGTGATAACAATGGTAACCATAGTGAAGACATTGACCACACAAAATAAATAATGAACAATAACTAACAAAAGTTGAATATAAACTAAGACAAAAATGAACATATAAAAATAAATAAATAACAAAAAGTCGATTGAATCCGTAAATTAAAAATTGGAAAATAAACTAATAATAATAATAAAATAAATCCATTATCTTCTGCAAGGTGAAAAAAAATGAGTCTCTCAAAACGATAAAATTACAACTTAATTGTACATACTCACTTGTA